>NC_133369.1:18580944-18628430 GCF_049309525.1 Garra rufa | reverse complement strand
CGCTAAAACACACGCAAATGTGCCCGGTCCCAGACACAAAGAGATGCCACACACCTACCTACACACACACACTCCCACTTAAAGATCAATTCATGCAAACATACACTCCTCCACACTCAAGATGTGCCAGGGCAGTCGCACACACACATGCACCGCATACACACAGACACTCACCCTAATTGGCCCACCAAGCATCTCTTAAAAAGCCTTTGAGAGAGGATGAGAGAGATAGAAAAGAAAGGGAGGGAGGAACGGAGGGAAGTAGTAGGGAGCTCAGTGTGTCGTTCTGGGGGTTAATTACAGATGCAGATGCGTGTTGCCACTTGCAACATCGCTGAATTCATTTCCATCCTCCCTGCCCTTCCCCTGTGCCCCTGGGGAGACGCCATTGCATGTGTGTGTGCGTGTGTGTTTGTGCGGATGGTTGGGAGTCGGGATCTGCATAAAGAGTCAGGAGAGAGTGAGGAGAAAGAAAAGAGGAAAGAGTGATTGAGGGGGGAGAAAGATTGTCAGTGCTGAGATATAGTGTCTGCGGTCACAGGGTTTCACATTACAGGCACATTTAGAGAGTTTAGAGTTTTCGTCTATAAATTTCTTTCCGAATTTAATCAATATATTTTATATTTTATGTATTTCAGTATTTTCACAGACTAGAATACGGAATAAAATATATTGTATGGGGAAAGGAACCAGGTAGATTAATGGTTCTCTCTGAGAGAGTGTGAAGTTACAGGGTACAGCCACATGGGGCTCACTGCTGTGTTTTAGCAGTTTTATGTGTGTGTGTGTGTGTGTGTGTGTGTGTGTGTGTGTGTGTGTGTGTGTGTGTGTGTGTGTGTGTGTGTGTGTGTGTGTGTGTGTGTGTGTGTGTGTGTGTGTGTGTGTGTGTGTGTGTGTGTGTGTGTGGAACTGAGCTGTCATACTGCAAACCCACCTGGGTCCTTCCACCTGACCTGCAAGTTCTCTGGGAAGTTGTCACAAGGACTGTAAAGTCTGAAGTCAAAAGTTCAATTACACAAATGTGTGCTATGTTGTTTTTAAACGTCTAATGAAATTTTATGCCATCATTGACATTGGCACAGTGGTGTAGGATTTAGTAATACATTGCATTAGACATAAAACTTTAAAGGGATAGTTCACCCAAAAAATGAAAATTCTGTCATTAATTACTCACCTGTGTCGTTCCAAACCCTTCACATTTTTGTTCATCTTTGGAACACAGATATTTTTGATAAAATCTGAGAGCTTTCTGACCCTGTATAGACAGCAATGCTACTGTCACATTCAAGGCCTAAAAAGGTTGTAAGGACATTGTAAAAATAGTCCATGTGATATCAGTCCGTTCAACCATAGTGTTATGAAGCTATGCACAAAGAAAACTAAAATGTGACCCTGGACAACAAAACCAATCTTAAGCAGCATGGGTATATTTGTAGCAATAGCCAAAAATACATTGTATGGGAAAAAATTTTCTTTTGTGCCAAAAACCATTAGGATATGAAAGGAGAGGTTTACTTGCAGATCAAAAATTTACAGATGTGTTCACCCCCTTGTCATCCAAGATGTTCATGTCTTTCTTTCTTCAGTTGTGAAGAAATTATGTTTTTTGAGGAAAACATTTCAGGATTTTTCTCCATATAGTGGACTTCAATGGTGCCTTGCAAAATGCTGTTTAAATGCAGCTTCAAATGATCCCAAATGTTGGCTGTAAATACTCCCAGGCAAGGAAAAAGGGTCTTACCTAGTAAAACAATTGCTCATTAAAAAAAAAAAAATTATATACTTTTTAACCTCAAATCTTGTCTTGCTCTGCCTGAACTCTGTTTTTTTTCTGGTTCAGGACAGTTAGAGTATATAAAAAAAACTCCCATTTTATTTTCTCCCTCCACTTCAAAATCACCCTACATCGATGTTTTAACTTTTTTATAAAGGGTATTTTATCCTCTTTGCATGTTTACTTTGTAAACACTGGGTCGGCACTTCTGCAGCGATATAGGATGATTTTGAAATTATTTTTGAACTTGACATACACTTTTGAACTTGACATGCACATCGCGGAGAGACAAGACAAGCATTCAAGGTTTAAAAGTATATAAATTGTAATAACCAATCGTTTCACTAGATAAGACACTTCTTCCTCGGCTGTGGTCATTTACAGACGCATTTGTGATCCTTTGTTTATTTAAACTCAGGGCACTATAGAAGTCAACTATATGGAGAAAAATCCTGAAATGTTTTCCTCAGAAAACATAATTTTTTTTACGACTTAAGAAAGAAAGGCATGAACATCTTGGAAGACAAGTTGGTGAGTACAGTACATTATCTGTACATTTTTGTTCTGGATCTGAACTAAAAGATCATGTTCCATAAAGATATTTTATAAATTTCCTACTGTAAATTTGTCAAAACTTAATTTTTGATTAGTAATATGTATTCGCTAAACACTTTTTTTTTGCATCCTCAGATGTTCAGATTGTTGTATCTCGGCCAAATATTATTCTATCCTAACAAACAATACATCAATGGAAAGCTTATTTATTCAGCTTTTGGAGATGTATAAACCTCAATTTTAAAAAATTGATCCTGTCTCTTCTGTGTCAGTTTCCGCAGCCATTCAGGAGAGTACCACAACGCATACTATTTACAAATACTAATAGTGAATAAAACCCATTTTAGGCTAGTTCCAAATTAGTCCTGTGTGTGTTCAATGTAATTTTATTCCTGTACAGCGGTGGAATGTTCAGTGAAATTCCGTAGAACGTGCCTGTTCTGCTTTCTTTTGGCAAGTGTGTCCAGAGTGTATGTTGTATGTGTGTACAGTAGTTGTGTGTTAGCAACACTGTCATGTTTTGTTTTAACAAATCTGATCTTGAGTGTGTATTGTCTCACTCCAACTGGCCACTGGGATGCCAATGATTCCCACATTCCCCACATGCCTGCACACATATAATGACCGAATGTTTCACGCTTTGACAGAGTTAAATGGAAGGGCTAGAGCTGTAGGAGATGGATCACCCACAGATGTAGATGAAATGACTGACCTGCCCACACTGACCACAGACACTAGACACAAACACTCTTAAAGAGTTGCCTCCTTTACAGTTTTCCCCTAATAGGAAAATAGATCCCTGTATTGATTTACAGGATGAGTGTGTGAAAGGAGAAAATGCCTAAATAAAATTTGCATGGAGCATATTGTGCATTGCAATATTTGTATTATTTTATTTTATTTATATTACAATGTGAATAAATATTTGCGTGACCTAAATATCAAGAGCTGCATTTTGTTTTATTTTTGTGTATGTTCATTTACAGTATATATACACTACCAGTCAAAAGTTTCTTATGCTTTTTAAAGTCTCTTTTGCTAACCAAGCCTGCATTTATTTGAACCAAAGTACAGCAAAAACAGTAACATTTTGAAATCTTTTTACTATTTAAAATAACTGTTTTCTATTTGAATATATTTTAAAATGTAATATATTCATGTATAAAATGTAATATAAATTCATGTGATTTCAAAGCTGAATTTTTAGCATCATTACTCCAGTCACATGATCCATCAGAAATAATTTATTATTATTATTATTATTATTATTATTATTAAATACTGATAATAATATTAATAATAAATGTTTCTTAACGAGCAAATAAGCATTTTAGAATGATTTCTGAAGGATCATGTGACACTGAAGACCATGATGCTGAAAATTTAGCTTTGATCACAGGAATAAATTACATTTTAAAATAAATTCAATTAGTTGTCTTAAAAATCTATCAAAGTTTTTCTGTTTTTGCTGTACTTTGGATCAAATAAATGCAGGCTTGGTGAGACTTTTTAAAAAAAACATTAAAAATCTTACTGTTCAAAAACTTTTGACTGGTAGTGTATGTTGTTTGCTTTTTCTGATCTCAGGGTTGAAGGTGTGTGTTAAACTGGCTTTCTTAGGGCAGACTCACAAGTTTATTCAAGACTGCAAAGAGCCGTTTAAAAACCTTTTTGCTGTGAACCTGTTTGTCAGCTGTGTGTGTGTTTGTGTAGGTTTCCTCATCAGCTCTGCTCTTCAAAGGGATGGAGTGCTGTCCCCCCCACCTCCCCCTGCACTCACTCCCAATCCTGGCTCCTTTGTCTTTGTGTTCCATATTTAATGGGATGGCACGAGTGTGGTGAGAAGGTACCTGAGGCTGCCGGCCGTGCCCACTGATGTGGAGTGTCTCCCCCATCTCTCCATCCGTCCGTGGCCCTTTTAAGACAGACCTTGAGTGGGGGATCAAAGAGAGCCATTGATGTTTTCCTTGGAGTGGAGATTGAGGACCCAAGTGATACCCCACACCACGTGGACCTGTGCCACTCTGAAACTAACACCTGTGTGTTTGTTTGTTTGTGTGCGTGCATGTTTGGAGGGCACCAGAAACACTCAGCCGTGCCAGAATAAATTAAGCTGTCGTAATTCTAAACACTCTTGTGTTCGTTTCTAACAATGTCTTTTCTCTCGCTCTCTTTTCTGCTTTACTGAGAGGAAGTGAGATTATTGGCAACTGCCAAACTACCTGGCAGATTTTATTGCTCACTCTCAATCACTTGCTTGTAAAGATCCAGAACACATGTACCTTATTGATCACAAATCAATGATCAATTAGCCAAGCCATTTGTTCAATTAAGAGCCCACTGGCCCTTGCTGTTCAGGTATTTGACTCGAGGAACTGCTGCAATGGATAAGTTTGCACCATTGATCTAAAGAAGACTCCACAGGGCTTTAAACACTTTAGACAGAAGTTAAACAAATGAGTTTTGAGCCACAGAACAGGTGGTTAGCAGTAGTTACAGAAGTTTTTATAGCAGTCAGAATATATGATTTATATTTGGGTGAAAAATATGGGTCATACAATCAACACATTAGACAGTTCATGCATAAATAAACAATGTCTGCCCACAAATATCATCGGTGAGATGGGGAAATATAGTGAGATAGAAAGTAATATAGTGAGATATAGTGAGATAAATATATAGAGGTCAAAATTGGGTCTTATTCACTGATAACTGCATAAAAGTTGTTTACTTCTAGTTCTCATGCAAAATGAAATGAATACCTAGACAGATAGATTAACAGATTGAATGAGAGATGAATGGAAAGGTGGACTTAGGTGGATGGATAGATGGATGGATGGAGAAATGAACAGATAAATAAACAGAAGGACAGGTGCTTGGATGGATATGACATATCGACGTACGGAGGCCTAGATAGATAGATGGATGGACAGATGGATGGATGGACAAATAAACAGAAAGATACATTGTTGGATATAGATATAGATAGATAGATAGATAGATAGATAGATAGATAGATAGATAGATAGATAGATAGATAGATAGATAGATAGATAGATAGATAGATAGGTGGATGGATAGATGGATGGATGGACGGACAGATGCTTGGATGGATAGGACATATCGACATATCGATAGATAGATAGATAGATAGATAGATAGATAGATAGATAGATAGATAGATAGATAGATAGATAGATAGATAGATAGATAGATAGATAGATAGATAGATAGATAGATAGGTGGATGGATAGATGGATGGACGGACAGATGGACATAAATAAACAGTAGGACAGATGCTTGGATGGATAGGACATATCGACATATCGATAGATAGATGGATGGACAGACGGATGGATGAATGGACAGATAAACAGAAAGATACATTGTTGGATGGATGGATGGATGGATGGATGGATGGATGGACAGATGGATAGACAGATAAATAAACAGAAAGACAGATGCTTGGATAGATAGGTGGACATCTCGACGTATGGATGGACAGATAGATAGATGGATAGATAGGTGGATAGATAGGTGGATGGATAGATGGATGGACGGACAGATGGACATAAATAAACAGAAGGACAGATGCTTGGATGGATAGGACATATCGACATATCGATAGATAGATGGATGAATGGACAGATAAACAGAAAGATACATTGTTGGATGGATGGATGGATGGATGGATGGATGGACAGATGGATAGACAGATAAATAAACAGAAAGACAGATGCTTGGATAGATAGGTGGACATCTCGACGAATGGATGGACAGATAGATAGATAGATAGATAGATAGATAGATAGATAGATAGATAGATAGATAGATAGATAGATAGATAGATAGATAGATAGATAGATAGATAGATAGATAGATAGATAGATAGATAGATAGATAGGTGGATAGATAGGTGGATAGATAGGTGGATGGATAGATGGATGGACGGACAGATGGACATAAATAAACAGAAGGACAGATGCTTGGATGGATAGGACATATCGACATATCGATAGATAGATGGATGGACAGACGGATGGATGAATGGACAGATAAACAGAAAGATACATTGTTGGATGGATGGATGGATGGATGGATGGATGGATGGACAGATGGATAGACAGATAAATAAACAGAAAGACAGATGCTTGGATAGATAGGTGGACATCTCGACGTATGGATGTACAGACAGATAGATAGATAGATAGATAGATAGATAGATAGATAGATAGATAGATAGATAGATAGATAGATAGATAGATAGATAGATAGATAGATAGATAGATAGATAGATAGATAGATAGGTGGATAGATAGGTGGATGGATAGATAGGTGGATGGATAGATGGATGGACGGACAGATGGACATAAATAAACAGAAGGACAGATGCTTGGATGGATAGGACATATCGACATATCGATAGATAGATGGATGGACAGACGGATGGATGAATGGACAGATAAACAGAAAGATACATTGTTGGTTGGATGGATGGATGGATGGATGGATGGATGGATGGATGGATGGATGGATGGATGGACAGATGGATAGACAGATAAATAAACAGAAAGACAGATGCTTGGATAGATAGGTGGACATCTCGACGTATGGATGGACAGATGGACAGACGGATGGATAGATGGGCATATTGACAGATGGATACATAATTGGATAGATAGATAGATAGATAGATAGATAGATAGATAGATAGATAGATAGACGGATGGACGGATGGACAGATAAATAAACAGAAGGACAGAAGCTTGGATGGATAGATGGACATATCGACGTATGGAGGGATAGATAGATGGGCATATTGAGATGGATGGATGGATGGATGGATGGATAGTCGGATATATGGAGGAATAGATAGACGTATGGAGGGATAGATAGATGGATGGCTAGATGGGCATATTGACAGAGAGAAATATAAAATTGGACAGACAGATAGACGGATGAATGGGTGGATGAACAGAAAAATAAACAGAAGGATGACGGATACATAGATGGACATGTCGATAGATAGATAGATAGATAGATAGATAGATAGATAGATAGATAGATAGATAGATAGATAGATAGATAGATAGATAGATAGATAGATAGATGGACATTATAGATAGATTATAGATAGATAGATAGATAGATAGATAGATAGATAGATAGATAGATAGATAGATAGATAGATAGATAGATAGATAGATAGATAGATAGATGGACATTATAGATAGATTATAGATAGATAGATGATAGATAGATAGATAGATAGATAGATAGATAGATAGATAGATAGATAGATAGATAGATAGATAGATAGATAGATAGATAGATAGATAGATAGATAGATAGATAGATAGATGGACATTATAGATAGATTATAGATAGACTGACATATCAATGGATGGATAGATAGACAGAAGCATAGTTCAATAGACAGAAGGATGGATGGATGGATAGATAGATAATAATCATAATTTTTGTATAAAAATGTACACAGATTTTATGAACAGTTAGTGAATGTGCATTGTAACTTAAAGGCAGTCGTGGTCCCTCCTTCTTCATCTTCTGCCCCAACAGATGGGGGCGCTCTGTGTCTCTTTCCCCTCATCCCACCCTTATTTCTTCTCCCCAAAATTTGGAAATTTTGTTTATTTAGGTCAAATAGTCAGATCTCTCAGAGCAGAGGAAGACCAGGGGCGTCTCCCTGCCCACTCGGCCCCTCCTCTATTTTCTCCCCATTAAACCAGTCGGCGACAATGGGATCTGACAGAGCCAAGGGAAACAATCAGGGTGGGGTCACCGGCAGGGTGACCCCAAAGAGGTGCGGGGGAACGGGGGCCCCAGCGAACCGCCACCCACTGTCATCCCATTCCACTGCCCTGCTAGCCTGCCCACTGCTTTGTTAAGCCCAGTCACTGAGAGAATGGGGACACTTTAGCTCTCCGCTGTCCCACAAACTCTCTCTCTCCTTCTTATACTCTGTCTTATGTCTAGGTTTTTCTTCAATGTCTTCTCGTTTTGACTTCCTTTTCAGTATCCGTCTCTCTGTCTATCTTCTCTGTGCTTCAGCTGATGGAGGGACATAAAAAAGAATAAGTTGCTGAATGTCAGGAACTCATTCCTCTGTCTTTCGCTTTCTGTCTCTCTTTCCCTCCTCTTTCTTTCCTTCCTCCCCCTCCTGCCTATCAGCGATGTCTGGAGATTGACACAGTGTGTTTTGTGTGTGTGTTGATATGGCGAGAACGAGTGTGCGTGCCTGTGTGCTTGTCTGGTTTTTGTGAGGGACCATGGATAAAGTGTGACGAGAGGAGAGAGAGAGAGAGACAGGCAGAGGGAGGGAGGCTGTCTGCGTAAGTGACAGTTTGGAAGCTTCACACTTAGCTGCCCCTGCGTTGTCTGTCTGCGCGCAGTGGCCGGGTTCCCACGTGAAAGTGCTCTCTCACTCTGGCACGGACCATCTGACCGTTAGCGCGGCCTCGTCCTGCTCCTACACCAACTCAGCTGAGCGCATCCATTCGACCCATACTTACGATGAGATGTTACAAACATACTGACGTTTGTGAGAACTTCATAGTTTTTTGTGTATTTGAACCCTTTCCCAACAATAACTGTATGACTTTGAGATGCATCTTTTTCACACTGAGGAAGTCATATGCAGCTATTACAGAAAGTTCAAATGCTCACTGATGTTTCAGAAGAAAACACGATGCTTTAAGAGTTTGAATTTGAAGATCAGGGTTAAACTGAACTTATTTTGTTTTCTGGGAAACATTTAAGTATTATCTATAGGTTCTGAAGGCCAGTACTAAATGAAAAATAAATTCTACTTAGGCAAAATAAGAAAAATGTACACATCTTCATTCTGTTCAAAAGTTTTCACCCCCTGGCCCTTAATGCATTGTTTTTCCTTCTGAAGCATCAGTGAGTGTTTAAACCTTCTGTAATAGTTTCCTATGAGTCCCTCAATTGTCCTCAGTGTTAAAAGATGGATCTCAAAATCATACAGTCATTGTTAGAAGGGTTCAAATACACAAAAAAACTGTTCAGGACAAACACAGGACTCATGAACAACTGTCACTAAACAAAAAAAAAAAACAGCTTATTATTCATGTAACAACAAAAATCAATTAAGACAATTAAGAATCAAGTGTATGTAAACTTTTGAACATGCATTTTGTATGATCCCTCTTGTTTTGGTAAAATGATTACCATTTTGCAGATTCTGCAAGGTGTATTTGAACTTTTGCCAAGTAATATAGGTCATTATACTTCAATTGAACTTGGCGCATTAGAGATGTGTGTTTATAGTCATTTTCCTATGGTTATAAATACTGATAATCAAGTTTGTAATTCTCTATTTTTGTTGACTCAAATTTAACTCTATATAGATACAGTAGATAAGGATATAAAAACACATGTTAATAAATAAATGTAAATGCAACTTTGAAAAAACAGCAACCTAAAGTCAAACGTTTGGGATTAGCCTTTTTCACACTTCCGCGTTTCTGGCTTCCGGACTGGGACTTGCAGGGTAAAAGTTTTTCCAGTGACAGCAGCGGCCATACTTAACAAGAGTAAGTTCGCGAATCAAAGTCTATTTTTACAAAACAGATATTATAATACTATAATATATATAACAGTGTTTTATTCTGCAAAGACCAAACATTTCTTCAAAAACTTTGTGTCAGATTCGGTTGTTGTATTAAATTGAATAATTTAAGCCATGATGAGCTGTAAAAATCTACATAATTTGCAGTTCTAAATCAAAAAAATAGTTTAAATAGTCAAATGTGGCTTTGTGGAAATGCAATAGAGTTTTAGTAGCATTCTAGCACAAATTCCACCAAAATAATATTTAAGTATATAAATGAAGTATAATTACTCAAGTACTTTCCATTTGTGGCAGTCAGCATTTTACAAACTTCTGTTTTGCTTACGTTTGGACTCATTTTGTTGTACTGTAGACCAGGCTGGCGCTGAGCAGAAACTGGCAAAGACACAGCATCACTTTCCTGGCCCTGAACTTCATTAAAATATGACTGTGTTGCAAGACTGTGCAGTACATTATGATGATGGTAGATTAGAGTAAAAAAAAATATGAATCAGATGAGCAGAGGAGTGAAGAGGGGAATTGCATTCCAGGGTAATGTGCCCTGCTGGGCTGGCATGAGGTTGAGGGAGAGAGAGTGTAAGGAAGGTGGGGGGAGGTTTGGGGGTGATGGGGTGATGGGCCCCGCAGACGAAGCTGTGGGGACAGATGGCGTCCCTCGCAGGCGCTGAGAGAGTCCTGGTTTTTCACCTGCAACCCCATGGGAAAAAACGGCCTCCTGCGCACATGCAGCCTGCTGTAGGCTGGCTTCTGGAATTCTCCACCTCAAATGGAGCGAGAGAGAGAGTAATAGGGGAAAGAGAGATGATGATTGAATGGAAAATGCAATAAGGCAGTTTGATACACTAACAAAAACAACAAAAGTACCATCAAAATGAACATGGTCCTATGGTACTATGATACTTGACGACGTAGGATGGTAATACCTTCTAGTCTTTGAAAGTGCCAACAAGTAGCTTGTAAATACCATGTGACTTAAATATGGTAATCAAAGTATAATGCTTTTAATATCAGAATGCGTATTTCTGAGGTAAAATTAGGTTTTTTTGAAAGTCTATAAATTCCCTGTAGACTATATTTAGTGGATGGCATTCCAATAACACCATAGAAATGCATCTGTGTGTCTGTCTAAAACCAATCAGTCATCAGGCCATCATTCATCCGTTTCCGTCCTCTTTGATTGGTTTTAGTTTCTTCCGTCATGCAGCTCTTGTCACCTTTCCACCTCTCCTCCCACCCTCCTTTGGCCCCTGACTGTTGGATCATGCAGATGGTGTTTTTGAGGGTTGTGAATGAGGTCACCTAGGGTCATGACGAAGAGACAATACCTCGACCATTCACTCCTCGCTCCAGCAGAGCTAGCTAAAGAAGAGTGAAAGTAAACAAAGAGCCACGTCCAGGAGAGAGAGAGAGAGTGTGTGAGAGACTCCCAGGGTCAGGGCGGGGTTTTAAGGGACTCTTGTGCTGTACTGCTGGCATTTAGCCCTCACCCCTGTTAGGGTTCAGTGAGTTTAGAAATACACAAGATTTGTAGTCAGTTTTTTTAGCTGTGTATATGTAAGATTTACTTAAAGAAAAAAATCAGATCCAGTGTTAGCATTTAATATTCTGTACTGTCTCACAATTTGGATGGTATAAATTGGGTTACATAATGTAATAGCTTACATTTGGAAAAAGTTCATGAATGATCCTTCACAAACCATTCTAATATGTTGATTTGGTACTAAATAAAAATTATTATCATTTGTTATGTTATTATAATCGGTGTTGGCAACAGTTGTGATGCTTGATATTTCAGTGAAAACCATGAAACATATGTGACCCTGGACCACAAAACCAGTTTTAAATAGCACAGCATATTTGTAGCAATAGTCAACAATACATTGTATGGGTCAAAATGATCATTTTTTCTTTTATGCCAAAAATCATTAGGATAATAAGTTCATGGTCCATGAAGATATTTCGTAAACTTCCTACCATGAATGTATCAAAATGTCATTTTTTATTAGTAATATGCATGGCTAAGGACTTCATTTGGACAACTTTAAATGTGATTTTCTCAATATTTTTTTCCACCCTCAGATTCCAGATTTTTAAATAGTTGTATCTCGGCCAAATATTGTCCTATCCTAACAAAAAGCTCATTTATTCAGCATTCAGATGATGTATAAATCTTAATATAAAAAAATTGACCCTTATTTTTGTGGTCCATTGAGGTCACATATTTCCTAGGATATGGCAGTTTAAATAAGAAAATCTTTCGTAATAGTATAAATATCTTTACTGTTATGATCAGTTTAATGTATCCTTGTTGATTAAAATGTTAATTTTTTTTTTTTTTTAATTTCAAAAAATCTTATGGACCCCAAACTTTTGAATAGTAGTATACTTGAATCATCAGAAAAACTCCAAAAAAGGTCCAAATGTCTGAGACAACATTGAAAATCTGGGGTTAAAAATGTAATTTAAAGGGTTGGTTCACCCAAAAATAGAAATTCTGTTATTTATTACTCACCCTCATGTCGTTCCAAACCTGTAAGACCTTCATTCATCTTCAGAATACAAATTAAGATATCTTTGAAGAAATCCCTAAGCTTTCTGACCCTCCATAGACAGCAATGTTAAAATAGACCATGTGACTTTAGTGGTTCAACCATAATTTTACGAAGCTGTGAGAATACTTTTTGTGTGAAAAGAAAACAAAAATAATGCTTTTATTCAACAATTTTGCACATGCGTTGTGGTACTCTCGATAATGGTGGATGACGGTAATGTAGTAAAGAATTGTCGAATACAGTTGTTATTTTTACTTTTCTTTGTGCACAAAAAGTATTCCCGTAGCTATGTAAAATTACGGTTGAACCACTGTATCACATAAGTATTTTAACAATGTCTTTACTACCTTTCTGAGTCTAGGAACATTTCAGTTACATTGCTCTCTATGGAGAGTCAGAAAATTTCATCATAAATATCTTTATTTGTATTCCGAAGATGAACAAAGGTCTTATGGATTTGGAACGACATAAGGGTGAGTAAATAATGACAGAATTTTCATTTTTGGTGATCTATCCCTTTAAAATGGAAATAAACAGAAAATTTTAGAATTTAAAAAAGGAAAAACAAAGAAATATTTAGGATTTTCTCTTCAATACTTTTGAGCAAATTTGTGATATTATGTTACTCGTTTGTACTGATGTTCTTGCTTCCATTGAGGCTCATAGAACTTTCTCAAATCATGCTGAAGAACATAATAATTTTACACAACATTATTATGCACTCCAAACACTTTAAGTTCAGATCAAACTCAAATTGTTATGCTTATAATAAATGAAGAAAAGTGTATCAAAAGATTTTATTAAAGTAAAAAAAAAAATGCACAGGGGAAGCATTTTATTTGCCTCAGATGTTTGGACCCCACTCTAAATTTCTTACACATTTTCACCCAAAAATAAAAAAAAATCTGTCATTAATTTCTTACCCTCATGCCATTCCAAACCCATAAGATCTTTGTTCATCTTCAGAACACAAATTAAGATATTTTTGATGAAATCTGAAAGCTCTCTGATTCTGCATAGACAGCAACACAGCTGACACATTCAAGGTCCAGAAAGTTTGTAAGGACATTGATAAAATAGTAATTTATGAAGTTACTAGAATACTTTTTTGTGTGCAAAGAAAACAAACATTAATTTATTCAAGAACTATCCCTATAAGGTATAGTATAGTCGGCATTCAAGGTTCGTGTAATGGTTTGTTGAGGTTTTAAACAAACCACACAGGATCTACAGTATGAATTCAACAGAATAATCCAGAAACCACTCAAAGAATGTCTTCCTAGCAGAAGTATTGGAGCTTAAGCGATCCGTGGTAAGAGCTCAGGCAGGGAGCATTTGGCATGCAGGCATACATATGCTTTATTGATCTTATCGGCTGGAGGCCCTACAGATCGATTGAGATGATCAGCAGTTCTATTGATTTCTCTCATCTTATGGTCGGCATGACACCTGTTCCTGCTGGTATGCTCTATAAACCCTCGCTCAAGCAGTTAGTACATACTACAGATGTAAAAAGACTAATAGAGAAAGTGATTTATGGAGATATCTACTGCCTTTCTGTCACTGTCATTGTGTATACACTTGAATTGTTGAAATGCAGGAAGGGCTTATAATTTGGTTTTAGAATTTTTTTTATCTTATTTTAATTCATAATCAGCTACACATCATTTATAATTTGTGGTCTCAACTATCAGTTGTTTCCTTAAAGAAATAAGTATTTGATGAAGGTGCAGAAGTGGAAGTCGAAAATGCAACAGCCCAAGGTCTCACAGAGGAGACGTGTCAGGGAAGGGGAGGTATGCTCATTTTAACGAGACAGGCTCTGTTATGCTAATCCGTTTTTGTGCTTTCCGTTTCCACCATTCCTTCTCTTGCCCCGTCTTCTGGCCGGCCGTATCAATAGACTGGGAACTGCCCGCTGCCCGTGAATGATGACCACCCTCTCAGACACACATACCCCCCTCGCTCACCCTCCCAGCCTGCCCTACTCCACCTCCTTAACCCCAAAACCTCCTTTTTCCATCTGGACTTTGATTGACAGGCGCTGGGAAGCAGGAGAAGAGCCGAGGTTCACAGATCATTAGGAAGAGGGAGAAATCTGTGCGTTTTTGTGTGTACGTGTGTGTGTGTTGGGGTGGGGAAGCATTAATCCTCACGGTGACACCCCGACACCCCCATCATGGCCCCTTTCAGGCCCAAATCCTTAGCCATGGGGGTCACTGAGTCTAAGGGGAAATTTCACAACTTAGAAGCTAATCTGTCTGATCCATCGCTGTTGGATGAAGAATGATTTTGTTCATTCTTCATCCAGTTGGCCGGTGGTTGAGATACTCTTCAGTTCTATAGTCCTCTCCTGTTTCTATCTGTTCTTGTAAACTCAAGATGAAAATCAGAGTGCTATTAGTAGTAATGTAATGTTTTAAATACACAAAAATCAGGTTATATATTTATCATCAATACATCTATCTGTCATTCATTTGAAATGAGTGATTGCTTATTCCACGCCTAACCATATTTTAACCATATAAATAGTTTTTAAAATGATTATTTAAATAAAATTGTTTAAAAAAACCTGTAATCCCAATGCATGTAGATTTTATAAAATATGAAAAATCCATAAAACCATTTATGTTTAGCACTACATTGTGTCTTTTTGTAAAGAAATGTGAAGGAGTAGTTTACCCCCCAAAAATTTTTTTGCATCGTTTACTCATGACTTTTATATTTCCATTTCTCCCTAAACAAGACGTATGTTTTACCTAGTTATTAAAAATAGGGAATTTAAAAGAGGTTGCAAAAGCACTATAAAAGTATTATAAAATGACTTTTGTTTTCCATTTTAAGTCATATGATAGCTTTGTGAATTTCAGTCATTGATTTTGTGAACTGCATCTAAATCTAAATCAGAATGATTCATACACAAGTCAAATATGGCACTTTTCTTATGTCAACATTTTTAGAAAATAACTTCAATTTCAGTCTTTTTCTCACCCAAAGCCATATTTTAACCATGTAAATAGCTAAGTAATTAAATTATTTAAATAAAATCGTATAGATTAAATATTGATTAAACAATAAACTATGCCATTTTTTGAATGCAGAAATGTTACGTTTAATTTATGTATGACAAATATTCATCATCATATTAAGTTTATTAGTAAAAAAAAAAATGGACCCGAAATATTGTGTCTTTTTGTGATGAAATGTAAAGGAATAGCTTACCCAAAAATGACATTTTTGGCATTGTTTACTCACTCTCATGACTTTCATTCTTCCATTTTTTTCTAAATGAAACATAAGTTTTCCCTCCGGTTATAATGAATGGAGAATCACTGTAAAAGTATTATAAAACTGGTCTAAATTACTTTTCTGCTCTATTTTAGGTCTTTTGAAGTCGTAGTTTTATGGTTTCACTAATTATCAATCATTAATTTTGTGAACATCAGTCAATTCATTAAGATGTGAATCATAAGAATGATTCATACAGAAATCAGGTATGACACTTTTCTTATTTTAACATTTTCAGAAAATAATTTAAATTTCAGTCTTCCTCACACAAAGACATATTTAACCATGTAAATAGTTTTTTTAAGTAATTAAATGATTGTTTAAATCAAATAGATGCAAATAGTTAACAACAAACTATGCTTTTTTTGAGTGCAGAAATTGTGTTTAATTTAGATATGACAAATATGCATCATATTTAGTTTATTAGTTTGTTTAAACAAATGTCTAATCCAAATGTGTAACCAAAATATTGTGTAAAACTGATTTTCAGTCATTATTTTTGTGAGCTGCATCAGTCAGTTCATTGACAAGATGTGAATCAAAAGAATGATTGATACACAAATCAAATATGGCACTTTTCTTATATCAACATTTTTAGAAAATAACTTCAATCCTTTTCTCACACAAAGCTATTGTATGACATTAGAAAGCTTTGAGTAGTCATTTGGACCACATTTATGATACTCAAAACTCAAAAGTAAAATGTTTATTCTGCAGAAAAGCGCGCTCAGTGAATTGTGCCTAATATTTGTCTTCCACAGGAAAAAAGAAAATCATACCAGTTCGGAATGAAATGGGGCTGAGTAAATGATGACAGTATTTACGTTTTCATGTGTTCATTTTCTTTATCTTTCTGTTTGATATCACTGCACCTGCATGTGGGTCTAATAATACCATCCTTCTCGACAATATTTGTTGTGCATATCTACAGTGTGTTAACATTGGTTCATTTGTTTGTGGATGCAATTGAGCGGGTAGCCACACTGCCTGTCGGAGTCAATCCAGAGCAGTTGTTATACATATAATCCCGCTTTCTGTTGGTTTCTCTTTCTCCAGGGTGACAGTGTGTCTGGAGTCGGCGCGGGCAGGGAGACAGTAATTGAGAGCTACTCAGTGCTGGAGTGTTGGGACTCTCTTAATGGAAGCTGCTCCATAGTCAGCAGACCTCCACACCCGTGGCCCAGACCTCCATAATGATTGCACCTGAGACAGAGAGAGAAAGGGAGCAAACACAGACCAGACTGCTCTGTGCCCTGACCTTTTAATCTGTCCTTCACTTCCCCCATTTTCCCTCGCTCTCTCTTCCCACGTCTTTCTGTACCGCCTGTCTTTTACAATCTGGCCATTTTGATTTTTTCTTTAACTGTCATGGATTGTCACAACTGTGCATTTAAACACACTGACAATCTGTATAGCACACTGGGACTGCTGGACTGAGGGGTTTCTGTTTTTTATACTGATCGGCTGGATCAATGGCATCAGAAATCTATGTAAAGCCAAGATCTGCCGCTCATCCTATGGTTGGCTGGCCCTGTGATTGGCAGAGGATGAGCCGGGAAGGAGGCCACAATTGCAGGCTGGAGGGTTGTAGGAAGAATCCAGCTGTGGCTCTGCAGACCTGCTGCCAATACTGAAAGGGGTTACCTTCCCGCTCACAGCAGTCTCCAGAGCATATCAGAGGAGAGGGCATTGACAGAACAGTCAGCTTAAACAGATCCAAGATGTAAGGGAGAGACAAATGGTCTGTCCCAAAACCTGGTGATCAGCAATTTAAATCAACATAGGTACAATCTGTATCTAGTCTAGTCCTAGTGTCCTTATACTCCCCAAGACTGCATGCATTTAATTAAAAACGCAGTACAGTTTTTTCATTTTTTTTTTCATTTTTGTTTTTTCTTAAAGTGGTTTTTCAGACTATTGAAAAAAAAACATCCAAAATATACTGTTAAGTGTTTCTTTTATAGCACTTTATCTATTTGTGTCAATAGATTTCAATTACAATACATATGTTTAAAGGCTGTTTTCTCAAAATTCGCTTTTTTTTTTTTTTTTTTTTTTAAATTAGTAGGTCTCCACTTCAGGAGCACTTACACACACCGAACTTTACATTTTTAT
Organism: Garra rufa; assembly: GCF_049309525.1. Taxonomy (NCBI): domain Eukaryota; kingdom Metazoa; phylum Chordata; class Actinopteri; order Cypriniformes; family Cyprinidae; genus Garra; species Garra rufa. The sequence goes on along the minus strand of NC_133369.1, from coordinate 18,610,531 downwards.
TCCTGTCTATATGCTGAATGTTTTTACAGAGGGATTTGCTTGCATTTATACAACATTTTATTTATTGTTTTCTGTCTATTCTAAGTATTTTCTAAATTATGGAGTGACAAAATGAGATACCCAAAATTCTCTCTGTAAAAACATTTTATTCTAATATGTCAGAAAAATTAAATAAGAATTTTGAAACTTCATCCAGTGTTTAGATTTTTGTACTAGAAATGTATACAAATGAGCGCATGTTTCATTAAATAATGTATAATTTGCATATTTAAACATAGCATTTTAGAAAACTTTTAATACAAAAACATTTTTGTAATTCTCAATGTAATCAGTCAAGGTCTAAATATTACAAATGAGGCATTATTTACTAAAATTGCTAGTATAAAAAATTTAAACACTGGATGAAGTCAGTTTCAAAATTCTTGTTTATTTATTTATTTTATTTTTATTTTTTATTATTATTTATTTTTACATAAATTAGAGTCAAATGTTTTTACAGAGGGAATTTTGGGTATCTCAATTATTTTACTACATTAAATTCTTGTTTATTTTATTTATTTATTTATTTATTTTACATATTAGAGTCAAATGTTTTTACAGAGAGAATTTTGTGTATCTCATTTATTTCACTCTATAATTGAGAAAATACTTGGACAGAAAACAATATATTTTCACAATATATTTAGGGTTTAAAATGTTGTATATAATCAAGCAAATTATATATGAACAAATCCATCTGAAAAAACCTTCAGGATGTAGGGAGAAATAAAAATGTAAAGTTTGGTGTGTGTAAATGCAAAACTCATTTTGAGAAAACAGACTTTAAAAATATGGATTATAATTTAAATTTATTGACACAAATAGCTAAAGTGCTATAAAATAAATGGATTTGAATTTGTTTTTGGATGTTTTCTTTCCACTAGTCTGAAAAAAAACACTTTATGAAAAACCAAAAAGCCCAAAATCTTTAACAGTGTTTTCGCCTGCAGTGTCTCTGATTAAAAGTGTTATTTTGTATATTTTAGAATTTTTAGTATGATTTCAGTCCGTATCTTTCGGAAGTCATTCTGATATGCTGATTTGTGGCTCAAGAAACATTTATTTTTACTATCAATGAAAAAAAAAGCAGATGTGGAAATTGTATTTATATATTTATTTATTTGGGGTTTTTGTGTGTGTGTGTGTGGGGAGGGGGGTGCATTCTATAGTAGAATTTTGTTCTTGCAATTCTGCCTTTTTATCTCACAATTCTGAATTTAAATCTCCTAATTCTAACCTTTTTTTTCTCAGAATTGCGAATTTATATTTTACAATTTAAAAAAAAGAACAAAGTCTGAATTGTGAGATATAAACTCAGATTTGCGAGAAAAAAAAATCTGAATTAACCCTTTCACTGGTGAGTTTAAAATATTCTAGCGGACCCCCCAGAGTGAGTTTTTTTTAAGCGACCATTATTTTAGAACGTTCGTCCTTGTTTCCATGGTGACGTGTCAAGCTTGTCACGTGACCCAACACAGACACAATAACACTGTATGACAGATAGATCGCTTTTATTTAGTTTTTCCTTTTTTATTCAGAATACTCACACACTTGCTTACCATGCCATGAACTATCTGATATTCCGATTCACAAATATGTGTGAATTAGTGTGTTTCGTCGTTTAAAACCCTATATAAATGCTCTGGATCGTGATCTATAACGTGAGATGGGGGCCGCCATGTTTGTTCACACTGCCGTTCAGAGAGACCTGTCAGCCAGATTTACAGCACCTAAATTCATCCATTTCTCCCGAAATACAGGCAAGTAAGTGGCTGGTGAACTAGAAGAGGAATAGAGTGAACTTTATAGTTACTTAGACTATGTGTATGTGATATGAATAAAACACATCGGCAAATTATATTTGAATAGATTGCTATTTGCTGCTTTCATAGACATATATGTGTATTTTACAAACTGTAAATGTCTCGTTTTACTAGTACTTATGTGTATTTAAATGTCTGAAACCTAAAATAAGCGTTATGTGGTTAAAAACACTGCATAGTTGTGATTATATGACAAACGCAGAGCTCGTCCGTCTCTGGCTCAGCGCCAGCCAAAGCACAGTTTGAATTTTACAGTTGCGTGACGTCACCGAACGTTCTAAATCCCATATGTGGGACCGTACTCCCAGGGGCACAGAAATTAGAATCCCATATGTGGGACCGTACCGCTCAAAGGGTTAAAATATTATTTCAAATAACTATTAATTTCTTTCTAACAAAAAATGTTGCAATATATATACAGCATGTTTCCCTTGTTAATCACATCCATTTCTTGGCATGAAGACTCACAAGTTGAATTAGATGTGTTAAGAGAAACATGCAAAATGTGCAGTTTTGGCAATACTTCAAAACCAGGATTAGGAAAAAGTGTAGTAATTTGCTTAGCAACATGCCAACACCTTTCTTTTAAAACTGTGAGTCAAATGTCCTCCCGCTTGGCACAATGAGCACAATTTGCATTGGTTCTGTGTTTGTAGAACATTTCATGTGGTTCCACTTCAGTTATGATCTTGCTTATGTGGGCAGTAGACAGAATGGCAGCTCACTGGCTTTAGGAACAACAGAGAGGAAATTTGAGTGTAATAGAAAAGGATAGAGTGAGAAGACCGGATGGGGCATCGGTGGGAAGCGAGGGAAGCAAGTGAGCAGCAATATGTCCCAGAGAGGGACGGATGGATGTTAGGGGAACGAGAGGGCAGGAGAGAACAGAAAGGGAGGGAAGGGAGAGCGTGAGGAGCGAGGGGAGAGAGGAGGTCGGCACAAGCAGCGGCAGGCGCTGGGACTGCTCTAATTGATCTCTGGGTGATGCAAGGGGCCGCCTCTCAGGGGCCAGGCAAAGGGAGTGGAAGATGGTGGGGAGGGTCATTAGAATGCAAATCCAGGCCTCGCTCTTCCTGCAGCCGCGTCCGACAGGTACATAGCAGGGAGGAGGAGAGGGAAGAGGTGGAGGAGGCTCTCTATAGAGGTGCAGCTGGACCGATCTTATAAAAGATTGCCGATTGAACGCATATGCTCGCCGCCCCCTGTGTTAATGTCTCTTTTATTGGTCCTCATTTTTGTTCCTGTTCTTAAGACAAAAGGGAAGGATATCCATGGCATGGGTTGAGCGGCAAGGGTAGGAGGTGGAGGGGTGGGAGGGAAGAGGGCCAGCCGATCGGGGTATCATTTTTTATTCCCCCTAATTGACGTGAACAGTTCTTTTGACCCTAATTAGCGGTCTGTAATCTCTCATTTGCATATCACAAAGGCAACACTATTTGCATATTTGTAAACGAGAAGGGCCTTGCATCTGCATGCAATCCCCTGTTTCCTTTTCTCTCTATTTGTCTCCTCCTCCCTCTCTCTCTCTCTCTCTCTCTCTTTCAGTCGTACGTCGTGCCAGACAGGGGTGGTGTACATAGAACTACATAAGAGCTTGGCACTGACTGCCAGTGTTATTGGCACCGGCTCTGACAGAGAGGTAGATAGAGACAGAGAGTGAACGACAGAGAAAGAGACAGAGAAAGACAGCGAAACAAAGTTCTAGTAATGACAGCGTGACACTTTCTCTGAAAGAGACAGAAAGAGGCAGAAAGACAGATTGAGAAAGTGACAGAGATGGTTAAATGAGAAAAAACTAGAGAAGACACTGGATGTAAGTGACAGGCTTGTGTTTAATGTGGGATTTACATTGACTGACTGATCTGTCAGTGTTAAGGCCCACACCAGAACATACCATGTTTTTTTTTAAAGGAATAACTCAACGCAAATGAAAATTCTGTCATCATTTACTTACCCTCATGTCGGTTCAAACCATATGTCTGTGGAACAAAAAAGTAGTAGTTTAGTAGATTATTGAAGCTGCTATTTTTCATACAATTAAAGTAAAATATCAAGATGATACTATAAAAGTAGTCTATACGCTGCTATTCTGAAGTCATAAAATAGTTTTGTTTGAAACAAAACAGGTCTTGAAGAGTTAGTTCACCCAGAAATGAAAATTAGCTCATTATTTACTCACCCTCCAGATATCCTTGGTGTATATGACTTCCTTCTTTCAGACAAATGCAATTAGAGTTACATTAAAAATTATCCTGGCACTTCCAAGCTTTACAATGGCATTGGGGGTGTTTCTCTTCAACAGTCCAAAACAAATCCAATAAAGTGCATCCATCTATAATAAAAAGTGCCTCACATGGCTCTGGTGAGTAAATAAAGGCCTACTGTATAGCGAATCGATGCTAAATATCGAAAAAATATCCACATATAAAACGTAATAATAACTTTAATCAAACTTTTGTCAACTGGTCGTACACGGAAGCTCTTCCGGTTGGATGATTTAAAAATCAACTCTTTTTCACAAGAGAGAAGAAAGCAAAGTTTCTTTACTTTAGCAAAGGAAAAACAGTCTCCTCTTGGCTTATATCGAAATCCTCTGACATTTTTCTTTACAAATCCTCTTTTGCACTTCTAATTTGTGACCGTTGTTTTGGTTTGGCCTCACCACTGCGAATCCGCGCTCGTCACTGAGTGACACATGCGCAACACTGACATCCTACGTCATCCGCCCGGAGTGGCTTCCATGGAAGACCAGTTAGATGTAAGCTAGATGTAAGTGACTACTATGTTTTAAATATGGAGTAAATAATGGGCTAATCTTCTTTTTTGGGTGAACTAACCATTTAAATAAAATTTCACATTAGAATATATGTAAATATGACATACCAATACATTTTACAACAGATTTGACCTCAGTGATGCCATAAAGTGTGAATATGCCAATATTCAAAGCAGCTCACCTAAACATAGCTGACTCACCTTTAAAAAAATCTCACAAAAGTAGATCTTTTAAAAAATGTTGATAACCAAACAGATTTGGTGACCTTTGACTGCTATAAACCCGACTTCTACTTATCTTACTTGAGAGCTACTCAAGTATAAGGGTAAGTAAATGATGAAGAAATTAAGGTTTTTGAGGAAAACATTCCAGGATTTTTCTCCATATAGTGGACTTCAATGATGGCCAACAGGTTGAAGGTCCAAATTGTTTCAATGCAGCTTCAAAGGGCTCTACTCGATCCCAGCCGAGGAATACAGTCCTTATCTAGGTTCTTATCTAACAATTGGTATAAAAATAAAAATGTATATACTTTTTAACCACAAATGCTTGTCTTGCACTAGCTCGACCTTATGCATTACGTAGTCACTTTGAAAAGGTCACATGTGACGTAGGCGAAAGTACCGACCTAGTGTTTGCAATGCGAATGTGGAAAGAAAGTCAATCATTTACAAAATAATGTAAAATGGCAATGTTATTGATTTTAAAGTTGGAGGAGAAAATCTGATCAAGTTTTTTGCCCTACCCTACTTTTTGTGCACAGGAGAAAAACTAACCGCACATGTCCTTTCCAATGTGATTACGTAATGCACAAAGATGCACACTGCAGAGCTAGTGCAAGATGAGCATTTGTGGTTAAAAAGTATATACATTTTTATTTAATTTTTTAGAAAATGATGATCGTTTCGCTAGATAAGAGTTGGGATCGTGTAGGGCCTTTTGAAGCTGCACTGAAACAATTTAGACCTCCATCCCACTGAGCCCCATCCACTATGTGGAGAAAAATTCTGGAATGTTTTTCTTATCCTTCATTTCTTTTCAACTGAAGAAAGAAAGACACGAACATCTTGAAAGACATGGGGGTGAGTAAATTACCAGGAACATTACCAAAACACTTTTTTGTTCTGGAAGCGAACTAATCCTTTAACCCTGTTGCAGGATAGGTTTTGAAGCATGGATGCTGGTTTGAGCTGGTTTAAGCTGGTCCTTAGCTAGTTTAAGCTGGTCATGCGCTGGTCCTAAATTGGTCCTGAGCAAGAGCTAGTTGCTTATGACCAGCTTAGGACCGACCAGCACATGACCAGCTAAGGACCAGCTCAAACCAGCATCCATGCTTCAAAACCTGCCTAACCAGCATATGCTGGTTTTCTCAACAGAGAAATAGCAGTCCATTCCTCATACAAAGCTGTGTGCAATTGTACAGCTTTTTAAAAACATTAGCTATAAGTAAAAGATGGCACCATTTTAATTTTGGGGTGAATTTTGCCTTGAAGATCCAATAAGAATTAAATATTTGATAGCTCAGGGATATAATATTTAACTGTTTTTCTGCCTTTTTGCTTCCTTCATTTTCTTCTCACTCTCCAAAAGTAAATATTTTTCAAAACCCCAATTCTCAAAATAAAACTGTATGATGTCCTCAGTAGGCAGTCAGTTGAATCTAATAAATGAGAAAAAGCAGAACATTTACTATTATAGTCGAGATCCACTAGCAAAGATGCTAGCATGTACATGTATGCTTGGCACATTAGAGTTTCTGTAGCTCAAACCTGAAAGGACTTTTCACATTCAACAAATATACTTTGCCGCCTTAACACCTGAAACGTACAATCTAAAAATAAGATCACCTGACAAGTAGAACCTAGTGCTTAAAAATAGCTTACAACTGCTACACTAGCGTTCAGAAAGAGACCAACAACTGCTAAAGAGAAAGACACCATTAAAGACCCCGCCTGCGTGCCAGCTCTAACAGAGCCCTTTAAAAAAAGTCTTGTCGGGCACTTCTCATCCCCTTGTCATGGCTGACCCTTCCAACGCCTGCCTCAATTACTATGGAAATGGGGGCTAATTGAATGGTCGGTGCGAAATAGGGAAGACAACATGGCCTACATTATGATAAGGAGCATAGACAATAGGTGAGCCATCTCACTGGGGACACTTGGCTTAGCGGCGGATTGAACACGGCTCTCGCTTATCTCTCCTGGGGTACAGGTATTCCAAGCATCGCGCTATAAGCCCTGATGTTAGCATTAGCGAGGCCACATGACCGCAAGGTTTGCCAGTGGTAGGGCAACTCTTTTTGTATTCACTGGTGGCTCATTCTCAATATCCTAAGGATATAGAGGCTATTATGTGGCAGTGATTTTTGCATATGCTCCTCACTGTGGGATGCCCTTTTGTGCTAACTGCTGCATTTCTGCATGGATTAGCCACAGAGACTTGCGCGGCATATATGTTGGTAGTTTGTTAGCGAGTAAGTCTTCAAAAGATGGCACCAACCTTAAACACCTTACTTTTAATGTATGGTGGGAGTCGTTTTACAATGCATTTCTTTTTCATATGGAGATTATTGCGTTTTAAGAGGTCTGGTACTAGCCTCATTGTCACCAGGCGCTTGAAGTGCTTAGAACAAGAGGTCTGGGAACAAGCATACCTTTTCAGCTCATGAAGGAAGGAGAAAGGAGGAGGGAAAGCTCCACTTTGATTTTGTTTGTACTGTGGAAGAAAGCAGCATCGCCTCTGCAATTAGCCCTAATAACCTGCGTGTGCATGTGCGTGTGTCTGTGATGAGAGAGAGAACGAGGATGAATGAGAAAATATAAGCTGTTTTCAGAGAGCACGTGTTTCAGGTGTTGAAAAACATTGAATCAAGCTAGTGGGATGAGTTTATTCCTCACATAAGCTACCAAATTCATGTTCATTTTTGTTAGAGAAAATCATGTCGTGTATATAACAATGCATTTTACTGATAAGCTGGAAGTTTTTGTTTTCCAGATCAAAACTGACAGGAATGTGATTGGAGCTCACCATGTTCTAGTAACCTGCTTCTACATTAAACAAGATTTTCTACATTTTGATAACACAATCTTCCTCTTTTCCCTCCATTCCGCCATTTATTAATGTTCTTCAAACCACATTACACATATAAATGACTTGATAATTGTAGTTCACTACTAAGTATTTTAAAGAACAAACAGGATCCGCAAACAGGATTTTTCTCCATATAGTGGACTTCAATGATGTCCGCGAGTTTGAACTTTCAAAATGCAGTTTAAATGCAGCGTCAAAGGACTCTAAACGACCCCAGCCGAGGAAAAGGGTCTTATCTAGCGAAATAAGTTAGATTTCAGTTATTTTCTTAAAAAAATGACAGGTTATATGCGTTTTTAACCTCAAATGCTCATTTGTCAAGCTCTGCGTGAACTCTGCTTTTCAGGTCAATACAGTTAAGGTAGTCTCAGCCTCAGACGTCACGCCCACGGAACGTTGGCTAAACGTGTGATGCATATGGTACACTTAACTGGAAACACTTCAGGAATGTCGAAGTCGTCATCTGATTCGTTGAATTTGACCGGATTTCCAGGAGACGCAAGTGTCGCGTTTATATTCGGTCCGCCGGGAAACAAAGCGCAGACTGATTAATTCAGCGTTTTGCTAAAAGGTGCTTATGCAGACGCCATTGTTGTTATACACATTTGCCACGTTCGCGAACAAATTACTGACTTACTGCTTGTTCTCCCTCTTCTTCGTTATCTTTCAGTGCTGGTTATTTCAATGACTGACTTGTTGCACGCTAGTCTGTTGTTGTGGGAGCATCTCCACGCCCCGAAACGTGACACTGAACGAAACGAACTGTGATTGGTTGTTTGACATGTCGATCAAACGGTCTTATGGGCGGGCCTTGGCCAACTAAAGCTTCCATGAATTCCAGACCTTCAGCCGTCAGTCTGAAGGTCTGGCTACGCGAGACTACAGTTAAGGTATGTCAAAAAACTCAAACATTTAAAAAATTTAAAAACTGTCCTACATCGCTGCAGAAGTACCGACCCAGTGTTTACAAAGTGAATGTGCAAGGAGGGTCAAATGCCCTTTCCAAAAAAAAAAAAAAAAGGTAAAACAGCGATGTACAGGTGCTTCACGATGCCATAGAAGAACATTTTTTGTCCAAATGGTTCCATAAAGAACCTTTAACTTCTGAAGAACCTTTCTGTTTCACAAAAGGTCCATTGTGGCGAAAGAAGGTCCTTCAGATTATAAAAAGGTAAGAAAGAGATGGTTCTTTAAAGAACCTTTGACTAAATGGTTGTGGAACCAAAAATGGTTCTTCTATGGCATCGCTGTGAAGAACCTTTTAAAGCACCTTTATTTTTAAGAGTGTAGGGCAATTTTGAAGTTGGAGAAAATGATTTGGGAGTTTTTCGACATACCCTACCTTTTTGAACCGGAGTACACAGACGACGAACAAACCGCGCATTAACTTTACAACGTGATTACATAAGGCGTGAAGTCACGGACGAGCATTTGTGGATAAAAGTATATAAATTTGGGTTTTTTTTAAGAAAATGGAAAATCTTTTTACTATCTTTTTACTGTCATGAACCGGAATACACAGAGTTCACACAGAGCTAGATAAGACAAGAGGGAAAAACGTATATAAATATTATAAAAAATATAAAAAAATTTTTTTAGAAATTAACCGATTGTTTTGCTAGATAAGACCCTTCTTCCTTGGCTGGGATCGTTTAGAGCCCTTCGAAGCTGCGTTTAAACTACATTTTGGAACTTAAACTAGTGGGCATCATAGAAGTCCGCTATATGGAGAACATTGCTGAAATGTTTTCCTCAAAAAACACAATTTCTTTACAACTTCAGAAGGGAAGACATGAACATCGTGGATGACAAATGAGTATATTATGTGTACATTTTTGCTCTAGAAGTGAACTTTTCCTTTAAGATATTTTTGATGAAATCTGAGAGCTTTCTTACCTTCCATAGATAGCAAAGAAAACAAAAATAGCAACTTTATTTGAATTGTACTTCTCTCAGGGTTCGTACGGTCATGAAAAACCTGGAAAAGTCATGGAATTTTAAAATGGCAATTTCCAGGCCTGGAAAAGTTTTGGAAAATTTAATTAACCCACAAAGTTTTGGAAAAGTCATGGAAATTTGTTTCACCATCTCTGTATATTAGAATATTGCTGATAATTTGGTTTAAATTCCAGTTAACTAGCGCACGATCGGTCACGTGATCGGTCGCGCGGGGTAACGGCGACTCGCAGTTTTGTATCAAATGTAAGGCCATAAAAAAGTTATAAATATTTAAAATAGTAAAAGAAAAGTCTTGATTATAATTTTAGGAGGTCTTACAGTTGGGGACGGAAAGACGATCGCGATAGGGTTGGATAAATCTTCAAAAAGGCAATGATGTCATTGAATAAATACGAGCACTGCACGTTTCAAAGTCAAAACGCTGCACGGATGTCTATATATGAATGTATCTGAAGGGAACAGACTGTCCTCAGAAACGTGTTGCATGTTCATTTCTTGTCTGACAAAACAGCGTTAATGCTGATTTGTATACAGCCATTACTAGGGAAACTAATAATACAGCGCTCCTAAAGCGCCCCCTTGTGACAAAGAATTAATTTTCATTTCCAATAATTTCCAATAATAAAAGCTTTTTATGGTCAATTTATTGCAATTATCAATCCATGTTTTTATGCAGCAGACACTTAGAGGTGTAAATGTGAAAAAAGTTAATGTGCCTTTTAAAAATCTAAACAATTAAGTAATATATATATATATATATATATATATATATATATATATATATATATATTAATATATATAAAATCTTACATATCTTTTTTCTATATAAACATTTTTGATTAAAATGTAAACTATCTGATTTTCTATATTTTAAAAAAAAAAAGGGTATTTTTTAATTTGGGCTAGTTAAATTAATTTTCGGGCTCTCAAAATCTGATGAGTACCTGCCCAAAGGGCAGTGTTGGGGTTAGTTACTCAAAAAAGTAATATATTACATATTACATATTACCAGACATGGGGACTTGTGACTTGGTGACTTGGACTTGAGTCGACTCGAGTCGCTATTTTTATGACTTGTGACTTGACTTGACAAAAAATAATATACTTGAGACTTGACTCGGACTTGGAAGTTAAAGACTCGGGACTTGACTTGACTTGAGACACGATGACTTGAATGACTTGAGTGTTAATCACATGTTTTCAGTTTGAATATAAAATATATAAATTATTGTAAAAAAATAAAGTTGATTACCCAGCTGGAGCGCAGGCTGAGAATAGCGTTGTCATGACTGGATCACGACACTATAATCAGTCATGCCCTCTCGTACCTTACGCACACCACACCCACTAGATCATATATCACATCAACATGTCAGCCGGTGGGGTACCGAGGGTCATCGCTTTCGGATTCAATAATTTTTCGCAAGATGGCAAAAAGTAGAACAGCATCTTTGCAATAAGTACAGATAACATCTTTTAAAGAAAGCATATAATTAACATTTCTTTGCAGAAATAGAAAGGTGCTAACATCAGACCAAAAACTAAGAGACAATTCACAATGATAAAACAAATGACACAAGTCTTCCTCATGTGTGTTACAGAAACTGCAGGTATTATCAATGTCCATGAATTTAGAAAGAGCTACTTTACATGGATAAATTTCGTGAAGTATTTTGAAATGCACCGCTTTAAGGCTACCGATGGGGAGGGGAGTCACACGGTGACGCATTGACGTGGGCGTGGTGTCTGACGTCACACATGGATGTGGGCGGGGTTGGATGTCCACCGCAGGCTGCAGCGAGCCCTACTTGGAGGCTTTTGCAGCGTTAAGCATTGTAGCCAATCACAGACATGTCTGTTGAACGCATTGGCCAATCAGAGGAGTGCAAATGAGTCTCTGTGCTGAAGAAGTGTTTAGCGCGAGCTCACCAAGTTCTACACTTTCACAAACCTGTCATTATTATTGGCAATAAACTTAAGATGCAAATAAGAGGTTCACTGCAAAATATTTGATATTCTTAATCTTGATGCTGCTCTGATGCACTCCATTACGCACCGCTCTGTTTGTTGTTAGGAAGACTAAGGGGCCGTTCACATGTAGCGTCTTTTGCGCGCTCAAATTCGTTATTTTAAATGTAGACGCGCGGCTTGCACGCGCATAATGGAAGCGACGCGTCGGTGCGACGCGCTCGTTTTTTCCAGGCGCGTCCGCGCCGCATCGAGATAAAAACATCTCAACTTTTCAGAATGCAGCAAGCGGTGCAGCTTGAAGCTAGAGCGCAGCTGATGGTTGCTTAGAAACGACAGACGCTTCCGGAGCGCAAGCGCCCAAACGCTTTGTTGAAAAGGATGAAAGCGGCGCGCCTAGCGTTTTCCACGCGTTTTTAGGCGCGACATGTGAATGGCCCCTAATGCTGCGTTCACACCAAACGCGAATATGCGTCTGGCGCGAGTAATTTCAATGTTAAGTCAATGGTAAGACGCGTCTACGCGCGTCTGGAGTTCTTGCGGCGCGAATTGGCGTTTAGCGCGGCGCGGTAGACGCAAATTCGCGCGTCTAGTTCGCGCGAATGGCGCGAATTGAGCGTCTGGCGCGTTACGCGCGAATTGTGCTTTTTGTGCATCACGCGTTTGACGCGAATTCGCGTCTGCCGCCCGAGTTGAAAAATCTGAACTTCTGCGTCAATTCGCGCCGCGTTAACCAATCAGGAGCCTGCTTGATGCTGTGGCGGCAGGCCCGCCCGGAGTCACTCATTCAAATATGAAACATGAATAAATGCCTAGTGCGGTTCTAATGCACAACAAAGCAAGTGTTTTATCACATATATGACACATATTCATTTTGTATTGAATGCTATTTATTCCATATCTAAATCTTAATTATATGAAACATAATTATAGTGTAGTGTGTCTACACTATAATAACAGAACAATAATAACTATAATAGTGTGTATACTTTAGTGTGTCTGGACAGTGTTGTGTGAGGAAAATAAAGAAATCACAGGACAGGTTAAATACTTTTGGAGGCTGGCTCCATTTATCATCAAAACAAAAATAAATAACAGATTTTACAGTAATAACCTGAACAAAAAAATGGCACAGAACTATACATCAAAAGAGGAATGACATAAACGAGTAGTTCACTTTTAAAATGAAAATTCTGTCATCATATACTGCTCCAACGCACAAAGGGAAGTTCCACCGCTCCTGAAATCCCCTCGCTCCGATGCGGGACAGCAGGTCATCGAACTGGGCGCGGAACAGGCGGAAGTACCGCTGAAAGTGGCCGTCATCCAGACGCAGCTCCTGGAGCAAGTGATGAAACCCGCCGAACTGGGTTCGCCTCCGAAGGGTCTGGTGGACCCAAATACGGCGACGATGATCCCTACGCCGCTGTTCTGCTCTCCAGAGCAAATACAGAGCGGTGACTCTCTCGATAAATGACCGATCAACAACAGAATCTTGTAAAAAGATGGCCGCCAACGGGGTTTGAAACTTTCGCCTCTGACGCGCGAATGAACACAAAGTGGTCACGCGAATAACTAGACGCGGCAGGCGCGAATTTAGACGCATATTCGCGTTTGGTGTGAACGCAGCATAAAAGTTCAGCGGTCATTGACAAATTGATCATTGGTATCATCATTGACAAAATTATTAAAGAGGTGAACGAATGCCTGGTAAAATGTAGTTAGATAAACATTTAACATTTTTTATTATTTATTACATTTTGCCTTTTTGAATTGAAAATATGCTATAATGTCCTTTATTCATTAAGAAACAAAGCATGCATAATTAAAAATAAAATATTATTTGCAAATAGTTAAAATTATTTCACTGATACAATAAGCCTTTCTTTCTTTTTTTTAATTCATTCATTAATTTAAATAAAAATAAACAATTTTAGTTTGGGCCCCGAAAAGCCCCGAATATCCACTGACCTTAGAACCGCCCCTGCTCTGTCTGTCTGTGTGTGTGTGTGTGTGTGTGTGTGTGTGTGTGTGTGTGTGTGTGTGTGTGTGTGTGTGTGTGTGTGTGTGTGAGAGAGAGAGAGAGAAAGAGAGGGGGGGGGGTGTTCAGAGGAGTCTGTTGGATTTTAAGCTGCTATTTGTTTTATGGACTCAATGTTGGAAATTTAAAACATTTCAAACACTGTTGGCAGAAGTGAAAAATAAATGATTTTATGAAGTTACAATTTTGTTTGATTCCATGATGTATTTTCTGAACATGAGTATTTACAATGCAAATCCAAATTATTGTAATTTACTCAGTTATTTTATTTATATCTTGTCTTTTCACTTTATTAAGATCAGATTCTGCAGGTAAAATTACAATAATAAGGTGACTTGACTTGGACTTGACTTGACCTACTACAGGACTTGACTTGACTTGACTTGACTTGACTTGACATAGCCTGCGACTTGACTTGACTTGACTTGCCCAAGAAAAAAATACTTGGGACTTACTTGAGACTTGAAGGTTAAGACTTGAGACTTACTTGAGACTTGCACATGTGTGACTTGGTCCCATCTCTGCATATTACTCTCAAAAATAGTAATGCCTTACTTTACTTTATTACTCCCTGGAGAAAGTAACTAGTTATATTACTAGTTATATTACTAGTTACATTTTTTTTTTCTTACACAAAAAACTGTTATTCTAAACAAAAAAGCATGACCTACTGCGTGCATCCAGTGCATATACGCGATCTCATAAAGCTCTTATAACACAATGGATATTATGCACAATTAATCTTTCATAAAGGTCTACGTGTGTTGTGATTCGTAAGCACGCAATATTCAGCACTGTTCAAAACTTTTGAGCAGTGAGTGAATTCTATCTTAAACACCATTGATTGGCGATGCGTTCCAAAAATCAGCAGATGGCTACATTGCTCATGCTGCAAACAAGTTTTAAATCGAAACTGCCTATTCTTGCTCTTACTAATAATATATGTTGTTCTTGCTGCTTTTGTGCAATAGATGAATAATTTTTTTTTTTTTTTTTTAGATATTTTATGTTTAGATATTTCTATATTGCGGGAGTCCCGCGAATCATTTTATTTTCCCGCATCCCGCACACACACACACACACACACACACACACACACACACACACACACGAGTCTCTACCCGCCCGCACCAGCACACGCACTTGTCCATCAAGTTTTGTCCCGCGCCGCACTCTGTTGCGTTGGGTCCCGCGGGTTTGCAGGTCTCTATTTGCAAGTGCCGCTCTGCTGCTGGCTGCCGGGTGTCGACCAATCGGTGATGGTAATTTAATGATACCTCGTGCCAAACCCAGACCAATCACTGTTCCCATTCACGCCCCCCTCCCCTTCCCTTCTGTGTTGTCGTGTGCCTTGTGTGTGATGAAGGTGCTACTGGCAAATGTAACGCAAGTAACTAGCTCGGGAAAACTGTGATAATATTACAATTTTCGGACGAGTAATGCCTTACACTACTAGTTACTGAAAAAAAGTAATATTATTACAGTAACGCGTTACACCCAACACTGCCAAAGGGCTACCAGAGATTTTAACATTTTGCGAGCCCTGAGCCGTCAATCACTCCCTGTCACTAACACTGCGCTCCACTTAACTTGGAACTGGATGTTTTTTCTCTCTTTCTCTCAACCAAACCCTGTTCCGGCATTGCACAAACTGCATGGCAATTAGGGGTGTGAAGTATGACGATTTTTTTTTATTGTGGACAATTAAAAGGTCTCCACAATCTGCTTTTGTAGAAATATAGTATATTTAGTGCTACAGCGCACATTCTGTCAGATACAATTCTGGTGCCCCCGTGTCAATATACTGTACAACGCACAAAGCACACGTACGTTTGCAAGATGTCTGTTAAAGATCTCTTGATCTGGAAAGCATCTGCTGTGTACAAACGTCTGGCAGACGTCTGTAAGATGTCAGTTTTACACACATTCTGAATCACAAACATCTAATAGAGGTCTATTTGACATCTGATAGGAAACGTCCAATAGACATATTGCAGATGAGCAAACTACGTCTAGCAGATGTCTTGCAGATGTAAATGCAGACGTCAAATAGACATCTCCAAGATGTACGTGTGCTAATCAGAATCCGCCATGAAGAATGGCACATAACTAAAAAGAAATTGAGTGCTCCTAATTTTTTTTGGATGCTCCTAATTTTTTGAAGTTGGGAGCACCAGTACTACCAAGTAAAAAAGTTAATTTAGAGCCCTGATACATATACATTCGATGAAACATTAAGTCATGAATATTTACTCAAAGTCATGGAAAAGTCATGGAATTTTACTGGTAAAAATGTGTATGAACCCTGTTCTCTGTCCTGTCGGTCTTCGACGGACATTGATGAGGAACAGCAGAACAGCTGAGGAACAGCAGAATCATACAGACTGTTTGAAGTTTTAAAGTTTGAGAACAGTATGTTATTTTTATATACTTGCATTAAGAATTGTCGTTAAACAGCTTGCTTTAATGAAAAAAAGTCTCTCAACTGCAAGAACTATTTAATATTTTATAGTAAAGAAATGTGTATATATTAAAATACTGTTAAAATTGTAAACTGTTATACTTCTAAACTAGATTTATTTTGAACGTGGCCTAATAATTTCACTAAAGCACAATTTCTCAATACTTTTTACACCACCTACTGTAACTCCAAACACTCTGATCAGCACTAAACTATCCTGTTTTTCATTTTAAACCCATTTGGCCTTGTTAATGTGTTTTAGCCGTGCATAGAATGGACTTTATATGACCTCATGTACCAGTTTTGTGTGAGAATGTGTCTTTTAATAATATTTCCATCTGCAAAGAGAAAGACAGAGGGGGTGAGAATGGTCCGTTCACGCACAGGACACATGGAGCAAAGCGGGCAGCTCTACCCAATCAACCCGCCACCCACCAGCCTGAAAGCTGGATGAGGGAGGAGAAGCGAGAGATGGTGAGAGATAGACATTTGAAGACGTTTCCTCAGGACGCCTGGTCATCCTCCACCTCTCTCCCTTATTTTCTTTTCCTCTCCGCCAGGTTGTTCTGTTCTTTTTTCCCCGTCTCTTTCACGGCTCTTCCCCGCTGCGGGCCTTCTCATGCCCCCTGCCTCTGCCCCATATTGGATCTCAGTGGGCATTTGGTGTTTTTAAATGAATAGGCAAATGAGAAGAGAGTCCTCGGCGAACGGGGCGGGGGTGTCCAGGGAAGGGCGGGGCCTTGTTGGAGATGGGCTGAGGTGATTGGGTCAGTAGGTAAAAACAACCCACTTTGCATTTAAAAAAATTTCAGGGGTGGATAAGTGCCCCGGAGACAGTGCGCATTTCAATATGGCATCCCGTCAGGTTCGTATGTGCGCATGTGCTCCGCCAGGCACTGGTCTGTGAGAAAAGAGCCTTCGACGGCCTCCTCCTTTTCTGCAAAATCCAATTCCAACTTTTCAAATTGCTTATTGCTCTGTGTTTTCCCTCCTCCTGGGTGTGTGTGTGTATGTGTGTTGAGTTTGGTAGTGTATTTTGTCTCGTCAAAGGCTCCCATTTGCCTGCCGAAGATCACCTATAACGTCCTCACTTTTATGCACCATGTGTGGGCGCATGTGTGTCAAGACACTGTGATGGTAACTAAGACACACACACACACATGCACACATACACAATCATGCAATCGCATTCACACACATCAGAGCAAAAGGTAATGACTGAGGCAGGCAGGAAGAGCGCATTACCAAGGTGAGCGAAAAAGAAAGATGCTTCAGAAAAGCGGCAGGTTAATGAACTTGTGTTTGATGCTTCACTCCCAACGCCTCATTGGAGGTCTATTAGAGTAAATACTCAGCAGAGAGGAGAGTAGATTGGACATTTGAATAAGGAAAGCTCAGCTGGGACTCTACAGATGAAAACATGCCAGTGTCTTTTAATATGACCTGCACAAAATAGACTTGTAACTTCTTATGTCTTCAAGGTCGATTTTTATTCAAACTTGCAAATTTAAACTTATTTTTGTTTGTAAAGGCCACGTTAAAACTGTCTTGGTATCTTTTTACCAGGCCTTCTTCATTTATTTGATATTTTTTAAATACCTTGGTAACACTTTATAATAAGGTTCCATTTGTTAACATTAGTAAAGCATTTAAAACATTTATTGTATATATTAAAGGGGTCATCGGATGCCCATTTTCCAAAAGTCTATAATATACCTTGGTTAAAAATTTTCAGTAGTTGAACCTTGTCAAAATCACCTCTGCAAAAACTTAACTCATTTTAAGACATGGCCCCTTTAAATGCACACAAGCTCTGCTCACCCCGCCCCTCTCTGGGATTGCGAGACGTAATGTTTACTTTAGCTGAATTTAGCCACGTTTAGTGGCGAAACTTGCCAACAAGCACATTATTAAAAAAGGCCATTCACACAGATGCATAAAAACCCTTTATACTCACTTCTGCTGTGGGTGAAGCTGTATCAGGAACGATTCGCACGAACATAGAGGCATATGTCGATCGGGATTGGCGCTTTCCTTTTAAAAATGAAAGTAACGTTTTCCTCTGCGTCTTCAGTAAATGAGGACTGCTGTGTTCATTATTACATCCAACAACAGAACACCTCAATCGGAGACATTCTTGTCTGCACCGGAGTCAACACAATGGCGGGTCTAAGGTAAGGCACTCATGTCAATCTACTATCGTGGGAGCGGCCTCTGTCGGTGTGCCATCACACCG
Organism: Garra rufa; assembly: GCF_049309525.1. NCBI lineage: Eukaryota > Metazoa > Chordata > Actinopteri > Cypriniformes > Cyprinidae > Garra > Garra rufa. The sequence continues at coordinate 18,592,138 of NC_133369.1, read as the reverse complement.
ACAAGAAGCTGAGAATGACCTGATTTTAAAAAGGGAATATTACTTTTAAAAAATTAAAAAAAAAATACTACTGGGTGGATTTTTATCATTGTAGGGTGGTTGTGTACACAAACTACCAACACACATTAATGTTCAAACAACATGTAAAAGTGAGTTTTGCATCTGATGACCCCTTTAAAGGATTAGTTCACTTCCAGAATAAACATTTCATTCATAAAGAAATTTAGATTTTTGAAGAAAACATTCCGGGGTTTTCTCCATATAGTGGATCAATGGGTTGAAGGTCCAAACTGCAGTTTTAATGCAGCTTCAAATGACACTGCACAATCCCAGCCAAGGAATTAGGGTTTTGTCTAGTAAAAAGATTTTCTATTTTCTAAAAAAAACACAAATTTATATACTTTTATCCAAAAATGCTCGTCCGTGACTTCATGCCTTATGTAATCCCATTGTACAGTTAATGCACGGTTTGTTCGTCGTCTGTGTACTCTGGTTCAAAAAGGTAGGGTAGGTCGAAAAACTCCATCTCATTTTCTCCTCCAACTTAAAAAACAACTGACATCGTTGTTAACTTTTTTGTAAAAGGCATTTGACTTAGCATGTTCGCTTTGTAAACACTGGGTCAGTACTTCTCCTAGTGACTATTTAATGTGTGAAGTACTTTTCCTAGTGACTATTTAATGTGTGAAGTCATGCTAGTGCAAGACGTGCATTTGTGGTTAAAAACTATATAAGTGTACCTTTTTTTGTAGAAAATGACTAGTAGTTTTGCTAGATAAGACCCTTATTCCTCAGCTGGGATCGTGTAGAGCCCTTTGAAGTATATTGATATTAAATATAAGATGTGATGTGTGAAGAAAAGTTTTTTTTGTGCATCAGCTTCTAATTTTGTCAATTTTTGCAAAAAGTGTGACAGAAAAACATGTAATTGTGTGTGAAATATGTTATTTCCAGCAAATAAATAATGTGACCCTGGAGCACAAAACCAGTCTTAAGTGGCACGGGTGTATTTGTAGCAATTGCCAAAAATACCTTCAAAATTATAGATTTTTGTTTTATGCAAAAAAATATATATATTTCCTACAATAAATATATCAAAACTTTTTTTTTTTTTTTTTTTTGTATCTTCAAATATTGCCCTATCCTAACAAACCGTACATCAATGAAAGAAAAGCTTATTTATGATGTATACTTCTTAATTTAAAAAAAATACCATTATGACTGGTTTTGTGGTTCAGGGTCACAAATAATAATAAAGTCAGTAGACTATGGAAGCCCATTTCCACCACTAAATAAAAATAAAAAAGGTAATTGCAACGTTTTTATCTCACAATTCTGACTTTTTTTTCTCACAATTGTGAGTTTACATCTCAACTGTGAGATATAAACTCAGAATTGCGAGTTATAAAGTCAGAATTTTGGGGTATAAAAGAAAAACAGTTTATATTTCACAATTCTGAGAAAAAGTCGAGTTTGTATCATGCATTTCTGAGGAAAAAAGAAATCAGAGTTGTGAGATAAGTCGCAATAGCCTTTTTTTATTCAGTAGTGGAATCATAGTAGATAAATCAAGCTAGTGAGGTCATTAAAAGTTTCTTTTAGAGAGTTTTTTAAAAGCCCACAGGGCCAAAACAACCAATAGTTAAAGAAACAGAAGAAATACAAGAAAAGAGGTGCGAAGAAGATTATTTAGGACAGAAACAGAGGAAGAAAAAAGAAAAGAGGTATTGTGTGATAGTCTGTCTGTTCTTGTGTGCCACCGAGGTTTTGGGATGTGAAACAAGGGTCTCCAATAAAGCAGCCTGAAATATTTATGCCTTTAAAACAACAAGGGTGTGACGGTTCAGCACATCCACCACTACTGTGTCCACCCGAAGAAAAGAGGGAGAGAGATGGGGAAAGTTGAAATATTAATGGACTAAGTAAATTTAAGCTGAAGAATTTGTTTGTTTTTCTCCCAGTATATTTTTATTGTTTATGGTTGGGATCTGTATTGGTTAAAGGGCAGGAAAGAAGAATAGAGTGGGTAATGAGACTGATAGACTTGGACTAATAGGGTCCTGGATCTATAACTTATTGCAAGTGAACAAAATCACAGAAAGAAAACGCTAAAGAGCAAAAGGAAAAAAAAAAAAAAAAAAGATCAGGGATAGACTGACAGACTATAAGACAGAAAAAAAGACAGATTAAAAAAGAAAAAAGAAAGGATGAGCGCTGATGAGATCAGGGTGACACTGTTCTGTGATAAGGTGGGCGGACTAAGATAGAGGCTAGTTTGCATGTATCTCCATACACAGGCTGTTTATGATGATAGCGGCTCTTTCTTCAGATACGCAGAAAGCACTGCTTCTTCGCATGTACAAAGCAGTCCTTGACCCCAGCGACAGCCCCTTGACCCACTACAGTTACACAGACCGGCTCAAAGCTACACACAAACACACATTCACACACAAATAGATATACTGAATAGCATCATAGGATATATAAATGTGCTAAGATTATGTTGTTATCGACAGTATATCATTAAAAACATACACAGGATTCATAATGCAGACAACCTCTTAGGGGCATTATTGTTTTTATACGTTTTAATGTTAAATACACAAGGGGGCATGTACCTTACTAACAAGTAGCAACTCAAATGTGGTTGACTTCTTTGACTTTTTGAATAAAATTATTATTTTTTTTGTGTATATATATGTGTATATACAAGTTAGATTTTTTGTTCTGTAGCATTTTTTGTCAAGTTTTTGAAATAAGCTGCATCTATTTGATCAATGCAATCATTTTGATCTCAAAATTCTTACTTTTTTCTGCAAATACGAGTTTATATCTTGCAACCCTGACTATATTTCTCACAATTGCGAGTTTTTATCCCGCAATTCTGACTTAATTTCTCACAATTGTGAGTTTTTATCACTCAATTCTGACTTTATTTCTTGCAATTGCAAGTTTATATCTCACAATTCTGACTTTATTTCTAGCAATTGCAAGTATTTATCCCGCAATTCTGACTTTATTTCTAGCAATTGCAAGTATTTATCCCGCAATTCTGACTTTATTTCTAGTAATTGCAAGTTTATCTCACAATTGTGACTTTATTTCTAGCAATTGCAAGTTTTTATCTCATAATTCTTATTTTTTTCAGCAATTGCAAGTTTATATCTTGCAATTCTGACTTTATTTCTCACAATTGCTATTTTTTATCCCACAATTCTGACTTTATTTCTAGCAATTGCTATTTTTTTATCCCACAATTCTGACTTTATTTCTAGCAATTGCAAGTTTTTATCCCGCAATTCGGACTTTATTTCTCACAACTGCAAGTTTTATCTTTATTTCTTGCAAATGTTTGTTTATATCTTGCAATTCTGACTTTATTTCTTATAATTACGAGTTAATATCTCACAATTTATTTCTAGCAATTGCAAGTTTATATCTCACAACTCTTACTTTATTTCTTGCAATTCCAAGTTTTTATCCTGCAATTCTGATTTTATTTCTTGCAAATGTTTGTTTATATCTTGTTTATATCTCACAATTGTGAGTTTTTATCTCGCAATTCTTAATTTCTAGCAACCGGAAGTTTTTATATCCCACAATTCTGACTTTATAACTAGCAATTGCGAGTTTATATTTTGCAATTCTGACTTTATTTCTTGCAAATGCAAGTTTATATCTCACAATTCATTACTTTATTTCTTGCAATTCCATGTTTAATCCTGCAATTTTGATTTTATTTCATGCAAATGTTTGTTTATATCTTGCAATTCTGACTTTATTTCTTGTATTTCTCAGTTTATATCTTGCTGCTATAATTCTGAATATATTTGTAGCAATTGCACATTTTTATCCTGCAATTCTGATTTATTTCTCGCAATTGCGAGTTTATATTTCGCAATTCTGACTTTATTTCTCACACGTGCGAGTTTATATCTCATAGCTTTTTTTTTTAATCATGTGACCTTGAAGACCACAGAGTAATGGCTGCTAAAAAAATCAGCTTTTCCATCATAGGAATAAACAACATTTAAATAAAATGCTATAATAGAAAAAATATTTTAAACTGCAATAATATTTTACAATATTACTGTATTTTCTGTATTTGAATTACCATCATTTCCGGATTTCTTTTTTCCATTATGAGTCTAATGTAAATATGAACATTTTAATTGTTTGGATATATTGTATATATCAAAATACCATGGTATTTTCATCTGATTTCATCATGATAGCACCAAAAAACTTTTTTGTAGCCCTCTATGGTAATATATAGGATGTCCATGCAAACCAGCAGATAAATATACACCCTTGATACAGTTAAATACTCACACAGACTGGCACTTACACACACACAGAGAGGAGTTTATCTCCTCCATCAATTTCCTCTGCATATGGTGGCTGTTTATGCATGGGCTCTTGTGCTACACTTTATCAAAGGCCTGTCGTCAGAGCCATGCATTATTTAACAAACCCAATCAGGATTCTGCTGCAGGTAGCACCACAACCCAGGTGCTGCATACACACACACACACACACACACACACTAAAACACATTCTCCAAGTCTCCTTTGTCACTAAGCCGGTCCATATCTGTACTCCATTGTTTTTTAAACACTTTGGACCCTCCTGTACTCTCTGTAAGGACACCGTTACATGGCAAAGCTTCTAATCGAAACATTCACTATATAATTGATGGCTCTCAGTTAACAGAATAAACGTGTTTAATTTTTAAGTATTGCATGCGAATGGAGTTTTATGTACGGTCTGTGCAAGGATTCTAATGTTTTAGATGATTAAATGTTTCATTTGTCAAACGTACGCATGATTATTATGATTATTTTATAAGGCAGGTGCCTCAGTCAAGTGAGGTAAGCAACCATCTGCTGTCTCAAGCACTGCACTTCCGTTGCTCCTGTCAGAGAGAGACTGGATCGCTCAAGGCAGAAAGAGAGGAAGTGCACAGGTGTGTGTTTATGTAAGAAAGACTGCGCGCAGAATGAAAGACAGTTAAAGATAAAACAAGAGACAGTGATGGCCTCAGAAGAACCGAATCCTTTCAGAACGCAGGTAGAAAATGCTAAAAGATGCAGAAGTGGTTAAATAAAGATAGCATCAAAAAGTTTCCCTTGTTGGGGTCTCAGGCCAATTGCACCATCTGTCCACCTGTTGTCGACGGCTGACTACCAATGGCCTCGCTTGTGGTTCTGACATGGTTACAGTCACCTCTCCCTGACCCCTTCCCAAACACCTCATTCACTCGGCTATATTCCGGCCGCCTGATGGACGCTGTTTATTCATCCGCACTCTTTTGTTGTGGGAATAGCAATGAGACGATTGCATCTGCTTTACCTTTGCCCTCAACAGTGATGGCTTTGTAAGGTCAGGAACGGAAGCAAGTGTGTGCGTGTGTGTTCTGTGGCGGTCAGTGAAGGTGAATGGCGTACAGAAGGAGCTGTTTAAGTCACTTGTTCGCTCCACTTTGCCCTCTTCCCCTTCTCCACTCCCAGTGGCCTCTGCAAGCGAAGGCATGGAAATGTATGCGGCAAATAAATACGTGGAGTGACGGAGAGGGCAAGCCTTCAGGACGCGGAAGGTAAACCATACAGAGCTTGAAAGAGTGAGCGCTTCACATTCAGAGGCACGTGGATGCGGAGGTCGGCCGGTGTTGCGTCTTTTTATGCGTGAGAATGCATTGTGGGGTTTTGCTTTTGTATATCAGCCCTGCAAATAGATTCAAGGCTGTACTCACATGAATGACATGGTGACCTGCATGGTAAAGCTGTGGTTATAATTCAGAAATGCAGAATCACATTTGTATTGTGGCATTTTCTGTGTTGTACTGTTATACTTTGCTAAAGCACAGAAGGAAACAAGCCGCAGGCATTGGGCTCATTTACACCAGACATAAAGTTCTGTCTCAGGTGGTCCATCACAAGTTGTCAGGTAAGAAAAATCACTAAAAATCACTAAAAAGCACAAAAATTATATTTCAACTGAATTTCGGGGACATTTTTGTGTGATATCCTTATATATGCTGAACATTTTATAATGGTTACATTTTGGTTACTATATATTAGTGCTATAGCTTTCTGAAGTCTTGTAAGCTGTATAAGTATGGTTCATTTGTTTTAAAGCAGCGCATCGGCATAATCTAAGAAGTTAAAACCCCTTTTTTAATGCAGTGGATGATTGACAGGTGAGTAGGCGGTCCTTCACTGCTGTCAAGAGCGTGTCAAGGATTAGCGTCCTTCCAAATGGGGTTTAAGTGATACAATCACAAAACATTTGGTACTGCGCTTTTACATTCCTCTATGCTGCATTTTTTTTAAATGTAAACATGCACTAGGCAGATGTCTTTGATTGTTGTGCTGCATGTCTCTGCTCTTTCCACATATATTGCATAAATGCCATGTTTTACTTCTCGTTGCGTTCTGTTGCATTCTGCTGTGTTGTGTCTCACGCTATTTGGTACGGTCACATTTACTGATGTTCTGTGAATTCTGAGGGAAAAGAATTGTGAGATATAAGAAAAGTATTCTAAAGAGTTTACTTCTGTTTTTTTACCACCACAAATTTTTAATTTTCACAATTCTATGGAAGCCACTGGATCTGTGTTTCTGCCACTGGATTGGACTTTATAACTCACAATTACGCATTTTTTCTCAGAATTCTTAGAATATAAATTCACAATTGCGAGGAATCAGTATTGCAAGATACAAACTCACATTTGTGAGAAAAAAATATTTCGCTGTTCTGACTTTATAACTGGAAATTGTGACTTTATATCTCGCAATACTGACTTTATTTCTAGCAATTGCGTGTTTTTATCACACAATTCTGACTTTATTTCTCGCAATTGTGAGTTTATATCTTACAATTCTGACTTTATATCTCCCATTCTGACTTTATAACTCAAAATTGTGAGCTTATATCTCACAATTCTGACTTTATTTCTAGGAATTGCGACTTTTTATCCAGCAATTCTGACTTTATTTCTAACAATTGCGAGTTTTTATCCTACAATTCTGATTTTATATCTCACTATTCTGACTTCATAATTCAAAATTGTGAGCTTATATCTCACAATTCTGACTGTATTTCTAGGAATTGCGAGTTTTTATTCTGCAATTCTGACTTCATTTCTCGCAATTGCTAGTTTATATCCCACAAATCTAACTTTATATCTTGCTATTCTGACTTTATTTATTTCTTGCAATTGGACGTTTTTATCTCACAATTCTGACTTTATTTTTCACAATTGCGAGTTTATATCCCACAATTCTGACTTTATAACTCACTATTCTTATTTTATTTCTTGCAATTGGAAGTTTTTATCTCACAATTCTGACTTTATTTTTCACAGTTGTGAGTTTATATCCTGCAATTCAGACTTGATATCTTGCTATTCTGACTTTATTTTCTTGCAATTGCGAGTTTATATCTTACAATTCTGGCTTCATTTCTAGCAATAGCAATTTTTTATCCCGCAATTCTGACTTTATAACTAGCAATTGTGAGTATGTCTTGCAATTCTGACTTTCTAGCAATTGTGACTTTTTATCCAACAATTCTGACTTTATTTCTCGCAATTGCAAGTTTATATCCCACAGTTCTGACTTTATATCTCATGGCTCTGACTTTATAACTCGCAATTGCTAATTTTTGTCTCACAATTCTAACTTTATTTCTCGCAACTGTGAGTTTCTCTTACAATTATGGCTTTATTTCTAGCAATTGTGATTGTATGTCTTGCAATTCTGAATTAATTTCTAGCCATTGTGACTTTTTATCCAATAATTCTGACTTTATTTCTTGCAATTGATCTAAATTGTGAAATAAAAAAAATAGCAATTTACCTATTTCATTCCATACATTTGAATAGGAATCTACGCAGTCAAGAATTTCATGTGAGATTTCCCCACACAGACATATTCAAGATGGTCACATGAATTTGCCATGTTGACCAAACAAGCTGCTTGGATTGAAAGCGACTTCTGTGTGAGCGGTGCTTCATACATCACTACACTGTTGATGGTATACAATACCGTTATTGCCTGTGTAATGTCATTGAAGTTTCACAGATGAGACCACACTTTTACTGTGTGAATGGCTTCTGTATTTAATCATTTGCGATCATATCACCCAAAACGGATCTTAGTACCGGGTGAAAATTGGGTCTTTGGCCTGGTTCCTCACAGTTCAGCAGGACCTGTGGATTCCTGTTGTAAAGGGGCGGGTGGGGTGTCTGCAGGATGTATGGAGCTCTGCCAGGCCTAGCTGTATCACGCTGGGATGATGCTGGCTGGCTTTCCCATGGAACATGAGCCAGTTGGCAAAGAAACCAAACCCCTCCTTTCCCCAACATCAGTCCTTGCTTGAGAAGGGTGAGACCTCTGCAGCGGGAACAGAAGCTATTAAACAAACTTCATTAGCCGCAGTAAGCTTAATTTACGCTGAGCTTTATGTCATCTTAAATCATGATTAAGATGTGTTTACATGAATCAGTACAGTGTGTTTGATCCAAATCCTCCATATGCAGACTCTGGATTGGTGATTAGTTCAATTGTAAAAAATCTATTCATGTAAATAACAGCAATACATAAATATATTGGTAACTACAGCTAAAAGCATTTCACTCCTTGTTTCAAGCACACACGCACAAACACACACACATCTGTAGCTTGTTCCACCCCACTGCTCCTCGCCTCTCATGCCTATTTGCACACAACAAAAAATCAATGGCTTTTTTCCACTTAATCTCCTGATTAATTTATTGCTTTACTGCATGTCTGTGTGTTTGTGTGCATCTGTGTGTGTGTGACAAACAGCTTTGTGTGTGATACAGATATTATTACACAAACACATTAGTCAGGAGGATGCTGGCATTTGTAAGTATTGATCGATGGAGGGAGGAAGACGCCTCCTAGCACATGAGCCATTGGAGGCAAGTGAATGCCAGAAACGACACCTCGAGTGTTTTATTGAAAGAGGTTACCAAAACAAGTCTCACTTTCACAGTAATATTTTTAAAAGCACTTGTTCAGCAACTATTCTTTTAAGCGCCATTCGCACTGAATGCATTTGTAAATATGTAAAGGTGGTTGGCAAAGGCCCTAAAATATGGCTCAAATATTATTTCTGCTGTATGTGTGGCTGTTAGAGAAAAGTTGTTTTTTGTTGTATTGTCTTATTCATCTGCTATTAATTTTAGATATAAAATATGATATTTTATTTAATAAAAACAATTCTTTCATCACTAATATTACACTATAAATTCAATATTTAAAATGATTCTTGTTGCATTACCACCTAATGAGTAAAAAATAAATAAATAAAATAAAGTCAGAGTTTTGTTTCATGATTCATGATTATTATTATTTAATATATAATTATTATTTTAGTTGTTATTTTACATTTATGTTATATTTATTTTATATCGTATTTTATTAAAATAATATCACATTGTATTTTATTATGTTGTGGCTATTATTTTATAGGCCTATATATTGTGCCTTGCTGTTTTAAGACTATTGAAGCCTATTACCATACTCATGAATAAATAGGCTAAGTAAATCAATGTGACTTAATATAACATTAATAGAAATATTATTTAAACTTTATATTACAAAAACACGTTTCTATGTGAGACTAAATGACATCTAAATAATGTCCAATCTCCAAGACATACCGAAACTAGGGATGTGCGGATACTTGACGAAGCTTCATGTTTAACGCAAGATAAGTTGGGCCCAGCATGTGGCATTTTGATATGCAGGGGTAAAACATAATACCCTGGGGCTTATACTTCACCTCAAAAGCACCTGGCCTTTTGGCAGGGCTTTGATGGTGCCGCGCACAGACCGTTTTCCAACAAACACAGCGTTACGTGCATTCCTCGATCAGCCCGACATGCTATAACTCAAAATGTGAGACATGTGTTTCCTATCGTAGGTGTCTTCTTTTAGTGTTTCCTTCAAACATACTGTATTTTATTCCATTAAAATTCACTCAATCAGCAGATTTAAAAAAATTACGATCTAGATTAAACAGAAACTTTGACCCGGCTGTCAGGAATTACAAGCTCTCTCTGCAGAAGGAGATAAATGCTTCGCAGTAACATTTTTGCCTGGCTCTTAGAATGCAAATCAGGGCCTGAGAGCACCAGGTTTGTAATTGTTCATTAGTAGGGTGGATCAAAGTTGATTTTCAATTCCAGTCACCATTCTGTATGTAAATTTATGTTATGGGTGGTGAGCATGCAAATACCATTTAGAAGCCGCTTTGGTGGCTTTGTAATTTATGAAGCATGTACTGTGCCATTACAGCAATATTATTACATAACTGGATCATTAGAAGACGTCAGGCCTCTGATTTGTTTAGTACCAGTTCTGCCTGCAAGGTTTCAATACCGTTCTCACTCCACGCGAGTTATTTATTAAGGTATTTATTCATTTATTGTTTTTACGAGGCCACCCTTTAGTGTGTTGTCCATGTTAGGTGAAATTATTCAATTGTTCAGAGCCAAATTAAAACTTATGCAAAATATTGTGTGTGTGTGAGAGAGAGCAAGTGCCTCAGGCAGTGAACTTGCAGTGAGGTTACTAACTGGAGGGATATTTGGGATGGTGAGGTCAGTAGGGTTAAACAGAAGGTCGTGACCTTGACCCTGCTTTTAGACCAGGCAGATCCTAGTCCACCACTGCTGCTCCCTAAACAGACACGAAGGCGATCAGAAAAGCTGTGTAGGGAAACTGTTATCCATCAGTCTAAACAGTCAAGAAAAACAACTCTTCAACATGAACATGCAAGGCCCTCTGTAGATCTAATTCACTATGTTAGAGAATTACAAATTGACAAGGAGAAAAAGTAAAATACTCAAATGTATATGAAATACATTTATTTAATGCTAAGTATACTACAAATACATTTACATATTCATGTACTTAATAAATTGCTAAATTGGAACAACTAATTTTGTGCTTAATGCACTTTAATTGTGCATTAAATATGTGACCCTGGACCACAAAACCAGTCATAAGGTTAAATTTTACAAAACTGAGATATATAGATCACATGAAAGCTCAACAAATAAGCTTTCTATTGATGTATGGTTTGTTAGGATAGGACAATATTTGGCCGAGATACATCTATTTGAAAATCTGGAATCTAAGGGTGCAAAAAAATAAAAATA
>NC_133369.1:18286363-18580444 GCF_049309525.1 Garra rufa | reverse complement strand
AAGTTGTCCAAATTAAGTTCTTAACAATGCATATTACTAATCAAAAATTACATTTTGATAGGTTTACAGTAGGAATTTTACAAAAAATCTTAATGTAACATGATCTTTACTTAATTTCCTAATGATTTTTGACATAAAAGAAAAATCAATAATTTTGACCCATACAATGTATTTTTGGCTATTGCTACAAATATACCCCAGCGACTTAAGACTGGTTTTGTGGTCCAGGGTCACATATATGTAATATACAGAATTTGATTGTAATGGAACTATTGCTAGGATACTTCTTGCATTTAAAGACTGATATTATTCAAAGATCATACAATCCTCATTAATAGTGACATTAAAACACATTTTAGGCGTAATATTACTCCAAAGCAGGACTCCAAATAAAGGTATATAAAGTTATTGTAATTTTTGCAACAGTATGTCTCAAATGATATGTCAGTAAATATGTTAATAGATTTGAACTATACATATACTTTGTATATAAATAAATGTATTTTAAATATATTACTTTTTTGCTTGGGAGAGCATTTTAGTAATAGCCAAAAAGGACCCAGAAGTGCCGTAAAAGTAGATAATATGATTCACAGACTATATTTCTAGTCTGAAGTTATATGATAGCTTTAATTTAATTTGTTGTTCACAAAATATTAAAATATAAAATATTGTTAACAGTTTCCGACTGGATCATTTGTGAACATTTAGCTCAGTTTTGTGAATTGGATCAGCTGATTCATTGAAAGAATCTGATTCAAAGAATGCATTTTTTCAAAAATAATGACTTGAATTTTGTCTTTTCCTCACACAAAGCTATCATATGGCTTCAGAAGTGTTGTAATCTAGCAGACAAGTCATATGGAACCCATTTTTTATCATACTTTTATAGTGCTTTTTTGTTGTTTTGATGTTTAACAGCTTCAGTTCTCATTCACATTCATTGTACTGAAAAGAGTGGCCAGGATATTCTTTCAAATTTCTCATATTGTGTTCCGGAGAGGAAAGTTAGAGGGGTTTGAGACATTCATTTTTGCCAAACTTTTTTTCTTAAATTATAATGATATATAAAGTGTTTATGTATGTATATATATATATATATATATATATATACATACATATATATACATATACATATATATATATTTCAGCATTTTTGATGAATAGAAAGTTCAAAAGTAAAACATTTCTTTGAAATACAGTAAATGTCTTTACTGTCACTTCTGATCCATTTATATATAGAATTATTATCCATTAGTATGTGTGAGTATATGGCAGGTTAGACTTGGATATTTCAGTGAGAATTAAGTTTCCATCTTTTAAAGAATTCACATAAAAATCCATCTTTTTTATATTTTAAAGTGTGCCTTAAGCATTTTTATCATCCGAACTCGGCACTGAACTGTTCTCTCGTTTTTACTTCCGTCCTTCTGTCTGATTCCCCTGCGCGTGTCTGTCAGATGACACCGGGTGATCGAGTCAATGTCTGCTGAGGCATGTCAGAAATTAGCGCTGCTCGCCAGAAACGCCTGTAGTGCTGTCAGGTGAAATTAGAAAAAATGGAAGCACTCATCCTAGCGACAACTTTACAGTGCGCAGGGAGGGGAGGGCACAGGCACAGGGGTGTTCATTTGAGTCAGTTGGCAGGGGTTTAGTGCCTTTCATCGGAGTGGCGGAAAGGCTGTGTGAAGATAAGATGAGCCGCGCGCCACGTCTTTGACACCGATGGATTAGCAGTGATAATGTGATGATAGTAATTGAGCTCGTAATAATTGCTCAATCACAAAGCTCATCCCAAGGGCCTAGTGGCAATATTACAATTCATGTCCCCACACAAGCATTTATGAAACCAATTACATCATTCAGGGGATTCCGTGTAGTTTTTTTTTTTTTTTTTTTTCCTTTTCTGTGTTAATAGGGGTGATCTATGTGATTGGATGTTATCTGGAGATAAAGACTCTTTCTTTAATCAAAATATTCTCTCTTTTTGAGGGAATGTTTTTGACAAAACTGAATTTCCACATAACTGTTTATCCCAAATTTTCTCATTTGATTTTAATTTGACTGTATTTCGTTGTAGCTCAACTTGTATTCATGCGCTGTTTGAACTGTCTAAAGCATTTTCATCAATAGATAATTAACTAAATTGTTTCAAACATAAATTCTTAACAATTCCTCTTAATTGTGCCAACAGCAAGATGCAGGACTTCCTTGTTCATCTGTCTGATGTGAGAAAAAAGAGAGAGTGCAAGAGTTGACAAGGCGACCTTCTTACTGTCAGAATTTTCTGAGAATCCAACACAAAACCCCAAGTTGCTGAAAAAAGAAAGCGAGGGAGAGAAAGAAAGGAAGAAAAAAAACAGCTGAGGGTGTAAATAATTCATGCAGACAATATGACTTTTTTATGTAAATTTGGTGCATTAACCCTCTATTAGAATGATGGACGACAGATATGGGTGATGTTTCCTTGGTAAGAGCTAATGGATGACCATCATAAATTCACTGCACATTTTATTGTGTTGCCAGGGAAATTGTGCCTGCAGGCAATGTTGTTTACTTTTATGTAGAAAAAAAATCCCGCCTGTCTTCAAAAGGGAGAGAGGAAAGGGAGGGAATAATGGGCTGACGGCCAGTGCCTTGTTATGCACCTTTAGCCACATTTGGACTGAACGTTCTTACACTCTTCCTCATCCTCTTCTACCTCTACTATGATGTCACTACCAAATTGGCTATGAGCATTCATTCATACATGCATGCTGTCTTTCTTTCTCTTTTCTTTTCTTTCTGTTCCCCTTCCTTGTTTTTGCTTTAGAATAGTTCACCCATGAAACAAAATTATTTCTTGTTGTACTTGACTTAAACCTGTATAGCTTTCTACTTCAATGAAACAACTAGGACATAAAGTAGCTGTTTTCTGTATCAAGCTTTAAAGGGGTCATTGGATGCAAAACTCACTTTTACATGTTGTTTGAACATTAATGTGTGCTGGCAGTTTGTGTACACAACCACCCTACAATGATAAAAAAAAAAAATCCACCCATTTTAATATCCCCTTTTTAAAATCAGCTCATTCTCAGTTTCTTGTCGGTGAGCACCTTACCTTAGACCCGCCCTCACCGAGCTGAAACAGTCCGACTCCGATCGCATTGTGTTTACTCAGATGCAGGGGAAGACAAGAATGTCTCAGATTGAGTTATTGAGGTGTTCTGTTGTTGGATGTAATAATGAACATAGCAGTCGTCATTTACTCCCGACATCTGAGCCGCTAAAGACGCAGAGGAGAGCGTTACTTTCATTTTTAAAAAGGAAAGTGCCGATCCCGATCTATATATGCGTCTAGTTTGTTTGAATCGTCCCTGATGCAGCTTCACCCACAGCAGAAGTGAGTATAAGGGTTTTTTATGCATCTTTGCAAACGGCCTTTCTTAATAATGTGCTTGTTGGCAAGTTTCGCCACTAAACTTGGCTAAATGCAGCTAAAGTAAACATTACGGCTCATAATCCCACATCAGAGAGGGGCGGGTTGAGCAGAACTCATTTGTATTTAAAGGGACCGTGCAATAAAATGAGCAGTTGTTTTGCAGAGCTGTTTTGGACAAGGTAAAAGGGTATTTTATTACACTACTATTGAGAATTTTTAACCAAAGTATATTACAGACTTTTTATTAAGACCCTAAAAAATCATATGAACTTGTGGAAAATGGGCATCCGATGACCCCTTTAAAATGACCAAAAAAGCTTTAAAAAGAAGTAGCTTTAAAAGAGCAGCTTTAAATTTTAGAGTTGTAAAAAATACTTTTTTGGTACTTTTCTAAAGCTTTTTGGTCATTTTGAAATGATCAAGAATGATCCAGACTTACTAAATTTGATAATTATCAGTAAATAAAGACTTAAATTTCAATCTTTTTTTTACATAAAGTTATCATATGGCTTCAGAAGATTTGGAATATAGTGCATGAGTCATATTTTATTATATTTAATGCTTTTTTTACTCACTTCTGTTATATAGAAAAGAACCCTTTTGTGTTACATAGAAGATAGACAGATATACAAGCCATATAATAACTAAATGTGAAGAAAGTCATTATTTACTGATAATTATCCATTATCATTCAGAATGAACAATTATTCATTTTGACTGATTATAAAATGAATCATCTGATTCAGTAAAAAGAACTGATTCGAAAGTTTTGTTCACTATTTATAAAAAACAAACAAACAAACAAAAAAGGTTTAATTCAATCAATTAACTTGCCGTTTCTTTGACTATCTAATAATTATCAGTAATTTATGATATTTCATGCTTTTTGCCTTCTGTAATTTTTAAGCTTGTCCTTACTAATTTATAATAAATTGAAATAAAAGGCTTTTGTGTTGCATGGAAGATAGACAGGTGAGTAAATGATATTCATTTTTGGGTAAACTATCCCTTTAAGACCATCTTTGTCTTTTCCTGAGTGTGTTCTGTGAAGGACCACTTGCTTAACTTTCCCTAATGAGCTCTGAGTTTTGTCAGGAAGCCTCTGTGCAGTCTGTGATAGGCAGTCTGTGCATTTCTCTGAGAAAAAGAATGGCAGAAAGCGAGTGAGCACAGAGGTGAAGCAGATGGTTGGGTGCAGCTGTTCGACAATAGACAGACTGGTGAAGCACCTCTGGATGCAACCGAGCATCAGTGCCACATCTGGGCTTTAGTCACACCGTAGTCTTTAATGGAGAACCGAGACGAACGTACCCATTTATATCTAAAGCTCCCAAATACACATCTGTGGAACACAGCAGGAGACAACAACATTGTGACTAGTGTGCTTCAAAGAACTGTTATCCATTGTTTACTGCGAGATTTATTTACTTGCACACAGAGGTCAGATACAAGATGGTTGTGGGTCCTGTCTCTCTCCTCTTCACCCCCGCGGGGCTGCAAATAGGTTGGCTAAATGGTGGAGGCAAAAGCCATGCACACTGCCCTCGATGAGGGCGTCTGCTAAACATATAGATGATAATTACCAGCACAGCTGTCTGGTGCCATGTGTTGTAATAGGTCTCGGCTCACTGCTTGGTCCTCAGAGAGTCGTCACCGTGCGTTCCTAATTTCTCAATTTGTCCACGGCTTTCTGCTCTGTTTTACTCCAGTCAACCTTGCTCTTTCTGTAGATGTCTTTACCCTTATATATTTGTTGTAATCTAGACCAGGGGTTTTGAAGCTGGGGACTGTAAGAAAGTTTTTAAACAGGGGTTTGGGGGAAAAAAGTGTTTTAGGACAATGTTAACTGCTTTGGAACAGTATTTATTATGGAAACCGCTATACAAATCTCCTCAAGTTTATAGACATAGTCAGTATTTTTCAGATAAAGCCTACACTACCAGTCAAAAGTTTTTGAACAGTAAGATTTTTTTATGTTTTTTAAAGAAGTCTCTTCTGCTCACCAAGCCTGCATTTATTTAATTCGAGGTACAGCAAAAAACAGTAAAATGTTAAAATATTTGTACCATTTAAAATAACTGTTTTCTTTTTGAATATATTTCAGAATATAATTTATTCCTGTGATCAAAGTTAAATTTTTTGCATCATAACCCCAGTCTTCAGTGTCACATGATCTTTCAGAAATCCTATAATATGCTGACACTTTTTTTATTATTATCTATATTCAAAACAGTTGAGTACATTTTTTTTTTCAGAATTCTTTGATGAATAGAAAGATTCAAAGATCAGCATTTATCTGAAATAAAAAGCTCTTGTAAAATTATACAATATATCATTCAAAAGTTTGTAGTCAGTATATTTTTGAGAAAAAATATAGAAATTAATACTTTTATTTAGAAAGGATGCTTTAAATTGATCAAAGGTGATGATAAAGACATGTATAATGTTATAACATATATCTGATTTGCTGCTCAACTGTTTTAAAGCAGCAAATCAGAATATGATTTCTGAAGGATCATGTGACCCAAGTAATGATGCTAAAAATTCAGCTCTGAAATCACAGGAATAAATTACATTTTAAAATATATTCAAATAAAAAACAGTTATTTTAAATAGTAAAAGTATTTCAAAATTGTACTGTTTTTGCTGTACTTTGGATCAAATAAGAGACTTCTTTAAAAATGTTACAATTCTTACTGTTCAAAAACGTTTGACTGGTAGTGTATAGGATTCTGAACATTAACCATGTAAAATATTATTGTTTTATTTTTGCATAATATCATGCATTTTCTTACACAGTGTAAACAGGTCTTTATACATATGCTATACTATATGTATTTAGTAATATTTACACTACCTTTCGAACATTTGGGGGGGGTTTCAAAGAAATGAATACTTTTACTTAGCAAAGATCAAAAGTGAAAGACTTTTCCATTGTTAAAAAAAAATCAAATAGATGCTATTTCTTTGAACTTTCTATTCATAAAAAAAATCCCTACAAAAAAAACGGTTTGCACAAAATGTATTGCTATGAATTGCTGCACATCATAGAAATAAATTACATTTTTAAATATATTTCAAAATAGAAACCAGCTACTGTATTTTTGATCAAGTAAAAGCCTTTGTGAGCATAAGAGATTTCATTAAAAGACATTAAAAATGATACTGAACACATATTTTTTAATGAAATACAGTGCATTTATATTTAATAAGTAGTTCCCATGCAAGGGAATCATCATATTGGGAGGTCCTTGGCATTAAAACATTTAAAAAACCCTGATCTAGATGGCTGCTCCTCTTAGCCTTGCCGTGTATTTAATTTATTTCACAGAACATAAAGGGAAGTTAGGTTGTCCATGAAAATCAGTAGGAGTTGTTTATCTGATAACTTGAACACACTCCCACCAGTTATTTTATATTACCGGTATACAGTGTACATACAAAATTCTCTATTGAATAAGTAATATGTTTTGTTTAAAGCTAAGGCAGTTGTCTCCCGGTGTTTGAAACTGTGTGTTTGTCGGCTTGTGGTGGTTCTGGTGGTCTCAGAGGGACCAGGCCCAGGGGCCTCTCTCCATCTGGGGAACTGTTTCCTGGGAAAAACACTAGTCTGGCGAGGTGCCATTCTGCTGTTTCTTGACCACTTTAGGCATGTTTATATACTCTGGCAAACTTATGCTGGTGAGAGAGTTCAGGTGTGCCCAAGAGAGAGCTGGATCTAGAGAGCAGTAGTGGAATCTCTACATCCTCTATTTACTTGCCCTGAAGCATCCACACACAGCGCATGCACAGAACTGTGCCTGTAGTTATCATGAGTATTTCATTTGGACTAATTATCGGGTCCAATTAGAGACTGATGTGCTGTGGTGAAATGTTATCTTTCTGTCAAGAGAGACTGGAGGGGTTGAAGCTTCACGTGGTTAACAGTCAATGTAGGAATACTTCATTAATGGCATAGAAAGCAGCTGATAAACGCTTCCTGGTATAGCCTCCTCAGAATCACTGGAATACCTGTAGACAAATTTTAAAAGTAGCAGCTCCAACGATTCTCATACATGCTTTCTTTTATTGAGCCATTTCTTTGTAGTGAATCGTAAACACAGAACAACCAGTGTAGTCCGATTAATGATCAAATGACTCTTATGAACAAGATGTTTTAGCGAATACATTGCAGTCAGCGTAGTCCAATTCCCAGACGATTGACTCTAATGCCTTGGTTCCTTATTGTATGTATTAGAGTGTGGCGATTAATCGATGCATCGTGATTCGTGAATCGATTCTGAGACTTTCCGAATGCATCACTATTCTCTCTAGAATCGATTCTGAGTTTAGTTTTTAACCACACACTCAAATGCTCACGAAGAAGAACGCTGTGAAGCGTAATGTAATTCAAATAATTGTACCTCAGCTCCGAATGCTTTTATGTAAACACAGCCCACTGTCAATACCCTTGTAAGTCACTTCAACCTTTATGAATGATTATTTTATGTTCAAGTGTGTGTAAAGAATTGGAAGCAAGTAGAGTAGGTTTTTTTTTTTCCATTATAGACGTTTTTCCTGAACACGGAAGTAAGTCCGACTCTTAACTGAAAGAATGCTTTGCATTTCCGGTCTGCATTGTTTCTAGTCAAATTAGGGTATATTCCGAGCTAATAAACTAATGTTAAACCTATTAAAATGTTTTTAAACTTGGCAATGTCGCAATGACCGTCATTTGTCAGTGCCTCACTTTAATGAGTGTGTAGATGACACGAAGCAGCGGATATTAGCTACATTAAAAACAGATGGACGCTATTTGAATGGGTTCCTATGGAAACCGGAACAGAAAAGCATTCGATCTGACGTTAGAATTCGTAATGGCGGCGCTCATCGTTTACTCAGGAAAAAGGTCTATATTGGCGGCACTAAACGTAAACAAAAACGTAAACAATGCCACTGCTGATTATTGCCCTGGTGAAAAAAACAGCTAAAACCAGCCTAGGCTGGTTGGCTGGTTTTAGCTGGTCAACCAGCCTGGTTTTAGCTGGCCATAGCTGGAAGGCAGGCTGGTTTTAGAGGGGTTTTGTCCACTTTTCCAGCCTGGCAAGGCTGGTCAGGCTGGTCTTAGCTGGTCAGGCTGGGAAACCACCAGCTAAAGCCAGCCTGACCAGCCTGACCAGCCTGGGAGACCAGCTAAAACCAGCCACTTCCATCTTAAACCAGCTAAGACCATCCAACCAGCCTAGGCTGGTATTAGCTGGTTTTTTTCAGCAGGGTGCTGCTGAAAATGATCAATTATTGTCGAGTTTTGGGCTCTACTAACCGGTCAGACTGAAGAACCAGCATAAAACAGCAAAGGACCGGCATAAACCAGCTAAGGACCAGCAAGTAATTCAATAATTAAATGAGCAAAAGCCACGGAGCATTATGAGGGGATTCTGGATGGAAGAATGATCTCGCTCTGCTCGCTTTCTTTCCATTATACAGTATGTTATGCCCACATGTGTTTTCTGCTTACTCATGGATATGGCTCAAACACAGATCCAGGACCAGCTGGTTTATGCTGGTCCTTTGCTGGTTTATGCTGGTCCTTGACCAGCAACATGACCAGCATAAACCAGCAAAGGACCAGCATAAACCAGCTAAGGACCAGCATTAACCAGCAAAGGACCAGCATAAACCAGCATAAAAACCTACCTAACCAGCATGTGCTGTTTTTTTTTTTTTTTTTTCAACAGGGAAGGTGTTTGTTGTTGGCCAAACTGAACCAGGATTTTCAGGGCAAGAATCTTGACAACGTTTGTGTTTGTTCTTATAATTTCCGGTCAGGTAGGAGTAATATTAGGCTAAAAATTCCCAGACGATTGACTCTAATGCATTTGTTGTTTATTAATCGATGCATCGCGATTCATGGATCGATTCTGAGACTTTCCGAATGCATCACGGTTCTCTCTAGAATCGATTCTGAGTTTAGTTTTTAACAGCAGATGGCGCTCTAATCTAGTTTTCAACCGCACACTCAAATGCTCACGAAGAAGAGCATAATGTAATTCAAGTAATTGTACCTCAGCTCAGAATGCTTTAATTTAAACACAGCCCACTGTCAACACCCTTGTAAGTCGCTTCAACCTTTATGAATGATTATTTTATGTTCAAGTCTGTGTAAAGTATTGGAAGCATGTAGACTATGGCTGTTTCTAAAGCATGCAGTGTCATTTGCTGTTAAAAACTAAGCTCAGAATCGATTTCAGACAATCCCGATGCATTCGGAAAATCTTAAAATCAATGCCAAATCATTTCTCGATTTGCAATACATTTATTTATCGTCGCGACCCTAGTCTGTATACAAGGTAGCAAAGCACAAGACTAAAGTACTACTACTACTACTAAAGTAACTGTATTTTAATAATACTGATATTATAGTCTATGTAAAACTAATAACTAAATATTTCCGGGTTATGTAAATGCATAAAAACGAATATTCTACCAATGCTTATTGATCCTGTAAGTATTCCAGGCTTATATGTCTTGATATAGGCTAGAGTGTTTTCACAACGCGTCATCAATCAGCCATATTGGCGGCACTAAACGTAAACAATGCCACTGAACTGAATGAAACTAACATATTTTGCTGATTATTGCTGCTGAAAATGATCAATTATTGTCGAGTACTATAGTCTGCCAAAAGTTATAACAAATCAAAGAGAAGAGTGCAAAAAACTGTCTGAGGAACAAAAGGTGTTTGTGGTTGATCAAATTGAACCAGGATTTTCAGGTCAAGAATCTTGACAACATTCGTGTTTGTTCTTATAATTTCTGGTCAGGTAGGAGTAATATTAGGCTAATATCTTAATTAATACTGCTCGTACATATATTTATCACCTATATACTTTAGTTTGTCAAAATATTGCGCCCTTTCCTGCTTACTAAGTCCTTCTCTATATGATTTAGCAGCTTCCACACATTTTGTTCTGTGGTTTAGACAACATAAATTAGCAGTGTATTCAGTAGTACATTAACCATGCAACCCATGCTGTTGTTTACATCCAAGTATTGCCAGTATGGCCGCGCATCCGGGTAATCTGCACATCCTTGTATTTAGTCAGTCGTTTGCCATAATCATGCAAAATAACATAACATTTTTGTTAAAATTTGCTTTGTAATTCAGAAAAGTATAAAAAGTCAATTGGAAATAGTGTAAACTTTATATAGCCGACTGTCTTTAAAGCAGTTCTTCAAATAAATGTTGAAATCATGTTGTATTACTGTATTTACATTACCACTAAATTCAGTCCTGAGTCCTCAGTAATGAGAGTACTTCATCTAAAAAATGCTGCTCCCGCCAGCACACTTGCCAGCCGTTGTCAAACACTGCTCAGCGTGAGCGGTGTTTAATGCCCAGTAATTCTAATATTAATCATCTTACTATTAATTAAACCGGTTAAGTGCTAGTTGTGGTTTTATTAGTAGTGCCATTTGGACGTTGAAGTGACACTCCTAATGGGGCCGCACTTAAAAAAAAAAAAAAGAGGCATAATTGGGTTTGGCAATTCCATTTACTCAGACGGCCACTTGCCCATCCCTCTTCCATCTATAATTCATCTAATTACTGATATTGTGGTGCGAGTCACTCTCAATTTAGGAGACAAACATGATTATTTAATATTAATAATGTCCAAAACATATGCATTTTCTCTCTTCCAGCATTCTCCCTTTCAATTTTTAATGATTTCTTAACACAACGGGTGAGAGCAATTCCAAATAGAACAACAAAAGAGGCCTCTTGTACGTGACCTTTCCGGCCTGTATTAGCAACACGTCAACTAACAATCAAGACAAAAGCCCAGCACAAGCAGATGGCATTGCCTGTGTTATTTATGAACGTTCAAAGTTAAAAGCATCCTAGCCTTTAGCGAAAAGCGGGTGGAATTGCGGGGTCTGGACGTTCAGTGGAATTCACCCCACCGCTCATAATGAGCTCAACGCTCGTTGTGGAGTTAAAGTAGAGGAGATGCTGCGATGCCGTAGATTATGTGGGGCAGTAAAACACAGACAAACTCCCTCGAACATGCGGGAGGTAAATGAAGTCCCAGGGGCGTTATATTCTCCAGCTCCAACTGATACATTTGTTTAATTCTCATCCGACAGACAGCCCGTGCTGGCCCTCACATGTGTGGGGAGTGTGCGAGAGCGATAAAGGAAGGGGGAAGAAAAGAAATGAGAGCGAGGTATGCGAGTATTATTATGAGTATGTGCCGCAGGGTGGATGTCATTGTTTTTTCTCAAGGATACATTTCCGTGGCTGTTGTAAACCCTCGTGGATTAACTTTGTGTGTAGACGCTGCACAAGGCATTACATACTGTATATTGGCTATATGTGCAGTGAGTAATTCAATAACTAAATAAACAAAAGCCACTGAGCGTTATGAGGGGCTTCTGGATGGAAGAAGGATCTCTCTCTGCTCGGTTTCTTTCCATTATACAGTATGTTATGCCCACATGTGTTTTCTGCTTACTCATGGATCTGGCTCAAACACAGATAAAGTAAACCGAGTAGAAAGCAGCTACATGACTCAGTAAACACAGAAAAGCTGCTAAGATTAAGAGTGCCTGACTGTACTGTAAAAACATTTTTTACATGAATATTACCTAATATTTAAAATATTTATTTCATAATTTATTTTAAGTCTAAAATATGTTTTAATGTCACTATCGATGAGGATTGCATGATTTTTTGAATAGTATCGGCCTTTCATTGCAATATATTTAAAGTATACCTAATGTATTCTTGAAATAGTGCATTAATCATAATAATTATAGTATACCAAAAATACTATATATACAATAATTGTTGGGTATTTTCTATTAAGTACGTAAATATGTAAATATATTTGTAGTATACTTACCATGAAATAAATGTATTTCAAATACATTGTAGTATATTTATTTGTCACTTCTTTTGAATTTTCTATTCATCAGAGAGTCTGAAAACAATGTTTCGCATATCCCACGAAAATATTACAAAGCACATCTGTTTTCAACAGCATTTTGCAAATCAGCATATTAGGATGATTTTTGAAGAATCATGTGACACCAAAGACTGGATAGCTGCTGAAAATTCCCCTTTGCCATCACAGAAATAAATTACATTTTAAAATATGTTAAAATAGCAAATTGTTGTTTTAAATTGTCATAATATTTAACAATATGTGACCCTGGACCACAAAACCAGTCTTAAGTCGCTGGGGTATATCTGTAGCAATATCCAAAAATACATTGTATGGGTCAAAATTATTGATTTTTTTTATGCCAAAAATCATTAGTATATTAAGTAAAGATCACGTTCCATTATTATTATTTTTTTTTGTAAAATTCCTACTATAAATATGTTAAAATGTAATTTTTGATTAGTAATATGCATTGTTAAGAACATAATTTGGACAACTTTAAAGGTGATTTTCTTAATATTCAGATTTTTTTGCACCCTCAGATTCCAGATTTTCAAATAGATGTATCTCGACCAAATATTGTCCTATACTAACAAACCATATACCAATAGAAAGCTTATTTATTGAGCTTTCGTATGATGTATACATCTCAGTTTTGTCAAATTTTACCTTATGACTGGTTTTGTGGTCCAGGGTCACATATTACTGTTTTTACTGAATGCATAAATTAGTTGTCATTGCAAAAGCTTTGGCTAGCCTTACGAACATTAACCATGGATTTACTATAGTAAATGTGTAGTAATCAAGCTTTTTAGCGGATTGATTACCATTCCTAATGGTAATTGAGCCTTCCTATGGAGATTGATTGACAGGTGATCCAACCAATCACAACGCCGAATCTGCCATTTTGTCCGGTAAACAAACCAGACAGGAGGAGAGTAGTAGATTACATCGGTGGATTTGAACTTGAAAATGGTATGTGCTGATATCCAAGGTTAAAACAAGATACTTCTTTATATTCATTCATGTTATTTTTTGCTAGTAAAGAAGAAGAAAGGATGGGTTCACGTGATGCTTGAAATGAGGCTCAACCATCAGTGAGTTCGACGCGGTCTGTCACGACACATTAAAGAGACACAAAACGGTATTTATTGTTTGAATGTCTTACAAAATGAAAAAATTTGAAGCCGAGACATTATATTGAGCAGAAGTTTGCTTCTCTGTTGAATTTTCTATTCATTAAATAATCCTGAAAAACAATGCATTGTGGTTCCCACAAAAATATTAAGAAGCACATGTTTTCAACTGTGATAATGACAGGAATGAGCATCAAATCAGCATATTAGAATGATTTATGAAGAATCATGTAACACTGAAGACTGGATGGCTGCTGAAATTTCACAGAAATAAATGACATTTTAAAACGTTTTATTTGAATGCATAAGTGGGTTGTCATTGCAGATGTTTTGGCTACCTTTATTATAGTAAAAGTGTATTAACCATGTTTTTTGGCAGATTGTTCACCATTTAAATAACCTCAGTTTTACAAATACAGTTGAGAAACTGTTGTCAAAACCATGGTTAATTGGTGTTTAACTAAATTTACCATAGGTCTTTTTTCTCCCTTTGAAGGAAGTTTGATTGACAGGCGATCTGATCAATCACAACGGTGAATGTGCCATTGTGTCTGACAAACAAATCAGATGGGAGAAGATCGGTGGACTTGAACTTAAAAAATGGTATGTACAGATGTTTTTTTAGCTGTTGAAACCAGTTACCTTTTGATATTCATTCATATTTACTGCGTGCTGTGACTAGTAAAGAGGAAAAGACGACCGGTTCACATGATGCTTGAACTGAGGCACTACAGCGATCTGTCACAACACATTAAAGAGCACCAAAATGATATTTATTGATTTAATTTCTTACAAAATGACAAAATTTGAGACCTGAGACCAAAAGTAACCTGCTTGAGAGACCCATGGCTTGTCGGACATAGTACATTAACGAAGAGGGGTGGGTCTTTAGCTATAATAAGTCTATATATTACATCAAACTGCATAAGAGCAAACATGTTAAAGAATTTCTCTCAGTTGGAGAAAATTTACACATACAGTTTTTCATGACTCCTTTCTGTTTAGCTCCATTTACGACGGCACACGACTGATTTTGTTTGTGTATGTGTAATGGATGAGAAATATCCATCTTTAAAAACATTTCCTCACTCAGGGCTGTGTGCTGTGGATTGAGGAGGTAGTGAAAGAATCCACTGAGCTGTTTGGTTCAGTAGCTCATAAGACCCTTACTCTCTGCTCTTTTCTTTTCTCATGCCAAGGCTGGGCCGGTGCTCCCAGCAGAACACTTTAAGCCGGTACGGTGTGGTTCAACAGGTGCAGAGCTCTCTCGCCTGATCCGTTGCTGCAGGGCAGAGACAAAACATGTAGCACCTAAAATTAGTCTCTCCGGGAAGATGAGTTAAGGTTCTCCTCTCCATACCTTTACCTGGTAGGTGGATCCGTCCTGGTTTGAAGACTACAGGAGCTGTCATGGCAAATACGCATGTCATTGAGGAAAGACATTAATTGCCTATGTGGGGTGGCGCGACGCATGCTCAGGTGTGTGTAGTCTGGCCGCAGCTGCGCAAATGAGATTTGGATATTCGCCGACGGTGTCTCCTTGCTAGAGATAATTGACCTGCGGGGTCTGCCTCTGAGCTGCCCGCCCCCCTCTCCTCTACAGTCCTTGACAGTCTGGGACCCTCTGATTGGTCGGTAGTCAGCATTAAATGGCAGCCCTCTGACCCAAGCCCCCCATTCCCCCACCCTTTCTCTTTCTCAGCTCCTTCACAAGGACATACAGGAGCTGAGGTGGCCAAACCAGCCATGTTCTTTCACTCTTCTGCATCACCCCCCACACCTATAACACACACACATACACATATGCTTGTACACCTACTGCTTAGTCATTTGTTTATGTTGTCACCCATCCAGGTCTTAATTAGCTGAGAACAACTTGTTCGGACCTGTGTCCGTGTACAAGCTACAGCAGACACCGCTGTTCACACTTTGTGTTGATGTTCGATGAATGAAAATTGAGCTCAATATAGACACTTCCTATGTGAACGTATGATTACTGTGGCACTTGTCACCTTACGGAATTGTAAAAATGCAGATTTCCCAAACATTCTAGCAGTCTGTATTGGTTGGACAAGCAAGTAGGCCCTCCCTAAACTCATGCTATTGGTTTAGCTACTCAATACACACAAAATCTTTTCTTTAACTATGGGCACTTTTAGACTTTTTAAAGACACTTTTTTCATTCTGTCTTTAATTTGTAATGTTTAAAGCCCAGTTCGGACTACACGATTTTAGTAGGGTTGCATCGATTCAATACTCTGGATCGGTATCGACGCCGATCCAAGCTTTTTGAATGGATCGGATATTGGTGATGCGTGACCGATCCAAATTCGATACGTTACCAGAGTTTGATTAAATAAATAGCAGGAAATAATAGTCTACTGTAAAAACTATAATAATTCATACAAGAACACAATTATTTTAAAACATTGCATTAAAAATAAAATACGTTGCGCTGCTTACACAACCACATGTGACGTGAGTGTGAGGTGAGTTCAGAGGGAACTTTTACATGCAAAGTCTACTGTACCTCAGCGCGGTAAACATGTCCCTGATTTGGAAATATTTTACTCTTGATACAGCATCTAGTAGCACTGCAAATTGTAATATTTGCAAAGCCAAAGTTTCAAGAGGTGGAAGTAGTGTTTCAAATTACAACACCACACATTTAATCAAGCATATTCAAAAGCATCACGCAAAAGAACACAAGGACTTCGCGAACCGAGCGACAGCTTTTAATACTTTATTTGTAAATACTTTGTAAATGAGATATTGTTTAATACAGCAGTTAAATAAATAAGAAATTATTAAATGACTTGCATTGTCTGTCTATAACACTATTGCCTGATTTTGCTCATTTCGTCGTCAAAAGTAATCTGAAACAAGTCACAACTGAGCCGCTGCGCATCTCCATTCAAACACAGCAGTGTTTCGTTTATGAATGAACTTGCGTTTTTAAACGAATCTAGTGAAATGATTCAATTTCCCATTCAAACAGAGTCACTTGCTTTATTCCTGAATGAACCATCTGTTTGAATGAATGAAATGATTCAGTAATTAAATCAGTGTCTTGCCGCCATCTGCTGGCAGATCTTTTCAGTTATTTATATCTGTAATATTTCTGTTTTCAAAATGTTATTTTTAAAACATTAATCCTAATATGAATTTATGAACTTCAGCACGCTAACAAGGTAAAATACCCCCACTGATATCGGCCTGGTATCGGTATCGGCCGATACTCAGAATTTTTGGTATCGGATCGGTTTTGAAAAAATTGTATCGTTGCATCCCTAGATTTTAGCACAATCTGCTTGACGTAGGACAGTGGTCGACAACAGGCACCCACAGCCAGATTAATTTGATAGTGGCTAGTTCTGAAATAGATCTGTCGTGACAGCAACAGTTACCCACAATCACTTCGTCTTTAGTGATTTTGCATTCAAAATAAAAGTATGAGAACATTTTTTGCAGAAGTGTTTCATTTTGAGATTAATTGGGGGCTTTTAATTTTAAAAGTTCTGAAAGACATTCAAAAGAGTGGATAACTAGACACACCTCTAAAATTGCCGTCATGAAATGTGTGATATTATATTTTTTGCAAACAGCAACAATTTTGTTGTAGATAAGACACAACGGCTTGGCATTCACAAAACTAGGTAGGATGGACGTATAGTTGTCTTCTTATTCTTCTTTGTATGCCCTATTTTCGCTGTCAACTTTGCTCTTTAGACTCTTTGATAGTGCCATTTTCTCTCACCAGCTCTCTGTTAACATTACACAGGACGTAATAGCATACCTTCAGCACGCTAACAATTTTTTGAAAAAATGCAGTTTAGTATGTGAGGATGCCAAGGAATAATTCTGAGTGTAAAGTAGGCTAAATCAAATAACTATTACAATAAGTTAGGCTTCATTGTGTAACAAGTTAAATCAAAATTATACACATTTATTATTCACAATATGGAAAGTGGAAATAAAACATAGATCGTTAAGAGCATGACTCAAACGTGCCATTAATGGGCTTATTCAAGGCCTCTTTTATATTTTAAGTTATTTTTATCCATTCCGTATCTCCCACATATGTGTGTTTTAGCAAGACTGTGTTGCAAGTTGGTGAATGAAGATGCTTGCCAGGTTACGTTTCACTACTCTGCTTTATTAATTTATCCAGTGTAAAACCCAGACCACGCCACACAAAAGTGGCTTTTTGTTAATGACTGTCCTACTACAGGATTTAACAGAGTAACAGCTCACTGCCAGTTACAAAAGACACTGTAACAGTCTGTCACAGGCAATTCTAGTTGCATTTTTCATCAATTCATTACTTAAATTATCCTTTGACTTTGTTTCTGGCAAAAAAATTGTTTTGGCCTGATGCCGAACTAACTTGCTGACCCCTGAAGTAGGGTGTCGCGGGGATTCATAAACAACAATGGCTATCGGGACACAAGATTAAGCCACGTCATCTCATGTAGTGTGTATAGTGGTACGACAATCAATGCCAAGTCTGTGACGCTTCATGACGTCACCACAGAAGGACTAGCGTATTTTTTCGGTTGTCCACAACCATATTTGTGACACTGGCCAATAGGAGCACAGTGCTTACAAACATGCCGAAATGAAAGCGAAACAATAATATCAGTCCTGCTAGGTGCAATTTTACAGTGGAGGAAATGTTCATGGAGCTGTGGCAATAATACTCCTGCATTTGATGTTTCCTTGAGGGACTACTGCGACCGTGTGAAAAAAAGGTCAAATAAACACTATTTGACCTCAGTTCTTTTTGATAGTCAATACGGTCCCGATCATGCAATCTAGATTTGTGTCTATTGTCAGGTTTTCTTTATTTTATGGACTTTTATGAGACAAGACAGAGCAAAACACACTGTTTGCTTTTTTGTTTTTTAGAAATGAATACAAATTCCCACCACAGTGTGTTTTCCATGATGTGTAGTGTTTACTATCATTCAGTTATGGAAATGACAATAATAAAAACTATTATTATTATTTATTTATTTTTCATCATTGGTAGCCTTTTATTTATCCTAAAATAATTTTGATAAATGAAATGAAATAATAGTTGCAAAATGTATTATTGCACAGATTTACATCTTGGTGCATTGACAATAATATCTTATATTTTATTTCAATCTCTTCACTGACACTTTTGTCTCCTTTGGTAAACAAGTGTATACTTTTGAATTTTTTTGATTAGTTAACTTTACTGGGGGAAAATTGTTTGGTCTGGTGGAAATCTGTTTTATTTTAGATTAATCATTTATTAATCATACATTTAATATTGCAATGGTCTATATTTATTTCATAATTTGTTTAGACTATTATTTTTTTTATTTAATAATTCATTACAAGGGTACAATATAATTAAATCAATAATTAAAATTTTGAAACCAAGATGCAATAGTTTTAATTTAATCATATAACAAAAAATGTTGAAATCAATTAAAATCAACCCCTGGAACATAAAACTGCCTTAAGTTGAAAAAATGGCCAATTTTAGCTTAATTTAGCTTTGATGTTAACAAAACAGAGATACAATATAAACTCGCAATATGCTTGTTATAAAGTCACCAAGTCTGTGTTTGATCCAAAGTAAAGCAAAATCAGTAAAATTCTTAAATATTTTTGCAATTTAATGATAGGGATGATAGAAATTCATATTTTTATTTAGCAAGGATGCTTTAAATTGATCAAAAGTGATGATAAAGACCTTTATAATGTTACAAAAGATTTCTATTTCTATTCATCTAAAAAAACCTGAAAAAAAAATATACTCCGCTCTCTTTAACAGAAATAATAATAAATGTTTTTGAGCAGCAAATCAGAATATTAAAATAATTTTTGAAAGGTCATGTGACTGGAGTAATGATAAAAAATCCGCTTTGAAATCACTGGAATAAATTGCATTTTAAAACCATAATGAAATAGAAAACGGTTATTTTAAATAGTACAAATATTTCAAAATTTTTACAGTTTTTGCTCTACTTTGGATCAAATAAATACAGGGTTGTAGAGCTAAGAAGACTTCTTTAAAAACATTTTAAAACTTTAAACTTTAAAGGTCCCATATTGTCAAAATCGAAATTTCCTGGCTTTTTTCATGATAACTAAGGT
The DNA here is from genome assembly GCF_049309525.1 of Garra rufa. Taxonomy (NCBI): domain Eukaryota; kingdom Metazoa; phylum Chordata; class Actinopteri; order Cypriniformes; family Cyprinidae; genus Garra; species Garra rufa. Next base: position 18,560,828 of record NC_133369.1, on the reverse strand, counting down.
CTAGGGGCTATGTAACTACCATATGAGTTTCAAAACAGTCAATCCTCAGTAAACTGCACACAGCCTGCTTAAAGTAGCTGTTCATTTTCACGAGCCGCTGTGACTTCCGTAACGATGTGATGTCCGATCGACTCAAGTCACCGCCCCGAGCGCCAACCACCGTCCCACCCTCCTTTTGTCAAACCCAGACAACAACGCATCCATTCCATTATTGAGCAACAACACGAAAACAAGCGGAGAAAACCCTGTTCAGTCGATAGATGTCAAGCTACGATCATTACACAGGCTTCAGAACAATGTGAATATAAGAGACCACTGGCACGTCAACTTCAGCCTCTTTCACACAGCGATTCCAGCAAATACACGGATAATGTGTCCCATGATTTGTTCCGGAATTGTTTAATTTGGTTCATTCACAGTTGTTTTCCGGAATCTGTGCGTGCTTTACACACAACCCATAAAGACATGTGACGTTTGGATGTGAGATGTAATGCGACGCGTACGATTCACTAAACTGAAACTAACCTGAACAAACTGTGCTTCAGCGCTGATAGTGAGGAGCTGGCTCTGCCTGATCGCCGCTTCATTCCACTTTGCACTTATTTTTTTTTGTCGTGAAGAGTCGCAGGGTAACGTGCATCATCACTATAACACTGCCTTTATGGCTCTGGCTTTTGTTCACACAGCACTCGTTCCGTAATTTTCCAGAAATCAGCGCGCATTGTGAAAGGGGCTTTACTAAAGCAACAGTTATGTAGCTTACTGCATTCGGTGTTTGAAAAAGAAAAAACATTAATGATCATTCTGAAATATCCTGTTGAGTATCAGCAGGCTAGGCTCTCTCTATTGCTCTGAGCTCGCTTACAGCATACGTGACCGTAGTTACCTGTGATTGGCCTGGCTGTGCGTCACTCAGAAAACAACAGGCCAATCAGAAGAGAGGCTCATGAATATTAATTAGATGGGCCAAAATCGACCTGTTTTTGACAGAGCTCCGAAAAAAGGAGCTGTAAAAATATATTGAGATGGATTTTGGCACTTATACCGCAAATATATATTCTTAAGGACATCAACAACTAAAATAAACCTCCAGAAATGTGTACAATATGGGACCTTTAAAAATCCTACTGTTCAAAACTTTTGACTGGTAGTGTATAAACTCAATCTTTTCAAACATATGTTTCATAATCCTAAAAGTGTTTTTGTTAACTTAACAGAAACTGAATTCTGTTATTCCACCGGGATTTTTTTTGACCTAGACGGGACTCTGAGGATGCGACAACACAACTGAATACCTCCTGGTATTGTGGTAGGTGGAACCCTGGAGAAAAGCACAACAGTAGGAGGTTAGAGTCGTGCGGTTAAGTCTGCATCCTTAAAGTACAAATTGATTACATATATGTATATGCCTGTTGGGCACTGCAAGCACGGCATTCATGTGTGCTGTTTGTGTGGGTGTGGTGTAACCAGATCAGTCTCTGTCGTAGAGCCCCTCTGCTTTGCGGAGAGCTGCGCTTGTAGAGGAGGGGGAGCGCTTAGTGTGTTTCATGGTTAATTCTGTGTCAGTTAGTTGACTGCTACCTTCCCTCCAGCTAAAAGTGCACAGTGAAACACAAGCCCAAAGAAATCCTCTGGCTTTGACAGCCGAGCTGTTCAATCATTTATCTGTAGGCCCGGGGCCATGAATCAGTGTCAACAAACATTCCATTGAAATCATATCAAGCCTGCTCTGTTCTGCTGTTTCTTTCTTTTACACTCTCGCACTTCTTTCTTTCCCTCTCCTGCTGTCTCCCTATCCCTTTTTCCTCTTTTCATCCCCACAAGGCCCCTGTGTGATGGAACTATATGTTTTCTTTTGTTCGACATGGCCCGACTCATTACCAGCTCCGCTGAGAGCTTATGCTGTGTTGATTTTTTTTTTTCCATCTCTTTTGGGTTTTGGTAGCATTTTGACCTGTTGACAAGCCTGGACCTCACTTTAACACTCACAGCACATCATCATGAAGTGAATCCGCAATTCTAGATGTACTGTAGTGTTCATATATCAAACGTTTGATTCTGTTATTGTACAAACCCTTTGACACTGAGGCAACAGCCTTTAGTTTGTTACCTTTTGTATATGCCTAAACAATGAAGTGTCATGATTGAATAGTACAGTGATATTGTGAAATATTATTACAATTTCAAGGAATTTGTTTAAATTTTAACAGATTAGTTCACGTACAGAACAAAAATGTCCTGATAATTTACTCAAAATGTTTATGCCTCTTCAGTTGAAAAAAAATGTAGGTTTTTGAGAAAACATTCCAGGATTTTTCTCCAAATAATTGACTTCAATGGGACAAGCATTTGTGGGTAAAAAGTATATATATATATATATATATATATATATATATATATATATATATATATATATTGGCTGGGATGATTTAGAGCTCTTTGAAGCTGCATTGAAACTGCATTTATTTAATAAAATATACAGAAAAAAAAACAATTATACTGCAAAATGTTATTACAATATATAATCATGGTTTCTATTTTAATATACATTAAAATATTTTTTTCCCTTCTAAAGCAAATCTTCAGTGTCACATGATCCTTCAGAAATTATTCTAATATACTGATTTGTTATTAGTATTATCTATGTTAGCTACAGTTGTGCTACCAAATATTTTTTGTAACCTGTGATACTTTTTTCAGGATTCTTTGATGAATAAAATGTTAAAAAGAACAGCATTTATTCAAAATATAAATCTTGTCTAACAATATAAGTCTTTTGCTATCACATTTTATCAATTTAACACATTCTTGCTGAATAAAAATATTTTCTTTCAAAAAAAGAAAGAATAAAAATGTACTGACCCCAAACTTTTGAACAGTACTGTATTTTGTTAGAAAATATTTCTGTTTTAAATAAATGCTGTTCTTTTAACTTTTTATTCATCAAAGAATCCTGAAAAAAGTATCACAGGTTACAAAAAAATATTAAGCAACACTGTTAATAAATCAGCATATTACAATGATTTCTGAAGGATCATGTGGATACTAGAGTAAGGATGCTGAAAAAGTCAGCTTTGATCACAGAAATAAATTTGATTTTTAATTTATATTAAAATAGAAGAATTTGTTTTATTTTTTCTGTATTTTTGATCAAATAAATACAGCCTTAATGAGCATAAGAAACATAAAATACATTAATAATCTTACTGATCCCAAACTTTTGACCAGCAGTGTACATGAAATGTAATTTAGCCCTGAATTTTCAGCACCCATTACTTCAGTGTAACATGATCCTTCAGAAATCATTCTAATAGTCTGATATAGAGCTCAAGAAACATTTACAGTAATATTAGAATTAAATTTTAAGTAAATTTTAACACTGCAAAAGTCTTTCAGTTTTGATCATATTAATGCATCCTTGCTGACCCCAAACTTTTGAACAGGTGTGTCTATAAATTATTATTTTAACTAATTAATACAATACATTTCAACTACATTTTAATTTTGTTTAACAAAAATATATCATTTTAGTCATAGTAGAACTGAGTAAAATGAATTCATGACTTTCAATCAATGACTTTAAAAAATGCAAAACACTCTCTACATTCCACTGTTCTTCCCTTCTTTGTTGATTTCTACCAGCTTTGTCTGATGCTGATTTGGAGGGTTCTGAGCAGGTGAAGTGGACAGAGGGCAATGTGCTTTTTTGGCACTTCCTGCGCTTGGGGCAACGAATACTAAATCCAAATCAGAGGATTCCACTCTTTCTGTAAACCTCCTTCACTGTATGTATCCTCAGAACCGCCGTGGACCCCCAGGGACTGACAGACCACAGCAGTGGTGATGTGAGGGGGGGAAAATAAACGAATACAGCAAGCTTAATTATTAAAAACACCCTAAACTGATCCCTCCCATTTTTCTCTTGAAGAAGGGAGCGTATCCTCCCTGGACCTTTGGTTCAGGGGCTCAGCTCTCTTTTGCTCTGTTTATGTTTACATCCCCTCAGGTAAAGAAGGCAATTCGGTGCCTCGTGCATCCAACATATCAATTTGTCTCTGCGTGGTTGGGCCTACCTCTGCTGGGATTGCTACGCAGCTCAGAGCCAATAACTTTGATCATGCAAAGTCAGATTGGTGATGGGCAGCGTCTCCTACAATGCTCAAATCTCAGTCCTTGTGTATCCGCTGCTCTCGGAGTGAAGGCATCAAAACAAACTTGGCATCACAAAATGAGAGATGAAACGGATACTAAGTGCATTGGGCTTTTAGTTCTTTTACTTCGCCTGAAGAAGGAGCCGTAAAGTGCTTGCCAGATTGAGGGATGCTTGAATCCAAAGGCCTAGTTCTTACTCTCCCTCCCTGTCTCCGTTTCCCTCAATCTTTTTCTCAGTTTCCCATCCCGCCCACTCAGTCTTTTAGCGTCTGTGATATGGCCCCCAACGCCTGGTACAAATGAAATCTATTGTCCGGTAGCTTTCAGGTAAAGGCGAAGCTTCAAAGAGATGTCTGAATTATCGTCGTCCTCCTCCAGCATTGAGCCGCCTCTCTCAGACAGTCACTCGTACCGCTTCTCCCGCTTGCCACAGAGCCGCACTTTCCACTTATCTTGATGCTCTGAGAAAAGAACAGCATGTCCTGAAGGCTTCATAAGGACAGGCCTTCGAAGAATATCTGTTAACTGACAGTTCTGTAAACTGCTGCAGGGCATATTAATATTAGTGGCATGTTCTGCATTTCTGATATTTTTTCAACTCATTTGCTGGATTATTAGTGATGTAATCAATTATGGCCAGTACAGGTTATTTTTTTTTTATATTTTCTGTAAGTGGTCCAATAACCAGTATCCAGAACTGATTATTTATTTACTAATTATTGTTTAATTTCTGCTTTTTGACCCAGTAAATTATATAAATACTTAGAATGCCACAATTAAAAAAACAGTTTGCATTTTGAAAATCAGGCAATCACTATAATTATTTTTGTATGTGATTGTTCATCTTGTAAACTTACGGAAGTCCGTTTCCGCCACTGAATAAAACATTTGAAAAGGTTATTTGACTTTTTATCTCACAATTCAATTTTCTCAGAATTGTGAGATGTAAACTTGCAATTGCAAGTTTAAAAAGTCAAAATTGAGAGACTTTTTTTCTCAGAATTGCATGATATAAACTCAGTCAGAATTGTGATATAAACTTGCAATTGCGAGAAAACAGTCAGAATTGTGCGTTTATATCTCACAATTCTGAGAAAAAGTCTGAATTGTGATATAAACTCGCAATTGTGAGAAAAGAGTCAGAATTGCAAGTTTATATCTCACAGTTCTGAGAAAAAGACAGAATAGTGGGATATAAACTTGCAATTTACGGAAAAAAATCAGAACTATGAGATACAAACTTGCAGTTGCGAGTTAAAAAGTCAGAATTGCGAGTTTGCATCTTACTATTCTTCTGTTTAGTTTTTTTATTGCAGTTGTGAGTTTGCAATAAAATAGTCACATAATTCTGACTTTATAGCATACAATTGCGAGTTAAGTTAGAACTGTAAGTTTATCTCACAATTTGGAGAAAAAAGTAAAAACTGTGAGATATAAACACAACTGCAAGAAAAAAGTCAGAATTGTGAGATACAAACAATTGCGAGTTCTAAAGTCAGAATTGTGAGTTTGTATCTTACAATTCTAAAAAAAAGTTTGAATTGCAATTTCTGAAGTCAGAATTGTGAGTTTGTATCTTACAATTAAAAAAAAAAGTTTGAATTGCGAGTTCTAAAGTCAGAATTGCGAGTTTGTATCTTACAATTCTAAAAAAAAAAGTTTGAATTGCAATTTCTAAAGTCAGAATTGTGAGTTTGTATCTTACAATTAAAAAAAAGTTTGAATTGCGAGTTCTAAAGTCAGCATTGTTAGTTTGTATCTTACAATTAAAAAAAAGTTTGAATTGCAATTTCTAAAGTCAGAATTGTAAGTTTGTATCAGTTGCGAGATTCTGTTTATAGTTCTGTTTATAGTTTTTTCTCACAGTTGTGAGTTTGTCACATAATTCTGACTTTATAACACACAATTGTGAGTTAAGTCAGAATTGTAAGATAAACTTGCAATTTCGAGTTTAGATCTCACAATTCTGGGAAAAAGTAAGAATGACGAGATATAAACTCGCAATTGTGAGAAAAAATCTGAATTGTGAGATAGAAACTCGCAATTGCAAGTTACAAAGTCAAAATTGTGTGATGGAAGTCATAATTGCAAGTTTATATCTTACAGTTCTGAGAAAAAAGTCAGAATTGTGAAATATAAACTTGCAATTGACGTTATAAAGACAGAATTGCTCGCAGAAAAACTGCTTGAGAAAAAAGTTTTATTCAGTGGTAGAAATGGCTTCCATTTTTTTATACTACATGTTTAAGTCTTGCATTTGAGTACATTTGAGATCTGCCAGTTGTTCTCTGTGACTTTTGTGGCTGACCTGTGTGGCATTAGTCCTTAAAGGAAACCCATTCTCTGTGTACACTTAACAAACCTTAAAAAAGTTGCCAGGGACCATTAAACAATGATTTTTGGAAGGTTTGAGGTGGGTCATGAATTAACAGTGAGCTCTGTGTCTGTGCCAATTGGCAAAGAAACCCTAACAAGTTTCTGACCCAACCTGGAATAATGCCCACACAATCCAGCAGAAAAGCAAAGCCCACCTCTCGATCATGCATTTAAAGTTTATTTTTTAATATTTCAGTATTTGAATTAATCAAAGCACTGCTCCACACTTATGGCAAGAGTGCCATTTATTCATTGTGCATTGATGCAGACTGGAAAGTTAGAATTGCTTTGATGTATTGCAGCTACATGTGGTTTGATGTACTGAGCTACTGAAAAGTGCAAAAAAGTACTACTTAAAATGTTAAACACTTTGCTATCTGTTTGCAAAACAAAATCTCTGAGTGATTTGGGTCAAATAAAAAGTAAAATAGCAAAATAGATTTTGCATGTCATTTGTCAGTATGTGTAAATCAAAGGATTTTTGACTTTAAAAGCTAACGAAACCACATGTATTATATTTCCTTGATGAAAAATCCCATATACATGTCTGTATTAAGTGTTTGTGAACATGGTAACAGAGGACTGCTCACACAGATGGCTCCCAAGACAGCCTTTCAATTACTGCAACAGTTTAAATGTCCGTGTCTGATTGGAATGTGTTGGGAATAGGCACAAAAGGCCCTGTGTGGAACGGCTCCAAGTCATTGCCACTCACTCTGTCAGTCTGGACGCCCTCCAAGGTTATTTCATCGATGGCTGCTGCGTCTTCCAATTCCCTCGACCCCTGATAGTACACAATACACTTTCTCCCTCTCTTTCTCCCTCAAACACACACACACAATCATTTATAAAGTAAACCACCCTCCTAATCCTGTATTACTTTGATTTATGTGTTGTTTGTTTTCTCCAAGCAATTAGATCACTTATCAAATTACTGGTGTGGAGTTAATACAATTAATTTTGTCGTGCCACTTTGAGATTTCAGCTCTGCTGTATGTTTGTTTCAGTTTATACTGTAAACATGAAACACATAGATTGCATGTAGGTTTAGATGTAGAAAAAACTATTGTTGACACTTGGGAACCATGGGTACGTTGGTATCACTTTTAAAGCATCAGGTAAAAAAAATTTACAACAAAGGATGGTGGAATAAACTTATGTTGACATTTCGGCAAATGATATCTTTCTCAGAATTTTCTCAGAAATAGATAAGACAACATTTTATGATGGTTGTTGTACGTATTGCGGCACTTTGTTTGTCGTTAGAAGTTTAATGCTGTTTCACGTGTGAAAATAACATACCACTTACAATAAACCTTACCCTAAACTAATCTGACAGTGTTAACGAAAGCAAACATGAAATGAAAACGCATTTGCAGAAAAAAAACATGCCATTTTAGTTTCTAGAATTGTGTTTCACAGGAGTCATATCTGAGTGCTTTGCATCGCAAGTTAAATACTTTACCAGGTGAGCTACCGAGCAAGTTTACTGTGTTAGAAAGCCATACAAATGTACCTGGGTTTGTAATGTAAACCTGAAAATGTTTCATTTAGAAATTATGTGCTATCTTGAAGGTGTTTTGAGATCATAAAATAATATTGTGTAAGGCACCGTGTGGAAACTATGGAAGCCTGTTTCTGCCACTTAATCAAAAATAAAAAAGGTAATTGCAAATTTTTCTCTAACAATTCTGACTTTTTTTTACCGCAGTTGCGAGTTTACGTCTTGCAGCTCTGACTCGCAATTCTGAGAAATGAAGTCAGAACTGTGAGATATAAACTCTGAAATCTGAGAACATATGATTCTTTTTTCTCCTCAAAAATTTACTTTATAATGACTTTATATCACAATTGTGAGTTTATATCTCACAATTCTGAGAAAAAAAGTCAGAATTGCAAGATACAAACTCACATTTGCAAGAAAAGTCAGAATTGCAAGTTTTTATCTTGTGATTCTCAATTTATTTCTCATAATTGTGAGTTTATATCATGCAATTCAGATAAAAAAAGTCAGAATTATGAGTTTGTATCACTCAATTCTGAGAAGAACAGCCAGAATTGTGAGATAAAAAGTCACAATTGTTCTTTTATTCAATGGCTTTCATAGGAAACAAATCTTTATTTAATTAGTGTGAAAGGAAATAAAAGTTGTTGGTGTTTTACTGGCACTAGTGTTAATTTCTCATTTCAGATATAAACTTGCAATATATATAAACTCGAGATTATAAAGTCAGAAGTGTGAGACATAAACTCGCAATTCCAAAAAAAAATAAAGTCGCAATTCTGAGAAATATAGTCAGAACTGTGAGATGTAAACTCACAATTCTGAGAACATAGTCTTTTCCCCCCTCAAAATTAGACAAATTTGGACTCACAATTGCAAGTTTATATCTCACAAGTCTGAAAAAAGTCAGAATTGCAAGATACAAACTCGCATTTGCAAGACAAGTCAGAATTGCAATTCTGAATTTATTTCTTGTAATTGTGAGTCACAATAACCTTTTTTTTTTTATTCAGTGGCAGAAACAAGCTTCCAAATGATACAAATATCTTTGTTATATCTACAGTCGTGGCCAAAAGTTTTGAGAATGACACAAATATTAGTTTTCACAAAGTTTGCTGCTCAACTGCTTTTAGATCTTTGTTTCAGTTGTTTCTGTGATGTACTGAAATATAATTACAAGCACTTCATACGTTTCAAAGACTTTTATCGACAATTACATGACATTTATGCAAAGAGTCAGTATTTGCAGTGTTGGCCCTTCTTTTTCAGGACCTCTGCAATTCGACTGGGCATGCTCTCAATCAACTTCTGGGCCAAATCCTGACTGATAGCAACCCATTCTTTCATAATCACTTCTTGGAGTTTGTCAGAATTAGTGGGTTTTTGTTTGTCCACCAGCCTCTTGAGGATTGACCACAAGTTTTAAGATCTGGGGAGTTTCCAGGCCATGGACCCAAAATGTCAACGTTTTGGTCCCCGAGCCACTTAGTTATCACTTTTGCCTTATGGCACGGTGCTCCATTGTGCTGGAAAATGCATTGTTCTTCACCAAACTGTTGTTGGATTGTTGGAAGAAGTTGCTGTTGGAGGGTGTTTTGCTACCATTCTTTATTCATGGCTGTGTTTTTGGGCAAAATTGTGAGTGAGCCCACTCCCTTGGATGAGAAGCAACCCCACACATGAATGGTTTCAGGATGCTTTACTGTTGGCATGACACAGGACTGATGGTAGCGCTCACCTTTTCTTCTCCGGACAAGCCTTTTTCCAGATGCCCCAAACAATCGGAAAGAGGCTTCATCGGAGAATATGACTTTGCCCCAGTCACACCTGCCTGCTGCCATTCCTGAGCAAGCTCTGCACTGGTGGCACTCTGATCCCGCAGCTGAATCCTCTTTAGGAGACCAATCCTGGTGCTTGCTGGACTTTCTTGGATGCCCTAAAGCCTTCTTAACAATGCAGTGGAAAGTTTTTTTCGGGATTAAGTTAATTTTCATGGCAAAGAAGGACTATGCAATTCATCTGATCACTTTTCATAACATTCTGGAGTATATGCAAATTGCTATTATAAAAACTTAAGCAGCAACTTTTCCAATTTCCAATATTTATGTAATTCTCAAAACTTTTGGCCACGACTGTATATTAATTAATAGATAATCTGCCCTGTAATCACAATTAGTGTGGAAATTGTTGTTGGTGTTTTACTGGCACTTGTGTTCATTGCGGCTGAAAAACTGTAGTAAATTGTATATATCAGTATATCTTTGGATGTTAGCAAAAATGTAGTTAGAGGCACATTTTTTTCAATGAGCCAGTGTTGAAATTTTTAGTAGTTCTGAGGATTTGTTGTCTTTCCAAAATGTGCTCCTTTTTATAAAACATTGCCATCTTGGTGGCAATATTGGCCTCTAACGGAACATTGAGACTCTTTCAACCGCCTTCAGACAAAGACCCAAAAGATTATAAATTGGTACAAGTGGGGGATGAGAGTAGGATTAAGGATGCTGCATAATCTAAAACAAAGGATGCTTTTTTTCCAAATGGGGTGACAGAGCAGATTAGGACTGTGTCGGTTAGTGCTTATGGGACTTTTCCCTAAGAAAGACGCACACTTGTTCTCTTTACCCACCTCCTCGGGTACACCATCACTGCCGTAATGAGGTAGCATGGGAAATCGACATAATACTAGCTAATAAGGTCGAGGAAGGCAGATTTTATTAGGTTAGAGGAAGACGCACAGGCGTTGTGCATCTCTTCGGGTGTCTATCAGAACAACGACTTAGACTTCAACAATCGGGCCTGACGACGATTGAGTCCAATAATATTACGCCAATAGTGATGTAAGACAATGCTGGCGAACCAAGGGCGAGGGTGCTGAGATATGCGCTGTAATTGAGCAGCTGGAGCAATCGGAGGCCATGGGACGCACTTTTAATTTCATCACTCCGTCAGCTTTTATTAAAACTCATTCGTCATGAAGAGGAGAGCGAGAGGTTGGGCTGCGTGTCTGCGTGTCGGAGGCTGTATTGCCATTGCCTGGGGATTAGGGCTTCAGAAGAGTAGAAGGACTCATGATATTGGGGAGATTGATGGCGAAGCTTGGTTTTTAGGCATAAGCGTCGAGAGAATCCCTTCCATGTTATATACGCAAACATCAGACCAGCCATCAAGCCCATTTGTTACTGTCTGGGGAGGTCAGTGAAGTTGGGGAGCATGCGTTGTGGGATAGGCTGCATGAGAACGTAAAACCCAAGTCGGATAATTATCAGTCACATTGATCCAAAGTCCAAGTGCAGTGAATTGGCCCAGTGTATTGAATTGCCGTTAATAGCTGTTTTTCCTCACAGGCTAATGAGATTACTTACAGCCTGCCATCGTTCTTGTTTTGTTGGTTGAAGAAATAGAAGGCCTTGTTTGTTGCCGGCATTGTTTGTTGTTGCGTTGTGTTTTGTTTTCACAGGGGACTGTAAAAGAGGGCACACATATGCTAGTTAGTTCTCAGATAGGGTTGATAGCTTAGTCTTGGCACACAGTTTTTGAAGTGTCATCAAAGTGTAAACCCCCGTCTCCCCTCCTTCTTTCTTTTCCTCTGAACTCTCTCTGTCCTCTACACTGTCATCCCACCGAACCTCGGAAGCTCCATCACGCCTCCTTCAATCAAAGCAAATTAAATGATTCATTATTTCTTCCCGCCCACTAAAAGATGTAGAAGCATGAAAAATAAAAGAAAGGCACGAGTTATACGGCTTTTACATCTTCGCCCATTCACGTTTTCACACAGTGCATGTGTACAACTAAAGAACGAACCCCCAAAAAAAGAAGCGGAGAGTAAAATGAAGTGTGACAACATATGAATTTCAAATTTGCGGAGAGACATCAAAGTGCGCCATCCTGGGCGCCTTCGACAAGGACGCACACTGATTTTTAATCCGGTCCCCCCGATTGTATCGCCACCCTAACGAAGAGTTGAGCGGGGCCCTGCCAGAGAGAGTGGTACCGGGCAGAGGGAGATAGAGAGAGGGAAAGATCAGAGACGAGAGAAGAGGAGATGGAGGAGGAGGAAGGCGAGAAGAAAGGGGAAGCTTTTCCAAACACAGGCGGCCGAGCCCTTTGTTGTCGTCTCGATCAGAGGGGCCCTTTCATCAGAGCGGGAACCGTTTCCACTCCTCTCAGTTTTGGTAAGGGGGAGTGAGAGAGAGTGTGTGTGTGTGTGTGTGTGTGTGTGCACGTGCAAGTGTTTGGTGTTGGTGCGTACCTCTTGAATATCAGCATCCGAGGGCTTTCCGAGAAGCCTCTGTTCAAACTTCAGTTATAGTTTAAATATGACACTGTCTGTATGATGGGATTTTTTTTTTCTTAAGAATCTCTGAAAAATGAGTGGTTAATTGTAAGCAAGCAAAACTGGCAAATAAAAAGATTAGTTTATTTAAAAATGAAAATTCTGTCTTTAATTACTCACCCTCATGTCGTTTCAAACCCGTAGGACCTTCGTTCATTTTTGGAACACAAATTAGGATATTTTGGATTGAATCCATGAGCATTCTGACCCTGCATAGACAGCAATGCAACTGACACGTTCAAGGCCCAGAAAGTTAGTAAGGACATTGATAGTCCATGTGACATCAGTGGTTCAATCATAATTTTATGAAATTACGAGAAAAACTTTATTCAACAATTTATTCTGTGTCAGTCTGCTTCATAAAATTACGGTTGAACCACTGATGTTACATAGACTGTTTTATCAATGTCCTTACTAACTTTCTGGGCCTTGAACATGTCGGTTGCATTGCTGTCTATGCAAGGTCATAAAACTGTCAGATTACTTAAAAAAATATCTTTATTTTTTTTTTCCGAAGATGAACAAAGATCTTTGGGAACAACATTAGAGTGAGTAATTATTGACAGAGTTTTCATTTTTGGGTAAACTATCCTTTTAACTTAAAAAAATATATATTTAAAATATATATATATATATAATAAAAAATGGGCCATATTTTTTTCTTAGAGGTCATGAAAGTTTAGTTAGTTTTTTATTTTCAAAAATGTATATTCTCTGAAATTGCACTTGTTACTAAAACATTAAATCAATATCTTAAAGGGACAGTCCTTTGTCAGTCATTTATTCACCCTCATGTCATTCCAAACCTATATGACTTACTTTATTCTGTGGAACATAAAAAAAGATATTTTGAGGAATGTTGGTTTTGGTACCCTTTGAATTTAATTATTTGTCCCTACAATGATAGTCAATGGAAACCAGCAGTGGACATTAGTGAAGTATTTTTACTCTTCTATAAAAGTACTTTTCAAGTGTTTTCAAGAGAGTTTTTCTTTAGAAATCTTTACTTCAAAACATTCCAAAGCATAATATTGTACTCTTTACTTCACTACGTTGCATAATAAATATCATTTAATACGTAATTACATTAGAAAACTATTACTTTCGTACTTTTACTCAATTAAAAGTAATTCAAAGATTGACTTGAGTACAAGAAAGTACTAAATGTTTTTATGTTCTTAAGTATTAAAGGTAAAACAAACAACAACTTTTATTTATAAAATATAGTGCAGTAAAAAGTAATGTGGCCAAAATGATTGGATTGAGATTTTTTTTAATTTATTTTATTAATTCTTTGGATTTATCCAGGGATATTGAATATGCAGTATGTGTTACCTCAAAAAAAAAAAAAAACTCTTAGACAAGATGTCTGTCAATCATACAACTGGCCAATATTTACTTTCCAAAGCCATTTTTATTTATATTTGTTGCTCAGTGAGTGTTAATTTTGGACCCCGCTTGTAAGCATAACCAAATGAAAAGGTTTTGTGCAGTTACACTTTTGGAATAACTGATGCAACAGCTCTTTGAGCATACAGTGACAGTGCAGAGAGACAGAACAGACGTAATACAGTACCAGCACTGCTATGGTGCCAGTCATTGTGGCTTTGCAATAGAGGAAAGAGAGCCAAACTTAAGTGAAAGCATGAGAGAGAGTGTGTTCACAGCCAAGTACACTGCAAGGAAAGCTGCCTCCAAGCAGTGTCAGGGGGTCAAATCCTAAATGGCTTTTACACGTTTTACACACAAACATTTGCTCGCTCTCTCTATCAAACGAGAAGCTTTAGTACCAACACAAATACAGGGTTAAAGATCTCAGTTGACAGTACAAATACCCTTGAGTACAGCACCCTAGATTGCTGCAGGGGAACTGTCTCTGCAGGTAGTGACTGTAATTTCCACTAAATACTAGGGAAAAAATAATATATAAACACACTTTTTACAAAATACAACTGTTTTACTTTTTATTGTTTTAATTTGCAAAATTACATCACACATCAAATCATCAAACACTTGATTAATAATGATTATTATTGTGCTTGTTATGATTATTGTTATTATTTAAATAATACTGCATCAGTTCAATATTTGTGTATGTGATCGAGAGAGAGAAAGAGAGACTAGATTGATGGGATGTGACACTTTTGGTAACATCATGCCCCATGGCCTTACCTGAGTGCATATGGTACGAAAAAGACCTACGGGCACCACACCTGATCCAGTCTATATCCTGCACATGCCACCCTGCAAGATACAAAGAAGTGTGAATGTGAGACTGTGTGAGGTGTCACCTCACTTAAAATGAACGAACACATTTGCACACCCTCATTCCTTAGAGCGCACGTTTGCCAGGAAACAATATCCTAATTTATACTCGTGTTAATCACAGGTAATGTGCATAAATCTTCACATGACCTCAAACAAATTGCCCTGTTATTTTTCGCTTCCTGGCACAGTCCTCAAACATCTTCAAATTCAGGAGCTCAGGTTTGTGCCTCAGTAAACATTTGCTACTTGTTTCTGATCCTCCTGCAACAGCAAAGTGTCCTGATGGGCTAACATTGTAGGGACTGTTGAGGGACTCTGTATTGCATCCACAGCTGAACGTTTTTTGGGTTGTGAGGGAGAGAGCTGAACTGAGATCTCTCATAGGCCCATAGCTTGAGAAAGGAGCTGTGACTCAAAATCTACCCATGGGAATGAGTTTGAGGGTTTACATGCTTCCTTTCTTTTTTCAAGTCCTCCTCATCCACTTTCATGCTGGAAAATATTACAATAATGTAATGTGTTGTGTGCAAAATGTAAAAATGTTTATTGTGCACATTGTGAAAAACAAAGCATTTAATAAAGGAAATGTCTCAAATGAATAGTTTCAATGATACACTGTTGTTCAAAAGTTTGGGATTTTTTCTTTGATTCTTTGATGAATAAAAAGTTCAAAAGAACAGCATTTATTCAAAATAGAAATCTTTTCTATAATATAATTATTATTCTAAAATTTTTATTAATTATTCTATTATATAATTATATTATAAAATAAGTCTTTGCTATCACTTTTTATCCATTTAACACATCCTTGCTGAATAAAAGCATTTATTTCTTTAAAAAAAGAAAGAAAAAATTTACCGACTCCAAACTTTTGAATATTAGTGTAGTATTGTAACACAGAATTTCTATTTTGAATAAACACTGTTCTTTTTAACTTTTTATTATGAAAATAAAAATCCTGAAAAAGGTATCACAGGTCCCAAAAAATATAAGCAGCACAACTGTTTCCAACATTGATTATAAATCAGCATATTAGAATGATTTCTGAAGGATCATGTGGCATTAATAACTGGAGTAATGATGCTGACAATTTGGCTTTGCTTCACAGGAATAAATTATATTTTAAAGTATATTAAAATAGAAAACTGTCATTTTAATTTGCAATAATATTTCAGAAAATTAAAAAAAAAATTCTATATGTTTGATCAAATAGATACACCCCATGATAAGCATATGAAACTTCTTTTTAAAAAAAACATTACAAATCTTACTGATCCAATACTTTTGAACAGCAGTGTATATTGGAATTTTTTTCACAAATAAATGCCGCTATTTTCTGTTTTAAACTTAACACTGATAAAAATAGTAACCAAAACCGCATATAAGTGTCAGAGTGTCACCTACACGTACCACGCCCTCTGAAGCACCACCCACTCGTTCCAACTCACCTGATTATTGACTGTGCACACCTGACGTCACTTCCCTCTGCTCTATATATACCCGGAACTTCCAGACACTCATTGTCTGGTCTACAGATCGCACCCCATGATTGCCCTGCTCCCCTGGACTACTTTGGACTCTGGTTCCCTCTATGTTTCCCGCGGACTCTCTATCTATACCCAGGACTGTTCAGATAAGAATCATTACCGTCACATTCATCTCTGCCAATGTTTACAACTTACCTGCTGTGTTAATAAACTTACCTTCATCATTTTATACTTACCTCCGTCTCTGCCTACATCCTTGTGTGTGACAGAAGACCAGACCACGCAATTATGAGCACCGAAGAAACCCCTGCACCGAATCCCATCACCGAACTCATCCATGCCTTCAAAACGGCGATTACTCCACCAACCCCGCCGCCATCTGCCTCAGGAAGTCCCATGGCCTTACCAACAACATTCGCTGGAGAAGCGGCTGAGTGCAGCGGTTTCCTGTTACAGGTTGATCTTTACATCCGGATGCAACCACAACTGTTCCCTACAGAAGACGCTAAGGTAGCATTTCTAATTTCTCTCCTTACGGGCAAAGCTTTACAATGGGCTAAGGCTGGATAATCCCATTATTCACTCTTTTGAGCAGTTTTCCCGTCATTTCTCTGAGGTATTCAGCACAACTACAAGCATTCTCTCCACTTCTGATCAACTATTTCGATTACAACAAGGATCTTCTTCGGTGCATGACTACACTCTGCATTTTCGCACGCTGGCGGCAACTAGTGGCTGGAACGAGATCGCATTGCTAGGCGCCTATAGGCAAGGTCTACATCCAGACATTCAAGCCGCCATGGCACTGTATGATGACTCCATCGGGCTGGAAGCTTTTCTACAACGAACCACTCGGATTTCTCAACGACTAGCCGCCTGCCAGCCTGCTCAAACCGCTCCTCAGCCCGCTAATGTGGCAGCTTGCTCTCCAGTACCAGAACCCATGCTCATCGATTCTACCAGACTCTCACGGACCGAACGTCATCGCCGTCTCACTTCCGGTCTCTGCCTATACTGCGGCAAACCTGGTCATCTCTTTCGTAACTGCCCCATCAGACCCCCACGTCCCGTGGTGAGTACCATTCAGTCTGAAATTGAAACCGCTCAACTTACATTAATACCTGTGATGGTTCATACTGCTGAATGTACTCTCCCCTTCTCTGCTCTCATTGACTCAGGAGCATCTGGAAACTTCATCTCGCAAGACTGTTTAGATGTCCTACATCTACCTCGTCAACGCCATCATCCTGAATATGCTGTGAGGACCATCCAGGGAAAACCATTGGGACGTGGGCGGATTCGATACTCCTCACCTGTTGTCACCCTTCAGATTGGATTGTTTCATCAAGAGAAGATTAAGTTCTTGGTACTGGAGAATTCCACTGTTGATATCATTCTCGGACGACCCTGGCTTCACCTCCACCATCCTGAACTCCGCTGGGATCCATGTGACGTCATCAGTTGGAGTAAGCATTGCTATCAGAACTGTATGTCTTCACAACTCCCCCCTGTGTCTGTTCCTGTCTCTCTCGCATCTACTAGAATTGAAAGTCCGGACACGACTACTTTGACGGAGATCCCAGCGGAGTATCTGGATTATCAGGATGTTTTTAGCAAGCAAGCTGCCACCCTCCTTCCTCCACACCGGCCATGGGACTGTGCTATCGATCTGCTACCTGGGGCTCAATTACCCAAGGGAAGGGTCTACCCACTGTCCAACCCGGAGCGCCAGGCGATGGAGGAGTACATTAAGGAGGCCCTAGCTCAAGGATTCATCCGACCATCTACTTCTCCGGCCGCTTCCAGCTTCTTCTTCGTGGGCAAGAAGGCTGGAGGTCTCCGTCCCTGTATTGATTACCGCCAGCTCAACTCTCAGATCATGCAACAGCCATATCCGCTACCACTCGTCCCTGCCACCCTCGAAGAACTCCGTGGAGCTCACATCTTCTCCAAGCTGGACCTGCGGAGTGCGTACAACCTCGTTCGTATTCGTGAGGGAGACGAGTGGAAGACGGCCTTCATTACACCAACTGGCCACTACGAATATCTTGTCATGCCCTATGGTTTGTCCATCAGTCCCTCAGTCTTCCAAACGTTTATGAACGAGGTGTTCCGGGAATTTCTATACAAATTTGTGGTGGTGTATATTGACGATATTCTCATTTATTCCTGGAACCAGGCCGAACATCGCCAGCACGTCCGTCAGGTCCTCCAGGTTCTTCGTGAACACCATCTCTTCCTGAAGCTGGAGAAGTGTGAGTTCCACTTGCAAACCGTTCAGTTCTTGGGCTATAACATCAGCCCCGAGGGTGTGCAGATGGACCAGCAGAAGGTCTAAGCCATCCAGAATTGGCCCCAGCCTGGCACCATCAAGGAACTACAGAAATTTCTGGGATTCTCGAACTTCTACCGACGATTCATCAAGAACTACAGTTCCATCACAGCACCTCTGACCTCCCTCCTTCGTGGCCAACCTAAACACCTCTGCTGGAACACCTCCGCCCACGAAGCATTCCTACACCTAAAGAAGATTTTCAGCACTGCTCCCCTCCTACGACATCCTGACCCTGAACATCCATTCGTAGTCGAGGTTGATGCATCTACCATCAGCGTCGGAGCAGTGCTGTCACAAGCGGCCGGGGAATCATCACTTCTCCATCCCTGTGCATACTTCTCCAAGAAACTATCCCCGGCGGAGCAGAACTACGATGTGGGCAACCGCGAGCTACTTGCCATCAAGCTCGCCTTGGAAGAGTGGCGTCACTGGCTAGAAGGGGCTAAACACCCATTCCTGATTATTACTGACCACAAGAACCTCCAATACATCCGAGAAGCCAAACGGCTTAACCCCAGACAGGCCAGATGGGCTCTATTCTTCACCCGGTTCCAGTTCCAGATCACCTATCGTCCCGGCTCCAAGAACATCCCCGCTGACGCATTATCCAGACAATTCTCCAACGATGCATCCACGGAACCTGAACATGTCATACCCCCAGCACTGATTGTTAGCCCCATCCAATGGGACGTAGACTCCTGGATCCGAGACGCCACTCTCCAAGAGCCCGCTCTGCCGGAGTGTCCAGAAGGTAAGACCTACGTTCCCAGCTCCCAACGTCAACGCCTTCTGGACACGGTACATCAGTCTCCGGGCTCTGGACACCCAGGTAGCAGAAGGACCATCTCGCTCCTCCAATCTCGTTACTGGTGGTCCAGTATGACCCGGGATGTCAACAGGTACGTCCAGAGCTGCTCAGTCTGTGCCACTACTAACACTCCTCGTCATCTGAGAAAGATCCAAGAGCTAGGACGTTACCTCCGGGCATACTGTTCTGAAGATCAGCACAGCTGGAGCAGGTTCCTCCCGTGGGCCGAGTACGCACAAAACTCCCTGCGTCAGGACACCACTGGACTTACACCTTTTCAGTGCGTACTCGGTTTTCAGCCTCCGCTGTTCCCCTGGACGGAGGAACCCACACACGTTCCGGCTGTGGACTACTGGTTTCGAGAGAGTGTGGGACTCAGCCCATCAACACCTTCAAAGAGCCATCCGCTGACACAAGGACTTCGCCGATGTCCGTAGGAGAGCAACCCCCCAATACCAACCGGGAGATAAGGTCTGGCTCTCCACGAAGGACATCCGGCTCAGGTTACCTAGTCGCAAGCTGAGTCCCCGCTACATTGGTCCGTTCGAGATCCTGAGGCAGATTAATGAAGTGACCTACCAGCTTCAGCTCCCACCCAGGTACAGAATTCATCCCACCTTTCACGTCTCACTTCTAAAACCGTTCTTTCCCTCTGCCACAGAACCCGATGGAGCTGAAGCTGGGCCCCCTCCTCCAGAAATCCTGGATCAACCTTCAATCTACACGGTGCAGGAGATCCTGGATTCTCGACGCCGAGGGAGACGTTTAGAATACCTCATCGACTGGGAGGGGTATGGACCCGAAGAAAGATCCTGGGTGGCCAGAGAGGACATCCTGGACCCTCAACTCCTGGCCGACTTCCACCACAACCACCCTGAGTGCCCTGCCCCTCGCGGTCGTGGTCGCCCTCGGCGTCGGATTAGGGCGTCGGGAGCCGCCCCTGGAGGAGGGGGTAATGTCAGAGTGTCACCTACACGTACCACGCCCTCTGAAGCACCACCCACTCGTTCCAACTCACCTGATTATTGACTGTGCACACCTGACGTCACTTCCCTCTGCTCTATATATACCCGGAACTTCCAGACACTCATTGTCTGGTCTACAGATCGCACCCCATGATTGCCCTGCTCCCCTGGACTACTTTGGACTCTGGTTCCCTCTATGTTTCCCGCGGACTCTCTATCTATACCCAGGACTGTTCAGATAAGAATCATTACGTCACATTCATCTCTGCCAATGTTTACAACTTACCTGCTGTGTTAATAAACTTACCTTCATCATTTTATACTTACCTCCGTCTCTGCCTACATCCTTGTGTGTGACAATAAGACTTTTTTTCTGAAGGATTGAGTCAGATTTTTATATATATTAAAAGAGAAAAGAGAAAATAGAAAATAGTTATTTTAAATTGTAGTATTATTTCCCAATTTAAGTTATGTTGTTATTGTATTTCTAATCAAATTAATTTCGCCATAATGAGCATAAGAGACGCCTTTTAGAAACTATAAAAACTCACCCCAGCTGTTGAACGGTAGTGTAAATCAAACAATTTTTTTATTTATCATTTTAAATGTAATATTTTTGTAAATTATTAAAATGTTATTTTTTTCTAATGATAACTAATACTAGCTATATTTCTAAACGTAACCAATAGGGCTGGGTAAAAAATATCAATTCTCCGATTTTAATCGATCTTCAGTTTAACGCAACAATATCGATTCGGGGATTTCCCGAATCGATTCTTAATGCGGGTGCTTCACGTAAGAGGATATGAATATTCACCTCTCCTCCTGAAGGTGTCACCATCAGCTGCTTTTTTTTGCAGAAAAATCTGGTGATCAAAAATGATTAGGCTGTAGTTAAGAACTGTTAGTTTTATGGACAGTTAGAATGTTTTGTATACGCAGACTTTATGATGGGCCTGTTTTGAACGTTTTGAATTTAGAAAAATGTTTTATTTCTTAAACATGTTTGAAGTTCTTAATAGATTTCACTGTTGCACATTTACAGTCTTTTTATTTTTTTTTACAGTAATGTGCATTTTGCAGTTTGTTTACATGGTGTACAATGGATGCACATATTTATGACTTCTTGTTACAGTGTTCATTTAAAATAAAAGTTGTTTAAAATGAACAACTGTGTGCACCCTATTATTAATGTAGATGTGTATTTCAGTAATAAACTTAAGTGCAGAGTTTCAGTTACCAGCATTTATATCAAAATATGGATCCCATGCCTGCAAAACTAACATTTTAAATGAAATATTGATAGCTAATCGATATTGAATCAAATCGAATCGAAATCGAATCGAATCGAAACCATAAAAATAAGAATCGAATCGAATCGCCGAATTGGTCACAATACCCAGCCCTAGTAACCAATTTTATTACGAGTGAATAAGACACTCTTCTGAGTCAATTTTGCAGTATTCAGAGAAGATACATTGCCTTGTAGACCTAAAAACTTTGTCACGCAAGTCTCATCTCAATTCCCTGTGAATCTACATCAAATCTCAAGCCACTTTCTCAGCATAAGTGTGGCTCAAGTCCGAGTCTCTTCTGTCAGAAAGCTTTTAAGGTACGAGAGAGAAGAGTGTATGTATGTGTGTAAGGACAGTAAAGCGATAGAGATGTGCTCGGTTCGAGAGTGTAAGAGAGAGAGATAGAGAGATGCACCGTGCACTGCCTGCGGCTACCATTATGTCTTCCATTTGTCTGTAGAAGTATGGGTCAGTGTGTGTGTGAGAGCGAGTTTGTGTCTGTTTGCTGTGGTTAGTCGTATATGTGTGTGTTGGAGGACAGGGGTTGTTCTCATTATCATGTGGTGTGTGTGATTAGCAGGCTAGCTGCTGCAGTAGGCAGGCTGCATCGTTTACCATGCTGTCAACACTACAGCCTTCCACCGAGCCCTGCTATTACTCACCATACAACACACACACACACACACACACACACACAGCGACATGCTCGCTACGTGTGGGTGTGCATGACCAAGACAAAATGCAGCAGAACTGCACGAGAGCATTCATATACATAATTTGCATAGTATCGAACTCAAATCAAATCAGCGCATAGATAATTGAGAGTGATGGCAAAAGAAAAAAGTTTTTTTTTGCACATATCCTCATACGCTACTGAGATGAATCAACAGCATAAGGCAGATTAACTGACACTGTACAGTGTGAATACAGAGAGCGATTTTTGCGAACCACACACAAGGACTCTGAAAAGCAAATCAACAAAGCCTGACATAAAAGCATGGGCGGCTGGTGGCAACCAGAAATGATTCTAGTGTTTTAAGAAATCAAAATCTTTTAATTGCCTAAAAAAGGTTGATGATTCCTAAGGTAAAAGAAGTTTTCAAGGAAGCAATCAGAGATGCCTCCTCTTGAAATGCTTTCCCGCCCCAAAGATGGAAAAGAAAAGAGCATGAGAGAGAGAGGAAAAAGCGCATCTAAAAGAAACGGAGGGATTAGGGCTTTGCAAGAGTTTACTACGCTCATTTTGCGCGGGGACCTGCAGGATTATAGATAACGAATGTTAGCAGAGCTCTGACCTGCTTGCCGAAAGAAAAGTGCGTCTGTTCGTGCTAAAACAGCAGAGTCTGCTTTTGCGATGCTGCTTAAAGAAGGAAAAGAAAAGGAGTGCAGAAGAAAAAGATAAAGAGGAGTATCGAAGCGGGTGGGAGGAGTGAAAGAAGATAGCGTAAGAAGCAAAAGAAGGCTTTCCAAGACACAGTCGGGGTGGTGTATCGCGCAGCGATTGTTAATTAATGAAGCGATTAATTGTGTCGACCGGGCGATTGAGGAGATTTTCAGCGAGGTGCAAACCTTAAGCCGATTTACGCTGAGTCTACAGGCTCTGAGTGTGTGTGTTACACTTTCCACTCAAGCAAACAAGCCAAATCTCATCTAAGCCTTCCTATAAACTCTTATTGCTAATCATCAGCCATGCATTCCCAGCATGCTCCGGCCTTCTCTCCCTCCCAGTCCATTCCGGGGCCTGCAGGGCTGAAATTGCAGCTGGGGCCTGGGGGATTCAGGCTTTGCTATCTTGACTGACCCAAGCGTCAGCTGCTCTCAGACAGGTCAATCCTCAATTAAAAGCAGTCTAATTTAATTCAGCCAGCGCTTGACCATAGACGACATCGAGACAGGAGCACTTGGCGTCTGGTCGTGACCCCTTTTGGGCTGAAGCTGCTCTGGTCACTCTTACTGTCTCCTGCGGTATGGAGATGCCCTCGAAAACACACACGCAAGGTACATAACCCCACGGCTAGAAGTTCAGCACAAGCGTATCGTGGTGATCTCAAAGCATCTGTTGCTAAAGCAGCCTTCTTGATATCATACGGTCGAATTTTTACACAAATGCTCCTTGATCCCGTTATTGGCTCTTTCAATGGACTTCTCAGATGTCTCTAAAGCAAGTCGCTTGGACTTTCAGGCCCCTTTGAGCCTAATAAAACACAAAAGCGGGAAAAACAGACAGAATGAGTAAACACAGTGGAACTCCGCGGAATGACCGAAGGGAACGATTTGGGTTCATTAGGCATGCATTAACATGAATTACTATCTAATTAAAAGGAAGCAACTCATTAATAAGTTTGGTGAGGGCTCTCTTGAGTGTGCAGTGACATGTGGAACTCTGCAGCTTTGCGCTGGCTTAGCCTCGCGGTTGCTGCCACCAGGGGAGAGAGACGGCTCTTAAAATACTCCAGTGCAACAGACGGTTTACATGTGGAAATCCACAAAGGTTCGCCAAATCAATCATTAAATATGGAATAATGACTAATACTTTTAGACAAGGTGCTTTGAAATTCTACTGTTCCCAAGTTTTCATGAGAAAGAAAAAGAACAACTGTGGGGTTTCTGATAATAACACTCTGTAAGCAGTAAACAGGTGTTGATGGGAAACTACTAATCTATAATTTATAGTTGTAGCGATAGATTGTATGGATCAAAATTGTTTCATGTTCCATGAAGATATTTTGTAAATTTCCTACCGTAAATATATCAAAACCTAATTGTTGGTTAGTAATATGCATTGCTATGACCTTTATTTGGACAACTTTTAAAGGTGATTTTCTCACTATTTGGATTTTTTTGCATCCTCACATTCCAGATTTTCAAATAGTTGTATCTCGACCAAATATTGTCCTATACTAACAAACCATACATCAGTGGAAATCTTATTTATATAATGTATAAATCTCAATTTCAATGACTGATTTCTTATGACTGGTTTTGAAAAATATATTTTTGTGCATGATAGCAAACTCAATTAATTTATTTAATATATAAATGCATCGTATAAACTTAGAAATTAAATTAGAAATTGTTATTTTCTTTGCTTTTACTGCTTACCATTCACAATAAAAAAAGTAAAAAATTGAAAATTAGTAATTCTAAAAAAAATAACTGGTAACCCTTTACAATAAGGTTTCATTAGTTAACATGAACTAAAAATGAACAGTACTTCTACAATTTATTAATCTTAGTTAATATTAATTTCAACATTTACTAATGCATTATTAAAATAAAAAAATTGTTTGTTAACATTATTTAATGCACTGTGAAGTAACATGAATTAACAGTGAACAACTTTTTTTATCAACTAATGTTAACAAAGACTATTAAATACTAATAAATGTATTGTTTTAGTAAAATAAGCTACCAAATAACTTACCCTTTAATACATGAATACACTTAATTCTATTATAGATTATCTAACAAAAAACTGGGTTACATTTTTTAAGGTGTCCTTTTTACAGTGTAATTATACATTTAATTACTGAGTAATATTAATTGACTACATGCACTTACTATATGGTTAGGGTTACTTGCATGTCATTATGCATAATTAATTGTTATTATAAAAGTACATGTAATATGTGTAACAATGACACCTTAAAATAAAGCGTTAATTATTAAACTAAAAAGTTATGATGTTAAATAGTGTGATGTGTATCACCTTTCTTTTTCTCTGCATCTGCTTTCACAGAAGGCAAATTATGTTTGCATGATATTTTCTCTATCATCATCATCATCAGCTTTCAGCTCCATTAGTCCTGTCAGGAGAGATGATGAAACTCGATCAGCATCAAGCTGTGTATTATTATAAACATAAATCTATAAAAAGAACATCATGGTTAGACTTTACAGACGTTGTCATGAATAAGTCATCATTAAACATTTTAGAATGTTTACTAGATGGTAGATAATATACATTCTGAAAGATGGGAACTGAAGTTATATTTTCATATGTGATTGTGAATTACTGATCAGCATTATGTGATATTAGATAATGACTTCTTAATGATTTAAAGTTATTAATGACTAAAAAAAAAAGGCCATTTTATGTAAAGGAACTTGATTCGAACAAGACATGCAACAGAAGTGTCTGATTCAGAGGTCAAGTCCCGGAATCCAAAGAACAATTTCATATCAAGCGAAAGTGAACAGAAAATATTTGCCATTGCAATCATCCACCAAGCCTGAACATTAATGTCAGTGGTTGATAAGTGAGTGGATGGGTGTAGTGGCAGCTTGTCCAACATTACAAACCCACTGCATCACAGGGATTGAGGGGAAAGTGACGTTGATTTGATTGACCATTGTGCAGGCAGACAGTGGAAGAGAGGCCCAATGTATTCAGGAGCATGCTTCTAACCCCTTCAGCCCACAAGCTGTTTACCACTCTATCAGCTGCTTACCAAGGGTCTGGCTGCCATCCATATTCAGACGGCACAAATTCCACTGCTTATCTCACAAGGCCCCCTCCAAAAGCTCCCCGTTCCCCTCCGCACATACATACATACATAAACGCATCTTTATGGAAGCAAGTGGCAAGTGCACGCCCGGAAAGGGGCAGGATAAAGATCACCTTGAATTCAAAGCAAGGGATTGAGGCCTTGGCGGACAGAACGGACAGCGACACAGGTTGCAGTGCCCAACTTTGTGTTTAAATGCGTGTGAGAGAAAAAGAAAGAGATTACAGAAAAGAGGATCTGCATTTTTAAATTGTAGTATTAGTAATTATAGATATAAATGACTTTTTTTTTTATCTGAAAACAGCTGGGAGTGTATTATGGGAAAATAAGAAATATTTGAGATTGAAAACTGCACTACAAAAGTAGGTACCTGAAAATGTGCATTTTGTTTCATATTTATTTTAGTTAAACCACACACTATCTGGTTTCCAATGCATCCTAATTTTGTTTAAAAACTCAGTTTTTTAACCAGGGGACCCCTGGGGGTCTGTAAAGGTACTGCAAAGGTCTGAGGAGATCATATATGAAACTGGATTTTCTACTAACTGAGCAATATGTAATTTAATAATGGTAATGTTTTAATTAAGAAATTACACACTGTTTATTGTGAAAATAAAGCTTTCCATATTGTGGGGTCCCTGAGTCTGTGCATTGGGGTCCCTGGATCTATAACTACTATCTAGGATACTGTAAGAATTTGGTGATTTAAAAGCATCGTTTAGTCTATAAAATACTGGATTGACTAAATGCACTTCTGAACCTTTATATATTCCAAATCCTATGAAATGGTGGTAATGGAAAAATTGAATGTGGGTAGCCTGTAATTTATAAATAGGGTTGGCATCCATTAAAAAGTACCGACTGCGCATAGAATTAACTGTGTAAAAAAAGAAGTCAGGTTAGTCTCTTAGCTGTTTCTCATACACTTATGTTTTAAAAAGGCTTGTTCTCTGGCTGTGAGGGAAGAGTACCCTTCTCTCTTTGCACTGGCCAGTGATTGAAGTTAGGAACTCTCTCCATGGCTAATTGCACGCCGGTGCTTTCACATGAATATTCATGCCTGCGTCTTCAGGGCCCCGCCTAATTAGCCCAAAGATAAGTCGAGAGTTGGAGAGAGATAGCCCACACCTTTTACGGAAAGGAAAACATTCCCGTTCCATTCCCTCGGGATGCTTGCGGAATCGCCTGAGTTCATTAACCAAAAAAGAGAGAAAGAGGTACCTGAAAAAGCGCAGGATGTGTCTGTAAATTCGCGTCTAGTCAGGAAGCGCGGGTACCCATTACACATGTCTGTCAAAGCGAACCGGTGAAAACAAACGGGGAAAATGGAATGAGAGGTGAATCTTTAGTGGAGCGAATCTTTAATTAAAACACTCATTTCAGTCGATATGTATGGCACTGATGGAGCTTTCTAAAGTTGGCTAAGAATTATTTATAAGCGGTTTCTATTTAAAAAGTGTTTAAAAGTGTCAAAACGGACTTCTCTTGGAAAATGTTCACAACGGTGGCCTACCCCTTATTAAAGACACTAAATCAGATTATTCATCATAATTAATTTCTCTTGTTTACGTATTGTTTTGGAACACTATTTTCATTATTGATAAACCCACATGACACTGAAATATCACAGTGCATTACGTACTATTAAGCATGCAGTTGATGCTACAGACACTGAAGAATTGTTTTTAACCCGATTGTTATGTTTAAGCTGAAGCCTTTTAGCTTTATTTTCGAACTGTTTTATCCGAGTGGTGACGCAATAAAATTAATTCTAAAAAGGCGAATCCTGATACAGCCATGTGAAATAAAGAAAATGAAAGGTCAAAACAATGAAACTTTTTAATCTCTAATATGATAATAAAAGGTTTGCACGTGAATTGTTTCAGCATTTGGCACCCACAGATAACGCCGTGTATATTTGCTGTTTTCTGAACTTATTCTCCTGTGCACTTTTACGGCCTATGGTTAATGGAGGGTTTGACCGACCAGACTCTAATTATATTCAAGTGGAGGGGGTCCCTCGTGCAGATTAAAGCACGTGACTACAGACGCGTGAATCGTGAGAAAAAAAAATAGACCAGTAGAAACCATCTTATATTTTTGTAAAGGAAAGGATATGTTGTATGAAAATTAAACTAAACGTTTCTCATGCAAAGCTACTTAAATATCAAATTAATGAGATAATAAAAGTACATTTTCCGGCAAATAAGCAATTTGAAACCGAGATAAGTAAAACTTTTTCTTAAACTTGGAGCTGTAAAATTTTGTAACCAGATTTAGTACATCCTGGCTACTCAAAGGCCACAATTGTTCCCTACTGTCTTTCATTGCCATCTTACAAAACAAGGGCTATTATTTGTCTTTTCCTGTATGGCAAATCATTCATCTGCAGGATCAGTGTGATCCTTTCAAACCGCTCTCCATAGCAACCTCGTGCATCCCAGGAAAAATTCACCTCGCTCCACACAAGGCCATATTCTTTGCGAAGGGGAAAAAAAGAAGCATCTGGGCGCTTTTTGAATCACTTTCTTTCGCTGGCAAACTAAGCGAAGAGTTTGACTGAGCTGCTACTGTGACGCAGCTCTCTGGACACAAATGACCGCTCTTTTTATAGACTTCCAAATGAGAGCAACTGTACAGTGAAGCATCCTCATTAACTGCGGCTCTCTGGGGCAGAACCGGCCATCTCATTGCAATCGGCTATACAGTACGATTTAGATAAAAAATCTTGCGTCTTGTGGCTCACATATTAATTTTCGCCCTAGGTCACGCACAATTTGTAACATTATCGTGGACGCAAAACCACCGCGTTTATCATTATAAAGAAACGGTTAAAAATTGTTTATAAAACAAATTCAGACAATATATGCAAAAAGGAAAGAAGGAAATGGAGTCTTATATAGCCTACACGTTTTAAAGCTTTAGATGTAAAGTCATTCTTATAATAAACATGTTAGTTTAGATGCTTAACTAAAGTTGTAAATTAAAAAAAAAAAACAATGCATAAACGTTGTTCGTCAGAAGACAGATACATGCCAATTTCTTTATATTACAGTAGGCTACGTGTTGTTTATCTGTTATAAATAACGCGTTATAATTAGCTGTTCCTTAACACAAATTCTTCTACAAGTGTTATTGCATATGTGATAAATAAATAACTGCTGGCTTTACATAACCACGCCTTTGACAGAGTGGTGACGAGCACTTGTGACCCCAAGAACATCATTTAGGTTACACTTCCATGAACGCGCGAAGCTCGTGCAGATGGACAGATAGGAAAAGCAGTGTGCAAACTTACCACAGAGAAGCGTTTTGGTTTGACGCCTGAATTCTCCGCGTGTAACGGCACATTTCCTCGCAAAAGCCTGTGGAAACACCCCATAAGAGCAAGACAAACACACAAACACGAACGTGAACTAAAAAAATACAGTGAGGTAAATAATTTAAATAGAAGTGATACCAAAAAAGTCTTCTAAAAAAGCTGTGGTTTTAGATGGAGTCGAACGTGTGCCTGATTGCGGAGTTTTAGACGACTGGAACAGGAGAGATGTAAGATTTGTTTAAAGCCCCACATTTCCATTTAAGAACGTGATTGTGTTTGCAAAGATCCCTTTCAATCTTCGCATCTCCCCCTCTCTACCCCTCAGCGTCTCCGAGGCTGCTTTGCAATTCATAGAATTGGTAATTTGCTATTGGGACAAAACGTGAAGGGAAAAATAATCAGATCAGCCGGGAAAGGAATACGGAGGAGGCCAGAAGGGAGAAACACTGGATTTCTCTCAAAGTTACTGTTTAGAAAAATGCTTCGAGTGAAGATATTGTCAACACACCGCAGCTTTGTGTGGACTTTGTATGTTTGTTCAAATTTGTTGGCTTAAATATGAGTTTATTAAGCCAGCACCTGACATGTAGTGATTTGTAAATGAAGTGAATTTAACAGAAATTTACTTGCTATGCTAAAATGCGTACACACTGACTGAATATGTTTAAATAAAACTAGATAGCATAGCCTTTTTTTTACAGGGTCGGCGGTGGATTGTTTATGCATTTATGCATAATGATGGAGATTGTCTGGTATTTTACAGAGTGGGCGGTCTGTATTTCTGTATGATGTTTTATTAATTCGATGCATGCTTCCTTGATTGTGCATTCGTGTGCTACTTTAATAAGGCGATAATCATAAATAATTGTGTATGTGGGTAACACTTAAATGATATTGCCGTATAAACATCTTTTAATGTACATGCTGATCTTCATCTTTCTCGTGGGTGGCTCCTGAGATACTTTAGAATACTAATCTACTTGCGAAGAGGAGCGGTACAGTTACTAAAAGAGGCAATGCAAGACGGGTCTTTCTTCCACCCCACCAAAAAGAGTACCACACTCCCCCACGTGGTTATTTGCAAAACAACCCTCAAAGCCCAGTAATTTCCTACGGTTTTGCTGCTCACGCTCTCTTGGCTAGCGGGAGGAGGAGAAGAAAGGGAAAAAAGGAAAGCGTCTAGTGAGAGCGACCAATTGCAAGTAACTGGGATCACGGCGCCCGGCAGCCAACCAAGCGGCCCGCGAGAGGTAATAAGGAAACCTGGTGGGCTGTAGTCGGCGAGGAACCAATGCACGCGCAGGGGAGGCGTGTCTTAGCTCTTCCCTAAGACCTCCCAGAGCAGGTTGTTGCGTTTTGGGCTCTAAAGCTCAAAGATCTCCGAAGTGCTTGTCAGTTTTCTAAGTCGGAGCCATGGCGACAACAGCTCAGTATATTCCGCGGAATAACTCATTGCCTTCGAACCCGCTAATGCATCCGGATTCGGACAGGATGCACCAGGGGACGACCTACAGAGAGGTGCAGAAAATGATGCACCACGAGTACTTACAAGGGCTAGCGACCAACACGGGACATCCGATGAGCCTAACGCACCACCAGTGGCTGCCAACCTCCAACACCGACTGGACCAGCGGCACCCACATCGGACAAGCGGAGCACAACAAAGGCAGCGTGCAGAGCAGGGAAGACCTGGGGAACGGCTATCACAGATCGCATCTGGTCCACCAGCCGACGCAAAACAGCCACCACGGATCATGGGCGCCGACCACAACGCACCACTTGTCCCCGCTCTCTCCCGCCTCCAACGGTCACCAGTCGCTGGTCTACTCTCAGACGGGCTACACGATGCTGAGCCCCCAGCCGTCGCTGCACCACGGCTTGCGGGACCCGCTCCACGACGACGCGGGTAGCCATGACAACCAGATGGAGTCACCTCAGCAGCCGTTCAGCCACCACCAGGACCACTCGGACGAAGACGCGCCGAGCTCCGACGACCTGGAGCAGTTCGCCAAACAGTTCAAGCAGAGGCGCATCAAACTTGGTTTTACGCAGGCGGACGTGGGCTTAGCGCTGGGCACGCTCTACGGGAACGTCTTTTCCCAGACCACCATCTGTAGATTTGAGGCTCTGCAACTGAGTTTCAAGAACATGTGCAAACTTAAGCCTCTGCTTAACAAATGGCTCGAGGAGACAGATTCAAACACTGGCAGCCCCACGAATTTGGACAAGATTGCAGCACAGGGCCGGAAACGAAAGAAGAGGACCTCCATCGAAGTCGGAGTGAAAGGGGCACTGGAGAACCATTTCTTAAAGTGCCCCAAGCCCTCGGCCCACGAAATCACCACTTTAGCTGGCACTCTGCAGTTGGAAAAAGAGGTTGTGCGTGTGTGGTTTTGCAACAGAAGACAGAAAGAGAAAAGAATGACACCGATTGGGGTCCCTCATCCAACCATGGAGGACGTATACTCACAAGCGGAGACACCCCCTCTCCATCACACGCTACAGAGTCCTGTCCAGTGACTGCTATCATAAACAGTGTCCTTGTTTGATAAGAAACTACAATGGATTTTGTTTATCCCCTTTGTTTAGGCCTATCCCAAGACATCAGAGACAGAAAGTTTGGGAAGAGTTCGCTGACAGTGATTGGACAGCTTAACGGGACGCCAATAATTCCGAATAATAACGTGAAAATGCATTAAATACCGCGTCAGCTTTGCGTGCATTTATCAAATCAGTACCAGTGTTTACGAAAATCCTGTCGTTTGTGCCACTCTGGAAAAAAAATTCGATTCTTTCACCGCCGATCAAAGGGAGATACGAGCCACAAAAAGGGCAATGTCTCCTTGGACAAAGGAGAGTGGACAGTGATTTTTTTTTAAAGCGATTGAAAAGATTAATTATCACAATGATTTATCCGATATTATTTGTGTTGTTTATTTGGAATGTTTTAACGTTAAGATCATTTTTTTCTGTCTAGCGAGTATTTTACTTTCATTTCAACTAAGACAGATGGAATTCGTGATGTAAAGAACAGGCACTTGGTCAAAACCTCTAAAACAAGCAAGTGCACCAGAAACTGTTTACAATGATCATTTCTTAGCACCTGATATCGTCTAAAGATGAAAAGACGTTAAAATGGCAACATGAATACACTGTCTGAAACAATATTTAGTCATTTTGAGTTCTACTGCTTTCATTCGTTTCCCTCTTTGCATGAGGCACTTATAATGTTATTTTAATTTCTTTCTTTTTTACAATGTATTTGTTCGAGGTATACGACATTTTAATGCTTTGCTTGTTTACAGTTTTCTTTTCCACTTTCGTGTTATTTTGAACCGGCACTATTCCAGCAAGTCTGCTCCAGCTAAACACATTGAGAGTGATGAGTCAAAATGAAAAAGAAAGAAATATCTCAGGTAATTTTCAGTGCCCAAAAATCGTGCTGTACTCTTAGTTCTTCTTGAATATTGGCCAACTCTTGACACTCTCTATGTCTGCTGTGCCCGTTTAGTTTGTGTTAATTACAATTTTGCATCCTACTCATGAGCCTGGACGCGGAGAAAAGTAGTTGTTGTAGTGAATAAGGGATGTGTTTTCGGGACTTCTTTTCAGGATTGGGGAAAAAATAGGAGGCTGGTAACGTTTCGTGTTGTTTCTCAAGGTCTGGCATTTTTCATTGGACAGCAGGTGTTCATTTCTGCAATGTTATTTGAAACAGTGTGAATATACAACCTTTTTCCAAAAAAGTAATAAAAATAAAAATAAATTACAAGAGAAAAGATTTTAAATAAATAGTTGTCAGGATTATTTCCAATATGTAAATATGTCGAATATGTAAACATATGTATTTGTTCTGGGTTCGTTTTGTTTTTTGTTTTGTTTTCCGGGCAGTTTTGTACACTTACTAATTCCAAGAAGATATTTTAATATTTCATTTATGACCATTTATATATCTATATATTTATTTCCTAAGTGTGTTTGGAGCTTTTTTGTTCGGCTCTGTTGATTATGTTGCAGTGGATTACAAATGTTTTGTTTACTACATTGGTTGTATGTTAATTGCGAAATGTAGACTGCAAAGTCACGTTTATATTTATGTTATAGTAATATTTTATTACTTACATAAAACATATATACAAGAACACGACTTCTGTCTTTTTTGAAACACATTTTCACGCAAAACATGGTGATGGGGAACGAAATAAGGGTTAATGAAATGACTCAGGATTCTGTGTTTGTTGCGATTCCAACCTTAAAAGCCTTGGTCGATGTGTGTAAATCAATGCACGGACTCACGAAATTAATGAAATTTCTGAAATAATAATATACACAAAAAACAGCATTTTAACGTGGGCAATTCATATAGTTTAAAATCATTTTAAATGTTTTAAACTATATTTTACGAGCTATAAATGTTGAAAAATCGCTTTACCCTATTAAAACCATTAAACCTTCGATTCATAAAAAAGTACAGTGTGTGTAAAAAACACTACAATATAGCGGCACCATTAAGTCTACAAAAAAGCTTTTATCTATTGAGCTACGTCAAACTAAGTCTAAAACCAGCACCATTCATTTAATAAATGTTCAGTTTCTTATTTTATAAACGAGTGGTCTATACATTTAAAAATGTATTATTTGTAAATTGTTCTAAAACCCAGTGGATTGTAAAAAATACTTACTTTAGATCACCAAGGTCCTGATAATGCAAATATATCTCAAAAACAATTATCAAAAGCAGTCTAGACTATTCTCTAAGAAAAATGTTAAATAGCTTACATAAAAGGACAGCTAAACTCGTTTGATTTCATATGAGCGTGGAATTGGGAATTTGCTGTGATGGTTTGTTTTTATCCGTAAATCGCAAATCAAAATTCGAAGTGTTTAGAAAGATTCTTATTTCTCTTATAAACATCTTCTTTTGATGCTGATCTCCCGTATAGACAACACTCTCAGTACATAAATGTAGCTGTTGGCTCTCATTAATCATTATCGTTTGCTGTTTAATAAGTTCTAAGAAAGGCTTGAGACAGATCAAAACATGTATGTTCAAGATGCTAATAAATGCTGCTTATAAATAAACGCAGTCATATGAAATCAATCAAAATGGGATGTTATTTGTTAGTGAGTAATGTAGGCTCAGAACATATTCTCGCAAAATTGCAACGCCATTTTTGCCAAAGTATAGATATGGCATAATTAAAAATCTGTTATTATTTTAAATCTATCGTTGGATATGTAGATATTTTTTCCCATTTGGAAAGTTCTGATTATTTATTTTGTCTATTCGTTTTTCCCCGGCACTTCTCCGTTCGCATTGGGTTTGAAATGCTTTTGTGTAGCAAAGAACGTAGGCTATAGCCTATACAAAATTAGAACTTTTATTACGCCTAATGAAAAATAAGGTAGTTCTTGAATTACAAATAATTTATAAGTAATTATTTTAGTATGGATAAGTTCATCTCAGCATCCTAAGCTTTGCATGTAATCAAAACTAAGATACCAACCGAGAAAATGTTTGTTAGCCTATAAAATAAACATAGTGACAAAGTTTAAAATTCTTATACCTTGGCTTCTTTTCTTTTCTCAATTTATCTTAGACAACTCACATTTCTGGTTGGTGATACACGAGCTGTGTGTCCAATTATTCAGGGATCGCATTGGAAGAGAAGTTATGAGAAAACAATGATTCCTAAGCGCCCCCTAACGTCGTAAAAAGTGAATGCACGGTGCAATGGGTTCGTGGTTCAATTTTCTAATCCACCTAAAAAGTCATACTAATAATCTATTGGTTCTCAAAAGATGTGCTTCCTTTAATCCCATGCCAATATTTATCTCTAAAAATAGTTTATATTTCAAATAATAACTGAAAATTATGTTTGAAGTGAGAATATTTTTATAGGCTGACTTTTGGCACACTTTTTCTTCTAACAAATCATCTTCCTAAAACGGAGACGTGCTCCCAAAGCATTACAGTCTATAGGCCAAATCTAACAGAATCTGTAATACCTCATTATTTCCTTGTAAGAGACATAATGTTCTTATTTTAAATCTATTACTTGTTGGGAAATGGGACGAAATTGACAGGAGTGTTTTCAACCTTATGTTGTAAAAACGGGGAAAAGATTACGAAAGAGATAAGTATCTTAGAATATGCAGTTACCTTTCAGAGTTTAGCCCATCCAGATACAGAAAGAAGGTGGTACAGTGTCTATAGTGAAGAAGAGCTAGTGGGAGTCGATTCAATCATTTAGGTTAAAAGGATGGACGGAACTAAAAAGTGAAGATAAGTCTGTTTTATTATTATAACCACTCAAGTAAACTGCAGATTTCTAAATGTGACACCATACTGACTAATCGCAACCAAAAATGACTTACTGTGGTTATAAATAGGCACAGTAAACCATGAATGAATGTGTGTGGAATGAATCTCTGGGGCCAGAGTTTGTCCAGATGTCACTATGAACGACAGCTCTGTAAGAAAGCAGATCGCATGTCCACAGCAGGCTGTATTCCCAAAGAGTTAGGCTTTTGTTCAAATGGGATGTGCCCAGATTGACAGTGACTTATGAATCATTAAATACTGGACCATACATTTCCACTGACCACCAGTTAAACTCTCAGGACAAAAGATGTGCATTAACTTATTCTTCTGTGAGACGGAAAGTCATATTTTTGGCGGTTGGTTGCATTTTATAAACATATCCTAATAATTTAGCTTTCTGTCATAATCATTTGTATCCACCTTATTTTTTCCTGTAAGAGTGAGCGTAAACTTAATGGGTTTGGCTTCCGGTCTCATCACAGGTCGTTTTGCTGCTTGATATTGTAAATTGGTATGCCTTGTGACATTATTTTAATGTATTATCGTAATTGTAAATGGTTTGTAGTGCAAACAGTTTTACCGTTTACTAAACGTTGTTATTCTTCTTGTTAATGAACCGGAAGTCGCGCCTATAGGCTTACTTCCGCGTTGAAGAAGAGTGAGGTGGATATGTAAGACATTATTGAGCTTACAAAAACTGAATTACAAAACTGGCTTCTAAAAGTTCTCAAACTTCACTGAGACAGACTAAGGGTTTAGTGTATGAAGACACTAAATGCTTGAAGGTTGACTAAGAAACACCCATTAAAGACAATCTATAAGAGAAGAGCACTTAAATGTGCAAGTCTGATGAGTACAGCTTTGCTACTTATGCATTAATACACCAAACAACAGGAAGATGCACTCTGGGATGGCCAATATGCCAACCCAGTGGCTGCATTCTCTCTGCACTGTACAAATCACATCTAGGCTCATGCCCAAGTCTGGCGAACCACAGACCCGGGCTGAGCCTGGGCATTTGAGACACAACGCCACCTCCTTCATCAGTAGAGTATCATCAAACACAGGAGATGTGTATTAGCAATGATTAGCAGGGATTATAGCTGGTTAATGGTGGGAAAATACATTAGGAGCCACAGGCTCAGGGAGGGATTTCGCTCACGCTAGCGGATTTGCATTGATCCAGAGCAAATGAATGAGGATTAGCCGCATCTATCTACAGATAAATAACATTAAGCGTATTATTTGGGCACGAGCTGTTATTAATGACATTACATACACCACAACAATGCCGGTAATTATAACAAATGGGCCGAATAATGCATTTAATGGTATTTTTAAATTTGTGTCTTGTTCTGAGAGGGTGTGAAGATTTTCAGGAACTGGAAATATACCACTGGAATGTAATTGGAGATTTCTGCTAAAAAAAAAAAACTTGCTCTTAAAGGGACAGTACACTCAAAAATTAAAATTCTGTCATGAATTACTATCAGTCATGTTGTTCCAAACTTGACTCATTCAACACAAAATATATTTTGA
Organism: Garra rufa; assembly: GCF_049309525.1. Lineage (NCBI taxonomy): Eukaryota > Metazoa > Chordata > Actinopteri > Cypriniformes > Cyprinidae > Garra > Garra rufa. The sequence continues at coordinate 18,523,608 of NC_133369.1, read as the reverse complement.
ATAACAATAAGAGGACACTTTTTTACTTTCGATGTATGGGGAAAGAAAATTCTAAATATTTATTTTGGGTCCTGCAGAAGAAAGGAAGTCATGCATGGATATCAGGATGAGTAAATGATGACAGCACTTTTATTCACAAGATAATAGCATTTAACACATGTATCAAATGTAATGTTTTTTTATTACCATTTTTCAACCCCAAAAAACTAGCTGCTGTGCCTTTAAGCCTCCTACAGCATGTAAACACCTTCACATATGAAATGAGTAGCACGCTTTAGATTTTACACATAGTTTATTGTTTGTGTTTTTATTTGGATCTAATCTGAATCTAGTTTTTAACTCCACCATTATTCAATAACAATTTCCAAAATGATGTAAACATGCCACTTAAACAGTAAAAGTCAAATTGACATTTTAATGTAATGTAATACAATTAAATAAACATGCTTCTCAAACACTGAAGATCAAACTGAAATGATCAGGGTCTTGAAATAAAATAAAATAAACATGCCACTCAAACATTGAAGATAAATCGAAATGATCAGGATCCTGAATAAAATAGAAATAAATAAATAAAATATAAAATAAAATAAACATTCCACTCAAACTGTGAAGATCAAACTGAAATGATCAGGATCCTGAATAAAATAAAATAAAACAACTCAAACACTGAAAATCAAACTGAAATGATTAGGGTCCTAAAATAAAATAAAAAACAAAATAAACATCGGACGGAAACCGTGAAGATCAAATTGAAATGATCAGGATCCTGAATAAAATAAAATAAAATAAAACAACTCAAACACTGAAAATCAAACTGAAATTATTAGGGTCTTAAATAAAATAAAATAAAATAATAAAACTCAAACACTGAACATCAAACTGAAATGATTAGGTTTTAAAATAAAATAAAACAAAATGAAAAGAAAAGAAAATTATAAATATAAGTTAAGTTGAGTTAAGTTATAAGTTAAATTAAATTAAATTAAATAAACATTCCACTTAAACACTGAAGATCAAACTAAAATGATCGGGGTCTTAAATGATCAAACTGAAATGATCAGGATCCTAAATAAAATAAAAATATAAAATAAATAAAACTCAAACCCTGAAGATCAAACTGAAATGATTAGGGTCCTAAAATAAAATAAAATAAAATAAATAAATAAATAAACATATGACTGAAACTGTAAAGATCAAACTAAAATGATCAGGATCCTGAATAAAATAAAATAAAACAAAATAAAAAAAAATATATAAATATATTATAAAATTAAAATAAATCAACATTCCTCTCAAACACTGAAGATCGAACTGAAATCATCAGGGTCTTTAAAAAAAGAAAAAGAATAGAAAAGAAAAAATAAAAGAAGGCACTTGTTTGCAACACTGGGACCTTCTGGAAGGATAAAGTGCAAAATAAACAGTGAGAAGAAAACACTATATTTCTTTTGTTATTAGTTATTCTGGTGCTTAATAAGATTAATAATGAGATTTATCTCATTTATACCATTACAAAATGGGGCTGTTGTGTTCATCTCTGGCACAAAGCTTCATGTGAGAATGAGACATTTCTGAAGCTTAGTTTCAATAAATGCTCTTATTTTAACTGTAGAGGATGTTTTGAGTTCTGAAAGTTACAGTATGTTTTCATAGCACAATGAACTCTTTTATCTCAAGAGACCAAGGAAAATTTGATTCTTCATGATATGACCCCTTTAAGCAGAATTTCTTCAGCGACGGCCACACATTGTGCTGCGTGATAGCGCACGCTGCTACACAAGGCTGCATTTGTCCCCTTCAAAGCAACTGATGGGAAGACATTGAGGAACAGAAGCACGGAGGGACTTGTGCGGTCGCGCTTGCATCACCAAAGTTACCCAGCAAGAGATCTGATAATCTTTACCATTGTTCTGTCTACCCTCGTCTCCCGCACTCACGGCCTACACTCCACTCTCTGCTCGCTATCATTTATGTAATAAACACCTGACCCCAACAGTGAAGGGCAGAGTGGTTGAGAATCAGAGGAGGAAGGAAGGGAAAATGTATTTTTTCATCAAAAATTCTCTCTCTTCCATACCTCAAGGTTTCACCTCAGAGCTGCATGAAAGATGGGCAACAATGTGGCCACACGACGATCGGCTATTTACCATATGAAAAGCTTCGGCTGAGCACAGGTGGAGTCAGATGCTGCGTTATTTATGATGCCGGGGCCTTGTATCTATATGGACCCTCCTTCAATTTGATTCTCAAATACAGACCCATATATTGAGGATACAAGTGAAGTCATGGAGAGTTCTCCAACCTTTTCACCGCTTGTCTCCTTTGCTTCAAGTGGGCCGCAACACCTGTCTGTGCCTCAGAACTGTAAAGGAATATTTGGGGTTAAATATAACTTGTGCTCTTAAGGTCTTAAAGGATTACTTCACTTCCAGAATAAAGATTTCCTGATAATTTACTCACCCCAATGTCTTTCTTTCTTCAGTCGCAAAGAAATTACGTTTTTTGAGGGAAACATTACAGGATTTTTCTCCATATAGTCGACTTAAATGGTGCTCAGTGGACTGAAGGTTAAACACGCAGTTTCAATGTAGGAATAAGTGTCTTATCAAGCAAAATGTTTGGTCAATTCCTTAAAAAAATGTAGATTTACACGCTTTCTAACCATAAAAGCTTGTCTTGTCTAACTCTGCAATGCACTCCAATTCAAAACAGTTAGGGTATGTCAAAAAATTGTAGGACAATTTAGAAGTTGGAGGAGAAAATGAAATGGGAGTTTTTCAACATACCCTAACTGTATTGAACCGGAGTGCACAGAGTACACATGCGCATCACAGAGCTAGACAAGCATTTGAGGTTAAAAAGTATATAAACTGTAATTTTATTTTTTATTTATTTTTTATTTTTTTTTAGAAAATAACCAATTGTTTCGCTAAATACGACCCTCATTCCTCGGCTGGGATCATGTAGAGTCTTTTGAAGCAGCACTGAAACTGCATTTTAAACCTTCAATCCGTTAAGCACCTTTGAAGACCACTATATGGAGAAAAATCCTGGAATGTTTTCCTTAAAAAAACGTAATTTCTTCACGACTGAAGAAAGAAAGACATGAACATCTTGGATGACATGGGGGTGAGTAAATGAACAGGAAAAGTGTTTTGAGTTGAATCTCAAGTTTGTAAGAAATAAAAATCATGGTTATGTTTTAGTAATGCAGTTGGAAGTTCAAAGGCCAGCAAGAGAGTTTTTATCTCCAAAAGGTGAAGTTTATATTTTTGTTAAAGCACATGAATTATTCAACAAAGATGTTTATTATTCCATCTGTAAAGTCTAAATCAACCTTTTTAGATGAGACTATATACAAGGCAAGGGAGGCAGTGTCTCAAAAATTTGATGAAAAAAAAAATCAAAAAGTACAAAAATAAATCAATGCAAATATTACAAAATATGACATAAGAAGAGTATAAATCACTTTCTAGTATATAAAAGTATACTTTGAAGTATACTTTAAGTATACAGTTAGTGAACTTTGAGTACACAACTAGTTTACATCTATGTTTTCAGTTTGTACTGCAAGTATATATACTAAAAGGAAACTGATAGGTTTACTAATTAAATATGTTTTTATGCATTTTAGTACACTTTGAAGTATAGTCTAAAGCTAGCTGCACGCTAGACGATTTTCAAAATCTTAACCGATTTTAAAACCATGGGAGACCACAGACATGAAGACACTTTCTACAGAATTTTAGCCTAAATACCTCTGAACGCACACACTAGACGATTCGACCAGACCATGAGACCACACACTTGTTGACTAGTAAAGATTTCACAGTGACACAAGATCTCACGGAGAATCACGAGATCAAACATGACTAGAGATGGACAACAAATGGAAGATAATGTACATTGTCAGCTGGCTCTCCCAGTACGCGTTCTGTTTCACTGTGAAAAATAAAGTATGAAAAAGAATATGGGGGATGTATTCTGCTTTCCTGGCATTTTTGTGGCTGTCACATTTCAGCTATAGAAGCATGCAACATCTGGTAAGTGATGCTTGCTCGCTCTCATTGACTATCGCGGGTATCACGTCAGAGGCAGCCCAATCAAAAATCCTAAATATCAAACAAGTTTGATATTTATGATTTGTGTTCGGGGATGCTCCGTCTTGATCGGGAGCAGTTAAATAATCGTAATGACACCACAGAACAGAGGATTTTTGGACAAAAAAAAAAAGTTTGCGACAAGCCTTGAATCGGGTCACATCCCCCGATTGTTCAGGGGTGCAAATCGGTCTTAAAATCGGCCTTAAAATCGTCTAGTGTGCAGCCAGCTTAAGTAAACTACTAGTTTAGTAGTTTTATACTGCAAGTATACTCCTAAGTTTTCTTTAAGTGAACGTCACATCATACTTTAAGTATATTACTATGTTCCTATTTAGGTATTAATTTGTATATATTTTGTTATATGAATATCTGAACATACAAAACATCAAAAGAAAGAACAGAGTATCTGCTTTTAAACAAAAACATATTATTCTAGTTTCATGGATTCGTTTTTTATAAACACTTGAATGTGGGTAAGTTTCATAAATAAAAAATAAATAAATAAACAACATTTTCAACAAAAGCTAAAAAAAAATACTGTTCATGGTAATCAAAACATAGATGGAGTTGATCAACACCCTAAAGCTTGACAGTCATTACCTCTTCATGGGTTGACATTTTATTCCATAACTTTACAGTTTTACATATTTATGGTTTTGATGCTGTTTTATGTCTGACAATTGTATTAGATTACATATGGAAGAATCTGTTGTTTCGTTTTTTTCTTTACTTGTGTTTTGAAATGAAAACTCGAATTCTCAGAGCACAAGTATAGCTCAAATATACTTAGACTTTTTTAAGTATAAGTCAAGTATACTTAAAGCGATGGTTCAGAGTAGATTTGACTACATTGCTAAGCCCATCTAAATACCCCATCCAAAGTTTTGTTTACCTTAGTCGAACATTGACGGAGATAGCCGAGCTTGTCGAATGGCTTGCTACAGCCGTCAATGGTACATGTGATGTATCTCGTAAATTGCACCACTAAACGTGCAAGTAATCTTACCAAACTTCTACAGTAGTGTAAATAGGGTATGTACTCACAAAACGCTGCATCGGAAAATTTGTAAGTCCACCATGAGTGTATTAAAAACAACTGTTACCCGATCCCTACTAGTCTCAAAAATCCAAAATGGCGACACGTCGACGTCACTTCCCTGGTTTGGTTAGGGTATTTAGATGGGCTTCAGAGTGCATAGCAATGTAGTCAAATCTACTCTGAACCATCGCTTTAAATGTCATTTTACAGGTGCCATAGAATGGAAAACTGTATTTACCTTGGCATAGTTAAATAATAACAGTTCAGTACATGGACATGACATACCATGAGTCTCAAGCACCACCATTTCCTCCAGCCAATCAGAGCAGAGCTCCACATTAATATTCACGGACCTTCCAAATAAGGCAATAACAGAGCATTTCATTCTAGGGACAAATCCTAGGATTGTAAATGGACTTGTAAAACAGTAAATACCTTCTATGTAGATATCAGAGAACAATTTAAAATATTGTTTCAATGCATTCTATGGCACCTTTAAGTATATTTCTGAGTAGTATATAAAGCCGTTTCTGAGAAGTACATAAAAAGTAGACTGAAAGTATACTTTCCTATTTTTTATTTTAAAGGAAGTATACTAATAGCACACTTGAATAAACTTATTTTCCGTAAGGGTTGACAAGCAACACATCATAAAATATCATACATTGTGGTACTCTCATAAGCGCATGTTGACTTTGACTTTGACTTTGAATGTGTCAGTTGTGTTGCAGTCTATGCAAGGTCAGAAAGGTCTCGGATTTCATAGAACATATCTTAATATGTGTTCCAAAGTAGGCTTGCCGCGATAGACGGTGTTGACGGTGTTACCGGTTTTAAGACGCAACACCGGTGACATCACTTTTCCACCGTGACACCGTCTCCACTTTTTTTTTTTTTTAAGTATTCGTTTTTTATTAAATATTTATTTGAATTGAATGGAAAATATCATTCTAAATAATTTACTTAAGAGGAGAGCATGCAATATAATTGAAAAAAAAACTGAACATAGCTACAATGCGTCATATTTCATTTATCACGTGAGGAGTTCGCGCTTACATATAATAAACAGCGTAAAAGTTAAGCATGTTTGGCCGAGCCCAGGGCACTCCCCCTGCCCAGGGAGAGGGATGCTGAAAACAAGAAATGATGAAGGTAAGACTGCTTGGCTATTTAAAGGGATTCTCTTGTAGTGCTTGGATACGGAGTGTGATTGCTGATGGTGAATTGGCCGTGTTAATTATCTGTGCGAGGAGTCGAATTTACAGAAAGGCAGACGATTTAGTGTCCAAAAGCACCTGTTTGGCAATATTTTGGGTTCAAAGTTTTTTTTTTTTTTTTTTTTTTGTAGTTTCGTTGTCGTCCATTAAAACAATTGACGCCGAATTGCCAATTCCCGCAAAACTGAAAGTGAAAGTATAATACGCACGCATTTATAAGCTATTTAAAAGCAGAAAAAAGAGCAAACCCCCACCCCACGGTGATACCGGTATTACCGGTGTTGTCACGTGCCGATTAACCGGTGGGGAAATTTCCTCATCGTCACAACCCTATTCCAAAGATGACAAAGTTCTTACATGTTTGGAACGACATGAGGGTGACATGACAGAATTTTCATTTTGAGTGAACTCTCTCTTTAAGAATGAGCCTTTTTTCCACTATTAATATGGCAAACACTAGAGAAACTGAACATCCCTGATGCATTCATTCACTTGTGCACTTATATATTATTTCTTACAATAGAATCAAGTTTTGAATGCCGACATCAGAACAGTCCTGAATTCCTCTGGTCTCTGATATGCTACTTGGCAAGTACAGATGTCCAGCTCTCTGTCCTCTGCAATTTTTTCTAAAGCTAAAATCTTCTTAGGAAGGTCACAAGTTAATAACTCACCCTGAAGGCCGTCTTCTCAAAGGTGTAAGTCAAGCTATGGGTTCTCCAATACTTCACATTCAAAACCTAGCCTTTGTGTGGTGCCATCCTAGGGGAGCGCTCTTTCAAGACTTAAATCACAAGGCTGACTGTGGATCTAGAAAATAAATAAATAAATAAATAAATAAATAAAATGCCATAGAGTCTGAAAGAAGGCTATGCTAAACAATAGGAAGGTCACAAGGGCTGGGAGATCTTCAGGGTTATCAGACAATGGCTGTAGCGTATTGTATTTAGCACTTTTAAAAACTGAAACCAGATAAATAAACACTTGTTGTGTTGTGCAATTGTTTGTGTTTCCATAATTCTGCAAATGGTCTTGGTTTAACAACAATAACTTGCACATGAAGGTTTTTCTTTTTTATAAGCAAAGAAGAAAACTAATCAGATGTCTGTTTTTGCTACGAAACATGTAATATGACATTCGTCCACAAACTCAACTTGGTGATGACCAGCTTGTTTGAAATCTCTTTCATTTCTCGGTATGTTCTGGTTCAGGCCCACCCTCCTTGCCCTGCAAAGCACTGCCACAAGAGAGAAGAGCAATGTGCAAACGAGCCCTTCGGCTCACAACTGCCAAAATAACAACAACAACAACAAAAAGAAATAAATGAGAAAGATGAAACGAGGGGAGACAAGGAGGGAGCGCGAGACGGAGCGAGATGAAATAGAGACCTGCCGCTGAGCTCAAGGACGCAGCGCGCGACTGCGTAATTAGAAATGTACACAGACGATTTAGATGCAGGGATGTGATTAGGGAAAGCAGCCCGGTCTTCATCTTAATCAGCTCACTTCTGAGAGCTCCTTATGGACGGGAGGGGGACACACTCTCAGAGAACAAGACTGAAACCATCCACTCAGTCAGACAGACTGAAGAACTGAGGGAGATACTGGGAAAGAGAAAGAGAGACATGAAAAACAGAGGTGGAGAGTAGGAAAAGATTGACTGGTGACAAAAAGAGGATGAAGACAGAAAGAGACAGAAAAATGAAAATGGAAACAACAATGACAACAGTGAACCATTCTCCGTAAACTACTTAAAATAATATTACAGAAACAATTAAGGGTGCAATGATGCAAAATGATTAAAAATGCATTTTTAAAAACAAGAGTATTTGTAAAAATAAAATTATAAAACTTTTGAAAGTATTTTAAAAATATCACATTTTAAAAAATATTAAAATTTGTATTTTTTAAATAATTGTCCAAAAACTATTTAATTAAAAAATAAAAATAATAAATGTGTTTAAATTTAATAAATACATAAAATTATATATTTATTTATTTGTTTGTTTAGGAAGTCTCTTCTGCCCACCAAGCCTGCATTTATTTGATCCAAAGTACAGCAAAAAAAAAAAAAAAAAAAACAGTAAAATGCTGAAATATTTTTACTATTTAAAATAACTGTTTCCTATTTGAAAATAATTTAAAATGTAATTTATTTTTGTGATCAAAGCTAAAATTTAAAAGATTCATACTTTTATTTATTTTATTTTTTTCATTATTTTATTTTATTTTATAAGGATGTTTAAAAATGATAGAAATTATAGATTTTTTTTATTTACAAAGGATGCTTAGAAATTATAAAAAATAATAATTTTATATAACAAGGCCGCTTTAAATTGATCAAAAGTGGTAATGTTACAAAAGATTTCTACTTCAGATAAATGCTGTTCTTCTGAACTTTCTATTCATCAAAGAAATCTGAAAAAAATTCTGCTTAGCTATTTTCAACATAATAATAATATATGTTTGAGCAGCAAACCAGAATATTACAATGATTTCTGAAAGATCAGGTAACTGTAGTAATGATGCTAAAAATTTAGCTTTGAAATCACAGGATTAAATTACATTTTAAAATATATTCAAATAGAAAACAGTTATTTAAAATAGTAACATTATTTCAAAATTGCACTGTTTTTGCTGTACTTTGGATCAAATAAATGCAGGCTTTGTGAAGACATTTAAAAAAAAACATTAAAAATCATACTGATCAAAAACGTTTGACTGGTAGAGTATATATCACTTAAAAATTAATAAAATGTAAATAATTTAAATAAAATAAATTCTAAATAATAGTCATGTTAAAAATATTTAAAGTTAGTGTTTTTTAATTATTACTCAAAAAAAAAGTATTTTAAATAATTTAAAAAATACATTCTGAATGTTTCCTTAAAAAAAAAAAAAGAGTAATTTCAGAAATAAAATGGAAAATGAAATGTGAAATGTCTAAAATTAGTTTCCTGGACAAACTTGGACAAAAACAAACCATTTTGTATGAGCCACAACATAAAGAGTTTTGTCAGGTAACCTAGAAAATGTGCTTATGCGGTGGATTAACTAATATTTTTTTAAAGTAAAAAAATAATTAATGTGACTGAATCAACCTGACTACATCAGGTTACACCAACGAAAGTAATAATGGGTCAGATCAGCTAGAAATAGCTAATTGCCCATCCCTTTTTGCAGTGTATGCAAGGCCATTTTAATGTATACTGGGGAAGTGACTAAGAGACATTATACAATGACTAAATAGTGGACAATAGAGGTAATCACAGACAGCAGAGGCACAGAGAACAAACAGAAAGCAGACAGATGCTAATGTCCACTTTCCGTCACTGAAATGTGCCCACTCATCCACCTCTCTTAGTCCGAGACAGAACAGTTCTGCTCATGAAACACAAAAAAGAAAGACGGACACGAGTCAAATAATGAGTGCGGGCATTTAAAAAAAAAAAAAAATCACTCAGCCTCCATCCCTCTCTTTCTCTCTCCTCCTCACCAGCCATGTTATTGATCACCTTTAACCTCTGCTTTCAGCACTGTCAAAACTACCATTTAGGGCCTCCCCAGGGCCGAGCAGCCATCAATGACACCCCTGCCCCATAAATCATTACCAAGCCTGTGAGGGTCTGCTGCCCAGGGGCCTGACATTCAGGGGCAAAACCCAGCCGATCTTTCCTCAACACGCCCCCAGGGGTCAGAGGTCATCCCGTCAACGCTGTGCCAGGCGCTCCCTCGGCCCACTGCTGGCACTCGTTTGATTTTTTAAATCAAAACAAAGGTCAGGAAGATCGTCCTCTTGCTCTTTGCGCCACGCAAGTGACACGTTCACACCGTTAACACTCCTAATCGGGCTCACAGCCAACAGGACGCAGGCGTTCGACAGGGGAGGCAGGTGGTGTCAGAGGTGACGGCTCCAAATACTTCTAGAATAATCTATAAGTTTGGGTCAAAATAAGGTCTGGACCAGGTTGGTTTCAAGGAAATAAGATAATTCACAAAAAGATAGCAGCAAATTTAGGAAACTATGAGGTTTATGTTCAGTCCTTTTTTATCACTTATGTGAAAGTCTGTGTGGGCTAAAAATATTGATTTTATGATTAATTGCAGTTTTTGTTTGAACAATCCTGATATCAATACTTAAAAGTCCTTAAATGCTATTTTAATATATGCCTATTATAAGTGGCTGCATGACAATGCATTTGTGCAGCATAATAAACATGCACTACCAGTCAAAAGGACACACTTCCCCATTCTCTTTGATAGGGAAGTGTGTCCAAACTTTTGACTGGTAGTGTACAATATGCATAGTCTCTTATTAGAGAATTTATATGTAAACTAAATGGATATTCTAGCTAAAACATACCTCAAAAAATCAGATTCGGAATTGTAAATTGAATTGAGAATTAGAATCAAATCAGGAAATCTATATTGATAAAAAAAAAGAATTGGATTAAAAACAGTAAAACAAGTAAAATAAACAGTAAAATAAATATTTTGTTGAAAAAACTTTTTTAATGGAATATACATTTAAAGAAAAAAAATTGTCAGGTAAACAATATGTGTAGCACTATTAAAGGATTAGTTCACTCCTGAAATAAATTTCCTGATAATTTACTCACCCCTGTGTCATCCAAGATGTTCATGTCTTTCTTCAGTCAAAATGAAATTAAGGCTTTTGAGGAAAATATTTCAGGATTTTTCTCCATATAGTGGACTTGGGTCTTATCTAGCAAAACGATCGGTCATTTTCTAACAAAAAAATTAATTGATATACTTTTTAACCACAAATTCTAATCTTGTACTAGCACTGCGTGCATAAGACTTGCATAATCACATTGGAAAGGCTCTATATGATCCAAGCCGAGGAAGAAGGGTCTAACCTAGCGAAATGACCGGTTGTTTTACCGTGACTGTCTTAAACCTGAATACAACAAGTACACACAGAGCTAGACAAGTAAAAGTATTTGAGGTTGAAAAGTACATAAATTGTCAATTTACTTTATCCAATCGTTTCACTAGACAAGACCCTTCTTCCTCGGCTGGGATCGTTTAAAGCCCTTTGAAGCTCAAGTTCAAACTTGCAGGCACCATAGAAGTCCACTATGTGTAGAGAAATCCTAAAATGTATTCCTCAAAAAACTATTTCTTTACGACTGAAGAAAGAAAGACATGAACATTTTGGATGACAAGGGGGTGAGAAAATTATTTGTACATTTCTGTTCTGTCATATTTGGCAGAAATAACTAATCACTTTTTGCAGAATATGCCAATACAATTTACTGGCCAGTATAGGTACAGTGATGCTGCGTTCCAGGCAACCCGTTACCCGTGTTTTTCTACCCATGAAAGTGTACTAGAACAGCAGTCAAACCCGTGACTTTCCACCCGTGAACTCATACAAGATCGCTGTACTCCCAGTTCTGCGCTCTGACTTCACATATAGCCCACGAAACAACAAAGGTAGCCCCTACGGATGCAGTGTTTATGCAAGTGGTACACGGTGAAAAATAGAATTTAGGACAATATAATGTTGCAATCAAATTAATTATAATATAATAATAAATGCGCTCAGGTAGTTTGGCGTGACTTGCCTGGAACGCTACAAAGTCGTGAATCGTGGTTGCCTGGAACACAGCATTAAATGAAGTTCAATTAGTATATGTGTGAACCTACATAGATCCCTATTCACAGATAATTTTGCAAGATAGAGAGTGTTACCTTAAAATGCCTTCAAGATTAGATTTTCTCAGAAAAATTTAGAAAAATCTGCAACTCACAATCCAACTCCAATCAAACACTCTCATTTGCAAGTTGCAAGGTTTTGTTTCCCAAAACATGAATGATGAGCTGATATAGGTGACAGCTGGATGTGAAGGAGCTCGGCATCCCCTCAGGAGGAAAGCCTCATCCCCCTCATCCCTCCCCACACTGGAGGTGAAACAGAGAGGATTAATTGGTTTAGCGCCTTTTTCGCTATGCTTGGTCCCAGCAATTAAATATTGGCCCTGGGCCCTCTGTGACCATTAGCGTACAATGCCGTGTTAACTGGGGCCGCTCCGGTCTCGTGTTTGTGTGCGTGCAGGGCCACGACCGCATTAGCGAAGCGTTAAAAAAGTTAGCCGGACTAAAATTCATCTCCACGTTCCGAGGGCCAGCGGTAATTGATTGTTGCGCTCCGAGTTGGCGAGGAGTTTCTCAAAGGGAAAGGAAGGAGAGTAAATAAGGGATTTCAAAAGCTTATCGGGTTTACTATTTACAGAAAAAGAAGGAAGGGACGACGCACAAGAAGTTGAACACTTGAAAGAAGAAAAAGCAAATAAAAAAAGCCAGCTCGCATTTTAAGTCTGTATATGCCAGGAGGAATAGTTTAGTGGGGTGGGTTTAGCGGCTTTCATATCTTTCTTTCCCTCTCTCTGTCTATGTCGCTTCCACTCCCTCAAGCCGTCAATTAGTGGGCCTGAGCTTCTGAGGGCCAGGCTCTTCCTCACATGTGCCTTTGTTGCAGTGACATTGACTCTCTCTCCCAGCAAGACGTTTGAAGGTTAGGATAAGACACTGTCCAGGTTATCCATGGGTGCTCTCTGGGGTGCTGGTCTATGCCTCCCAGGATGAATAGTGTGTTGAGGAAGCAGGCTAAAGGGCCTTTCAACTGCACCAGGCTGCTCGCACACAAGAGTAGCTTGGCTTGGGGCCAGTATTTGTGCACTCACAGAGTGCTTCAAGTTGTCTTCAAAGAGCTATTGAATGCTGGAGTGTCCAGCTGTGGAAACTGGACTGAAGAGTCAGTGGGGACGTGCTTGCCGTCTCCGCAATATTAATCGGAAAAATGGCTAGTTAAGCTCGGATCATGGCAGCTAAGACGAGTTGTTGTTGTGGTGTTCAATGTCGGACTATCGCCTAGACCTTCTAGAGCATCTTTAGGACCACATCCATCACGGTGTGTGCTTCACACACCCCCTACACCCTGCTGGGGGACCGGCGCCATAACTCAACCCTGACATGACCGTCGATGTACCCTCTCTAGGACCCACTGCACTCGTTCGGGCAGGTCCAGGCGGCTCCTGTCCTCCACCGGCCCCCCCACCTCTTCTCCGGCTCCATCCATCAATCCTGCCACGCTCAACAGATGAGTGGCTTGTGTGCAAAATGCCAGGAAGCCCCAAAAGGGACCAATTGGTGGAGAGTGACAATTGTGATGGCCTTTTGAAAGAGCAGGTTGCCTATCGAGCAAGATGTCCTGTGTTCTTTTCGGTCAAGATTTAGTATTTATCCGACATTAATAATGGAAAAAAAGAAGAATTTGTTGTGAAGTCTCAGCACTGAGTGTATTCATAATCTGACAATGGCACAATTGTATTCATGGCCCGCCGTTATTAATTATGTATGTTTCGATTGCTGGACAACAACAAAACAAGTGCATGGCATTATCACTAACAATAACATTGACTATCGCTCCTACACAGTGTTGGGTTGAAAGTCTGGCTGTCTGGGTTCGGTCCAAACCGACCGGATGCAAAAAGCCCACTTTTTAACATAAATTTCCTGGCTAAAAAAAAAGCTGTTTGCTGGTCTTAGTTGGTCTGAAAACTAAAACACAAAAATTAATAACTGGGGAGAAAAAATACATTAAATAAATTTGAATGACTTGAAATACAATAAAATTAAATAAAACCATTAAATAAATAAATAAATAAAATGAAATAAATAAAAACATATTAAGAATTAAGTTTAATGACAGCCTTAAAATAAAATATAAAATATAATAGAGAAATAAATAACTAAAACCATTTTCAAAAAATTAAATAAAATTAAATAAAAAATTTAATGAATTAACTTTGGCAGCCTTAAAAATAATAAAAGAAAATAAATAAAAACATTAAAATGAAACCATTTACACTGTAGACAATTAACTTTGGCAGCCTTAAAAATACAATAAAATAAAACAAAACCATTAAAATAATAAAACAAAATAAAATCATTTAGAGAATTAACTTTGGCAGCCTTAAAATAAAATAATAACATAAAATATAATAAAATAAAATAATAAAATGTTCGATTAATTTAACCCATTAAAATGAAACCATTTACAGAAATAACTTTGGTAGTCTTAAACAATATAATAAAATACAATACATTACAATAAAAAATTTAAAATAAAATAAAACCATTTAAAGACTTAACTTTGGCAGCCTTAAAAATAATAAAATAAAACCATTTAGATGAAACCAATTAAAGACTTAACTTTGGCAGCCTTAAAAATAAAATACAAATAAAATAAAATATATTTTTAATAGGATTAATCCTTTTTACATATTAAGAGCATTAACCATTTTTATGACCATTAGACCAAATGCAATGGTTTATGAGTTACCACAACCCCTTAATAACTGGTTGAGCAGAACTAAACCGAATTGTTTACAACCCACTCAATGGACCCACATGAGCACTTCTCAGGGTTCAAGGGTGAATGGCCCACCCACGTCACAACACGGTGAGGAGACACCCAGGAATGTTGAAGGTCAGCACCACGCAAGACCATATCTCTAAACCCCACGGGACGCACGCCTCTGCCCCATCACACCCCCATCAGCAGCCCATAACCTCTCCTGCCCTGCAATACCCTCAGTCCTGAGCATATGCACCCGAAAGCCTGCGAGACCCCTGTGTTTGTCACTACACTTCTGCGTCATAGCCGGCACACAAAAGCAACCCAGTGTTTGCGCGAGCATGCGAGCGCACGCCTGGGCGCAGATGTCCCGCAGCGGTGCCGTGTCAATGCGTCTGTTGTGAACGCAGCAGGGAAACGCGTCGGAGGCCTGGCCTACACAGTGGCTGCCATCTGAATGGATGGAATTCAAGATGGCAACTCTGACGAGCTGAGCATGCAGACGCGAAACAATACCCCTCTCTTTCTTTCTCGCTCGCTTTCTCGGTCTCTCTCACAGTGGCTTTTCATTATTATTTCATCCCATTCTCTCTGCTCGCCGGAGTCCCATGCGGCACTTTCGCTGTGATGGAGACCCATACGGGCTTCTTTGGTGCGCACGGATACCAGGCTTCACCCCGGCTGATTACTACGGAGAGGCCTTCAGATGTGTGTTAAATCACAGAGCTGGCTTATAGATTTTTAATGATGAAGTGGGTAAGGCTTGGAAAGTAAAGAATGGCTGAACAGGGTAGTGTACCTTCTCTGATCTTCCTCTGTATGGTTCCATGCTCTCGTTTTCGCCACCTCGTGCGCTCCTGCACACTGTCAAATGCACTATTCATATTTTAAAGAGAAATGTGGCAGGATAGAAATAAATGTGTCATAACTACGCCCCGTTCGATGGAACAGTACGGAGAGGAGAACGCTACCCTGAGGCGGCGGATGATTGATTGCAAACGATCATTCTATGATTGATCTATTGATTATGTGTCCAGCAGCCCTCACCCTGTTAACAGGAGACATATGGCATCCCTCTAGGGACATTAGGAAGGCATGCCGCAGCCCATAATGCACCTCTTCCATTTGCCCTATAGTCTCCCAGCAGGTGAAAAGGAGTCGTAAGTAAGAAGAAGTAAGTAAGTACAGTGCATCAAGATTCACATTATAAAAACTCATCTCCCAGCATGATCTGAATGATTCATTTGAATGAATCTCATGTTGCCCTCGGAGCACGTGTTTACATCAAACCCAACAAGGTTTGCGGCTAAAGATTAATGTGGGATCCAAAGGGCTCGCAGTGGATCACTGACACCATAATGGGGGTCTTTCGGCGCACGTGTCTTTTCCCACAATTAGCAAACAATGTAATTAGCGTAAAGCAAAGTAGTTTAAAACTAAGGGGTCTCTGGAGAACGCAACCAGAGACTGAGGCTGAAAGCCAGCCTGTAATTATTCATATAGCTTCTTTGAAAAGGTATTAGAAGGGATCTGTGTTTTATCATTTCAATATCTAAAACAGGAACCGGTGGGTTCAGGTAATAAAGATTAAGAGGAATGTAAAAACAAGAATTCTCATCAAACAGATAAAAATCACAGAGATGCCAATAAAAGCAGCCAATCTCCTGGTAAGGTTATGACTTCGTTAAGTACATGGGTGTAGAGTTGTGCCAAATTCCATATTGAAGAAACTGTTTGTAATTATGATTATGAAGTTACACTGAACATCTTTTTGTCCTTAAAGGGATAGTTCACCCAAAAATGAAAATTTGATGTTTATCTGCTTACCCCCAGGCCATCCAAGATGTAGGTGACTTTGTTTTGTTCAGTAGAACACAAACAAAGATTTTCAAAAAAGATTTTTGCAGTCTGTCAGTCATATAATGGCAGTCAATGGGCTCCACGGCTTTGAGAGTCAAAAAATACATTGAGGTCTTAAGACACCAAACAATCGGTCTGTGCAAGAAACTGAACAGTATTTATATATTTTTTTCCCTCTGATACACCGCTATGTCCAACTGTCCTGAGCGCGTTCAAAACAGTCAGCATGTGACGAGAGCAAGCAACCATAACAGTCAGTCGATCTGGCTCAAAAGTTGGATGTCGGTTAAAAGTCAACACTCCTGGATGAGTTTGCTTAAGACAAGCAAGCGTAATCTTTTAGTTTTTAATCAGTTGCAACAATCAGGATAAGCAGAGTAGCCGTCGTATACACAATCTTTCTACACTGTATACACAAAGAGTGATGTATACACGTGACAGAACGCTTCCGTGCATGCGTCTACTATGCCAGAGCATGTTGATGCGTTATGCGCCAGCTGTTGTAGATGCGCTCAGGACATTGCGGTGGATCCGAGGTAAAAGTTAATATAAGTACTGTTCAGTTTCTTGCACAGACCAATTGTTTGGTGTCTTAAGACCTCAGCGTATCGTCATGAGCCGCAGAGTTTATTTTGGTTTTGTCTGTGTATGTTTTTTTTTTTTTACTTTCAAAGCCGTGGAACCCTTTGGCTGCCATTATATGACTGACAGACTGCAACAGTTTGAGTTAAAAAAAACTTCTAAGGAAACAAAGTCACCTACATCTTGGATGCCCTAGGGGTAAGCAGATAAACATAAAATTAATTTTTTTTGGGTGAACTATCCCTTTAAGACCTTTCTTACTCACTTTCTGATGTCCCTCATTGTCGAAAGAATATCTGTAGATCAGGGACGCAGCGTCTCCTCAAAAAATTGGATGAGAAAAAAAATTCTAATATGAAAATAAAACAATAAAAATATTACAAAATATGACATTAAAAAAGTGTATAAGTCACTTGTTTTTCAAAAGAAACATTGTACAACAGTGACACCAAGCACGTAAAGCCCGTGCCTCTCCTGAGCCCATTGAGTTTTAACAGACCCCCTAAAGCATGAGTTTGATTCAGGGTAATTGAGGAAAATCGGGGAAATAGGGGAAAATCACTTGAGAGGAGGAAATGTCTTTATCACAATATGATTGGATATGACCGGTTATGATCAGTTATGATTGGTTCATGCAATAAATGCCGCCTTCTGTTTTTCCGTCTTTTCTGTGCTCACAAATCAGTCTGAATGAACAATCTAATAATGGTATTAATAAAGAACTAATAAGTACACAGCTCACACACTTATATATTACCACTTTGTGAAGTCAAAATCAAACTTCAAATGGCCTAAAAACATGATCTGTGTGTTTTTTTAGGGTGCAATCAGATTTTTTGGATTTAAAGGTACATCTCTGCATCTGTAACCAGTGTTTACTGCACTCTGATGACTGATGGTCTGAAAATAAGTGCTGAAGACCCCCTAAAAAATTTGTGGATCACTGAATGTTCTTTAGGGTTTACACTTTTGATCATCAATTAATTTATTTAGTTTCTGACTTCTTTAGTCATTTGTGATTTTTTTTGTACTCAAATACAAATATTTTAGAAAAATATTTTAGAGCCTGACATAACTAGAAAAATGTACATTTGTTCTAGAAATGCCCATGAATTTGTAAGATTTGATCAATTTACATGACTTCCAGGTCTAGAAATTCCCTCATATGTTCAGGATTTCCAAAACCATGAGAACACTGGTTCTGACAGTTGTTTGGGGAACAAATTAAAATAAGAAATATGATATCAGCTTACATGTCGAGTTTTTGCTGTTTCATCTTATTTTAAAACTTGTTTCATCTTTTAAATCATTTTAAGCCAAACTGCAGCCCTCTAATGGGACCCAGACCACTGGTTGAGAACCACGGCTAGAAGCCCTCAAATTTCAAAACTTTATAAACTTTTTTCAAGATGTCAACCCAACATTTAAAGTTTGTCCTGACAAACATTCCTTTCATAGCTAAAATAATTAGTTGCAAGTCAAAAGTTTACATACACCTTGCAGAAACTGCAAAATGTTAATTATTTTACAAAGATAAGAGGGATCATACAAAATGCATGTTATTTTTTATTTAGTACTGACCTGAATAAGAAATTAAACAAAAAAGACATATACATATAGTCCACAAGAGAAAATAATAGTTGAATTTATAAAAATGACCCCGTTCAAATGTTTACATACTCTTGATTCTTAATAATGTGTTGTTCCCTAAATGACACACAGCTGTTTTTTTTTTTTTTTTTTTTTTTTTTTTTGCTTGTTTGTTTAGTGATAGTTGAACATTTAAACAGCCTATTGTTTTTCAGAAAAATCCTTTAGGTCCCACAAATTCTTTGGTTTGTCAGCATTTTTGTGTATTTGAACCGTTTCCAACAATAACTGTACATTTTTCTTATTTTGCCTAAATATCTTTTGATTTGTTTCCTTCTGGAGCATCATTGAGCATTTGAACCTTCTGTAATAGTTGCATAAGTCCGTCAGTTGTCCTCAGTGTGAAAAGATGGATCTCAAAATAATACAGTCATTGTTGGAAAGGGTTAAAATACACAAAAATGCTGAAAAACCAAAGAATTTGTGGGACCTGAAGGATTTTTCTAAAAAAAACAGCGGGTAGTTACCTGTTCAAGACAAACAAGAGACTCATGAACAACTATCACTGAAAAAAGAAAGAAAGAAAAAACACAGCTGTGGATCATTCAGGTAACAACACAGTATTAAGAACCAAGTGTATGTAAACTTTTGAACGAGGTCATTTTTATAAATTCAACTATTATTTTCTCTTGTGGACTATATGTAAATGTCTTTTATGTGAAATTTCTTATTCAGGTCAGTGCTAAATAAAAAATATGCATTTTGCATGATCCCTCTTATTTTGGTAAAATAATTAACATTTTGCAGATTCTAAAAGGTGTATATAAACTTTTTACTTTAATAGTTCTTCCTTACATTTAAATGTGAATTCTTTACCAATTTGCTTGCTCAATTCTGTTTCAATTCAAACTCAGGGATTAAATTAGAATTGAAAAAGTAAAAGAATGGTGTACTCTCTAGATAATAGTAAACAAAAAATTGAGTAAGAATGCATGTGAGAAAGGAGAAGGAGGGAGAGAGATGGCGAAAGAGTAAGAGCCAGAGAGCGAGAGAGTAAAAGAGAGCAACCAGCTCTTTGCAAAGCAGCCTCTTTGTTCCCAGGGATCCCAGCGGTGGGCGGATAGCCCCAGATGAGAGAGAAACATTATCTCTCCGAATAGAGCCAGTGCACTGGTTCCAGAAGCCGCACTGGCACGATTCGCCCTGTCCTCTAGGTAATTAATTCTCTGAGTGGCCCTTGTCTCATGGGAACAAAGTGGCTGCTTGTTAGAGCAAAGTGTTCGAAGATCAACCAATCTCGCTGCAGACATGCCGCAGGACTACCACTGTTCAAGAGCGGCCACGTGTTGGCTATTCCACGCCCACAAAGGGCCTCTTCATCTCAAAATTTAGAGTCTCATAAAAACATTATTGTGCAGCATCGAGGATCATTTGTCCACTTCACAAAAGAATCGAAAACCAAAACATTGACCCCTCTGGTCTTTCGGGGTGCATTTTTTAAATTCTGACCCCCTCCCTGCCACTCTTGTGCCCACACTGACGTCCCAGCAGCGCTCCTACGCAGCCAAAGTCACCATGAAGGTATTTCAAAGGTTGCGTGGTCAAAGCCGCCACCATAAAGGCCATTATGTTTTGGCCCTCGTCTTGCCAGCAAACAGAGGGGGTTCTGTTGGGCGATTGCGTCCATCTACAGCGTTTTAGATGTCTTTCACTCAATCTGATGGTTCCTAAATGCGTGTTTTTGTCCCTTGTTGGTTCACCTCTTCTCCTTTCAAACATAGCCATGAATCAACGGGGCAGACTTTCCATCAATAATATTCTAAATATGGCTGCTCCACATGGCTCCGCTCTTGCACACCGTGTACCTGCCAAGCGCTTGGGCAAGGTCATGTCAGCCTATTAACCATATTAAAACATCGCAATTATGGTAATTGGCAACTACTAATGCAACTTTAGGTAGCTTTGCTCCAGGCAATTAATCATAATGGATTAGCCACTAACGTGTAGGGGGAGGGAGTCGAGAGGTACAGGGTCACATGCTTTAGGCCCATCCGACTGGTCAGAGCTTGACCCTGATTACACCATGCTCATTCAACTTCATAGCGCTCATCTCATTTGAAAAAATCATAGAGGAAATAGACCTTGTGCAAAACTAATCTTCTGAAAATTTCAGTTATGGCTTTAACATTGCTTGATGGCTAATCATGTCTAGTATATCTCAAGACATGGATTCTGTAGAAATCAGGTGATTCAAATAGGATACATTCAAAGAGTGATCAATAGATTGTTGCAGTTAGCAAAATATTTACCTTTACTTTGTCACTGGGGGTATTTTAACGGTATTTTGTGACTATATGCTACTTTTAAAACTACTGTTTGGATAATTATCATTTAAAAAATAATAATAATACTTTTATTTGTGACCCTGGACCACAAAACCAGTCTTAAGTCGCTGGGGTATATTTGTAGCAATAGCCGAAAATACATTGCATGGGTCAAAATTATTGATTTTTCTTTTATGCCAAAAATCATTAGGAAATTAAGTAAAGTTCATGTTCCATGAAGATTTTTTGTAAAATTCCTACTGTAAATATATCAAAATGTAATTTTTGATTAGTGATATGCATTGTTAAGAACCTAATTTGCACAACTTTAAAGGTGATTTTCTCAGTCTTTTCGATTTTTTTGCATCCACAGATTTCTGATTTCAAATAGATGTATCTCGGCCAAATATTGTCCTATCCTAACAAACCATACATCAATAGAAAGCTTATTTATTGTGCTTTCATATGATGTATAAATCTCAGTTTTGTCAAATTTAACCTTATGACTGGTTTTGTGGTCCAGGGTCACATTTATCAAGCATTATATCTATAACAAGTCACAGTAAAGACATTTACAATGTTACAAAAGATTTTTAAATAAAATGCTGTTCTTTTTAACTTTCTGAACTTTCATCAATGAATCCTGAAAATGTATCAGTTTTCACAAAAATATTAAGCAGCACAATCGTTTTCAACTATGACAATAATAAGACAGTAATGTAATAATAATAAGAAAGAATTACTGCTGTAAAAAAATTCAGCTCTCCCATTAAAGGAATAAATGACATTATAAAATACATTAAAATGGAAGCCCATTTCTGCCACTGAATAAAAAAAGGTTATTGTATCTCACAATTCAGATTTTTTTTCTCTGAGATATAAACTCACAATTCTGAGAAATTAAGTCAAAATTGCGGGATATATATCTTTTTTTTCTCCTAAGAACAGACATTGTAACTCACAATTGCAAGTTTATATCTTACAATTCTGAGAAAAAAGTCAGAATTGTGAGATACAAACTAGCAATTGCAAGAAAAAAAGTCAGAATATATATCTCGCAATTCAGACTTTTTTTCCTCTGAGATATAAACTCACAATTCTGAGAATTTAAGTCAAAACTGCGGGATATATATCTTTTTTATCTCCTAAGAACAGACATTGTAACTCACAATTGCAAGTTTATATCTTACAATTCTGAGAAAAAAGTCTGAATTGTGAGATACAAACTAGCAATTGCAATAAAAAAAAGTCAGAATATATATCTCGCAATTCAGACTTTTTTCTCGCAATTGAGTTTATATCTCACAATTCTGACTTTATCTAGCAATTCTACATTTTAAACTCACAATTGTGCATTTATATCTCACAGTTCTGAGAAAGTAAGTCAGAATTGGGAGTATATATGACACAATTCTGGGGGAAAAAAGTCAGAACTGCGAGATTGTGAGAAAAAAAACACAATTACCTTTTTTATTTTTTAATGACGCTGACAATTTTTTATTTGATCACAGAAATAAATCATTATCATTTTAAAATATATTAAAATAGAAAACAGTTATTTTAAATTGTTCTAATATATTTTACAAAATTCATATTTTTACTTTTTTATGGATTAAATAAAAGCCCCAGTGAACATAAGATACCTTAACTAAACTTCTAATTGGTGTAGTATGCACTACCAGTAAAAGTTTTTGAACAGTAAGATTTTTAGTTTTTAATGTTTTTTAAAGAAGTCTCTTCTGCTCACCAATCCTGCATTTATTTGATCCAAAGTACAGCAAAACAGAACAATTTTCAAATGTAATTTATTTCTGTGATCAAATCAAAAATTTTCAGCATCATTACTCCAGTCTTCAGTGATACACGATCCTTGAGAAATCATTCTAATATGCTGATTTGCTGTTCAAAAAACAGTTATTATTATTATTATTATCATCAATATTTAAAACAGTTGAGTATATTTTTTCAGGATTCTTCGATGAAAATAGAAAGATCCAAAGATCAGCATTTATCTGAAATAAAAAGCTTTTGCAAAATTATTCACTATACCATTTAAAAGCTTGGAGTCAAATTTTTTTTTTTTTTGGTGGGAAAGAAATTACAGAAATTAATACTTTTAAAAAATGAATAAATTCTACTCAGCTTTTTTCAACATAATAAATGATTTCTAATGGATCATGTGACTAGAGTAATGATGCTAAAAATTCAGCTTTGAAATCACAGGAATAAATTACATTTTAAAATATATTCAAATAGAAAACAGTTACTTTAAATAGTAAAAATATTTCAATATTGTGCTTTTTTTTGCTGTACTTTGGATCAAATAAATGCAAGCTCGGTGAGCAGAAGACACTTCTTTAAAAAACATTAAAAAATCTTACTGTTCAAAAACTTTTGACTGGTAGTGTATATGTATGCATAAATATACTAGATTTATAGTGCTACTGTCTTCTTGTAGTTTTCTTGACTATTCTTATATCTCTGACTGCGGTGAGGAAATGACGATTACGTAACACATCATTGGTTGAAGGTGTCATGCTAAGCACTTCGACCAAGAAATTGCAGAGTTTGACTGGAAGGAAAGAAAAGTGTCATCCCTTTTCAGTCCCTATCGTTCCACTGTGCAGACCCCTCCACCCCTCCTCTCCAAGTGGCCCTGACTGTTTCTCTCCGGGAGGAGAGCGCATTCTCCTTTCATCCCCTTTAGAGGACAAACATCAGCCCCATCTTGCCGCCATCCATATTCATGAGCCTCTTATAAATATCTGATAGCGGCCGCTCTACAGCTGTTTAGCTCTGAAAGCAACGCTAGCCCATACACACACACACACACACACACACACACACATACACACACACACACACACACACACACAGGCTTTAACGTAAGCACTTACTGGTCCGTTCTCGGGCCCTCATCACCTAGTGTGCCCTGGCGGCCCCATGATAGCATCGGCTCATTGCCGGGGTATCGCTCTCGGCTTAATTAAAGACTAAATGTGACCGCTAAATGAGAAGAGAACCCAAAAGAGCTGTGCTTACCTTCCACATGATAGCACAGCGCTTATCTAAAGAGAGAAAGAGACAGTGAGTGCATGATAGAGAGAGCAAGAGATGGCAAGGATATACAGATTTCAGTTAATTGTTACTTCCTCATCTCACCAAAGCACAGTACAAGGTGACTGCTATATCAATACATGCTTAAATTGTGTTGTGTGTGTATGCAATATATAACTCTAGATATTCTATAATTAAATATAAAAAAATGAAATAAAACTGTAGGTCTATGTATGTATGTGTAATTCATAAAGGCCTTTTTATACATCATGTATATAAGCTGAATAAATAAGCTTTCTATTGATGTATGGTTTGTTAGGATAGTACAATATTTGGCAGAGATACAACTATTTGAAAATCTAGTATCTGAGGGTGTTAAAAAATATATAAATATTGAGAAAATCGCCTTTAAAGTTGTCCAAATGAAGTTCTTATCAAAGCATATTACAAATCAAAAATTACGTTTTGATTTATTTACAGTAGGAAATGTACAAAATATCTTCATGGAACATGATCTATACTTAATATCCTAATGATTTTTGGCATAAAAGAAAAATCTATAATTTCGACCCACACAATGTATTTTTGGCTATTGCTACAAACATACCCATGCTACTTAAGACTGGTTTTGTGGTCCAGGGTCACATTTAATATATAAACATAACATTTTTTTCTTTAAATATATACATGCATGGGTGTGTATTTATATATGCATAATAAATACAGTACACACATATATTATGTACATAAAAACCTTTTGGATGCAAACCACAAAACCAGTCTTAAGTCGCTGGGGTATGTTTGTAGCAATAGCTAAAAATACATTGCATGGGTCAAAATTATAGATTTTTCTTTTATGCCAAAAATCATTAGGGAATTAAGTAAAGATCATGTTCCATGAATATTTTTTGTAAAATTCCTACTGTAAATGTATCAAAATGTAATTTTTGATTAGTAATATGCATTGTTAAGACCCTAATTTGGACAACTTTAAAGGTGATTTTCTCAGGATTTTTATTTTTTTGCACCCTCAGATTCCAGATTTTCAAATAGATGTATCTCGGCCAAATATTGTCCTATCCTAACAAACCATACATCAATAGAAAGCTTATTTACTGAGCTTTCATATTATATATATACATCTCAGTTTTGTAAAATTTAACCTTATGACTGGTTTTGTGGTCCATGGTCACATATATAATTCAGTGTTAGTGTTACTTTTGTCAGCTATTTTTAATTTAGTCTTAGTATTTTAAATTAAGCTTAGTACTGGTATCAAATGTACTTTTTAGTTATTATCATACTTAGTCAACTAAATGTCTGACCATTTTAGTCTAGTTTTAGCCTTTTAAAACTTTTCATATATATCTTGTTTGTCGTGTTTTCAGATCGTCGTCGTTGCTTCCGTAATAAAGCGCGAGCATGTGCACATGGTTGCCAGATTGCAAAACATTGGAAATGAAAAAGGAAAGGATGTGACCCATATTTGAAATTTGTGCTCTGCATTTAACCCATCCAAGTGCACACACACAGTAGTGAACATACACAGGAAGCAGTGGGGGGACCCAGGAAGCAGTTGGGGGTTCGGTGCCTTGCTCAAGGGTCTTATCTCAGTTGTGGTATTGAACATGGAAGAGAGCGCCGGTTGTTTACTCCCTCGACCAACAATACCTGCCGGACCTGAGACTCGAACCCACAACCTTCGGGTTGCAATTCAGACTCTCTAACTATTAGGCCAAAGTGAGCCAAAGTATGTGAGTGCTACAAACTGGGCAGAAAATGATTTGCAGATTTGAACTCTTGATATCTGGCAACTGCACACATGAAAGCTTGTGTAGTATAAGCTTGTACAAAATAATATTTTGTCTCCTTGTTTCGAAAAATATAAAAATACATTTTTGGTGTATTTTTTAAATACATTTTATTCTTATCTTTTATCGTCAATGATATTGCATGTTAATAGAGTCACAGGTATCATTTATTTAGCTTATTGTCCTCTCGTCATCATCTCGTTTTAGTCATTGGAAAAAAAAGCTTGTCAAATTAACATTTTTCGTCGTAGTTATCGGTAATGAAATCAAGACAAAATTCTATGTCTCTAAATGTAAATATACATAATATATATATTAATTTAAACATATAATTTATTTAAATATACAAATGTGACCCTGGACCACTGGTATATTTGTAGCAATAACCAAAAATACATTGTATGGGTCAAAATTATAGATTTTTCTTTTATGCCAAAAATCATTAGGATATTAAGTAAAGATCATCTTCCATGAAAATATTTTGTAAATTTTCTACCATAAATATATTAAAACTTAATTTTTGATTAATAATATGCATTGCTACTTCATTTGGACAACTTTAAAGGCGATTTTCTCAATATTTCGATTTTTTTGCACCCTCAGATTCCAGATTTTTAAATAGTTGTATCTCAGCAAAATAGTGTAATATCCTAACAAACCATACATTAATAGAAAGCTTATTTATTCAGCTTCAGATGTATAAATCTCAATTTCCAAAAATGGACCCTTATGACTGGTTGTGTGGCCCAGGGTCACAATTATGATTTAGAATAATAACTACATATGTAATAAGTAAAGAACAATATTATAAAATGTTATCGAGTAAATGTAGCTCTTTGGCTGACTGGGCTGAATAAAGGTTCTCAGGATCTGTAAAGGTTAAAAAGCCTCTTAATACCCAAATTTTACATAAAAGCCACATCAGTCATGCCAGTCACATACACAGAGAATTTTCTTGTCAGATTATCTAACCAAAAGACATGGGATGGGATAGACTCTTAACTAATGCTAAGCTAGAACTAGTTTATAAGGCGGGCACTGTGTGTTCTCAACACAAGGCAGAAAAGAACATTCGTGCCTTCCTGAGAAACTGTTCTTTTTTCCCTCAGATAACGCTTCCAGTCCTCCTCCAACTCATTAGAAACGTTAGAATTGCTGATCCAGGCAAGAAAAAATGCGCTTTGCTTCGTTTTCCAGAATATCCTTGTTCTGTTTCCAAAACAAATAGCAAGAAATTTAAATATTGCTCTTGTGGTGTGTGTGTGTGTGTGTGTGTGTGTGTGTGTGTGTGTGTGTGAGGGGGAGGGTTAGAAAGTGAGAGAGCGAGAAAGACAGATTGTGAGGTTTAAGATAAGTATCACAGTACCCAGTGGACTGGATGGGTTTAAAGTATTAACATTAGAGAATACAGGACGAGGAGAAGCAGAACAAATCACAGGCAGGAAATGATAAGAACAGACACTAAGAGAAAAGAAACCACAGAGACTGAGGAACGTAAAGCACTGTGAACATATATGGTACATAAAATAAACGTATAGATAGGAATTGGGAGTTTGTTCTGGAAGAAAACAGCACGATTGATTTGAAGAGACAATAGGCGAAAAAAATAAAAAGGGCCTATGAGACACAGCGAGAGATTTTAAGAAGTCTGACGGGAGAGAAAAGGAGAGATGGGGGATTTCTTTACCGCTCATTAGCCATGCACAGTGATCTGGCTTTTCTCCCACACCTCGCGGCTTATTACAGCCCGAGCCCTGCCTGCCAGCGCAGCCCCCGCCGCCGCCCTCCTCCCCCGGCCCCCACAATCACGCCTGCAATCACAGCCTCTAATTAGGTTAATTAATTTGTATCAGCCCTTGTAGGGACTTGGCTGATGAGGCAGCCATAAGAGTATCACTGCTTGGACCTCATTAAAATACAAGGAAGACGACGAGATACAGAGAATGTTGTTGTTTGTGTACGACAGGACAGGACAGGGTCGTAAAGCATTTCAGATCGGACCCCAAACCAGCAACATACCCCCACCTGCTCTCTCCGCCCCACCTTGTATTATCCTCTGGGTGACGAGGTTGGCCCGTTCAGCCGTAGACAGGGACGATATAGTGTTAGTGCTCAAAAAGGAGGGGCCTTTTTGAAACAGAGGCATCACATTACAATCAGCGAGGGCCGCTCATCAGGACACTGACGAACACACTCTGATTAACAGCGCGATCTGATTACAGCAATCACACAGCCCCTAGGACCAGTCCCATGAGAGAGAAAGAGAGAAAGAGAGAGAGAGTGCAAGGTTTACTGGGAATGTGTGATAAGTATATTGGAATGCTCATTCACTCTGTTCTTACAATAGCAATAATGCAATACAGAAATGTGGCAAATATCATAACATAAAAGTATTATCATTCAGAATAATGCAGGAAATGTTAAACATTTAAACCTCACGTGCTGCTCTGGGGTCTGAGAGACCACAAGGGCCTCAAAAAACATACGTAACATTGAAGTGTCAGGTTGGTAATTAATATTTTAACAAAATTTCAAAGTCATAACACCCATCACACATACTCAGTGGAAAATGATACATATGTTTGTGTTCTCAGAGCAGCCAGATTTAAAGCATGAATAAATGTAAGGAATTTATGCTAACATTTTCTGACTGGCATACACACTAGACATACGTGACCCTGGACTTTAAGTAGCAGGGGTATATTTGCCAACAATACATCGTATGGGTCAACGTATTTTTTTCTTTTATGCCAAGTTAAGATCATTTTGCATGAAGACTTTTTGTAAATTTCCTACCATAAATATATCAAAGCTGATTTTTTGATTAGTAACATGCATTAAGAAATTTATTTGGATGATTTTCTCAATATTTAGATTTTTGTTCCCCCAATTTTTCAAATAATTGTATCTCAGTGGAAAGATTGCAGATTAAATGGACTCTTATTTACTGGTTTTTGTGGTCCAGAGTCACATACTGTTATTTGTTTTATCGCACTTTGTACAATGTGTTTTGCTAAGGTAAAATCAACACCATAACAGAAATAATGTTACTAGACGATATTCTAGTCAGTATACGGGATCCACTGATGCTTAAAGTGACCGAGACCGATAAGCTGCTAATAACTTTTTATGTTATAACGATAACTGATTATGGTCAATATTAAAATGAGACATTATTTTGTCTAAATAAATGCAGTTTGAAACACCAAAAATAATTATTTTAAACGCTAGAAGTGAATTCTAGCATCACAAAGTTGTAATGCAGACTACAAAAATGAATCATTTTTTGAGATTTGCTAATGGTAAAAGCCTAACCGATAAGCCGATATTCACGCTATAACCGATTATGGACAATATTAAAATTGTACGTTATTTTGTCTGAATAAATGCAGTTTAAAAAAGATTTTTTTTTTTTTTCAAATGAGTTAGGTGAATTTAAACATCACAAGGTTATAATGTACATTATGAATTTATTTATTCATTTTACTTACTTTTTTTTTTAGGTTTGCTAATGATAAAAGTTAAAAAAAAAATTTTGCTATGGCTGATAACCGATTACGGTCAATATTAAAATTCAAAATGATTTTGTCAAAATAAAGTTTAAAACACTAAAAACTTAAATGAATTCTTTTTTAAATCCTTCAAGTGAATTTAGGCATCACAAAGTTATAATGCACATTATGAAAAAATGTATAGCAATTTTGAGATTTCCTAATGATGAAAGTATGACCGATACCGATAAGCCGATAATTACTTTAATGTTATGACTGATAACCAATTCTGGTCACTATTAAAATTCTAAATTATTTTGTCTAAATACATGCCCTTTGAAACACTAAAAAGTAATTATTTTAAATTCTACAAGTAAATTTAAGCATCACAAAGTTATAATGTGCATTATGAAAAATTAGTAGTTTTTTTTTTTTTTTTTTTTAGAAATTTGCTAATGATCAAAGCCTGACAAAAACTGATAAGCCGATAAAAAATGTTATGCTATGGCTGATAACCGATTATGGTCAGTAATAAAATTCTACATTATTTTGTCTAAATGAATGCAGTTTAAAACACTAAAACTAAAATTAAACATTTAAATACTACAAGCATCATAATGTTATAACGCAAATTATGAAAACTTTTGTTTTTTTAATTGCTAATGATAAAAGCCTGATCGATACAGATAAACTGATAATAATTTTCATGCTATGGCTGATAACCAATTATGGTCAAAAATTCTATATTATTTTGTCTAAATAAAAGCAGTTTAAAACACTGAAATTAAGCATTTTAAATGCATTTTAAAACACTAAAAAATAATTATTTTAAATTCTACAAGTGAATTTCAGCATCACAAAGTTATGTTGCAGATTATGAAATGAGTATGAAAAGATTTTTTTTTTTTTTAGATTTGCTAATGATAAACTGACTGATACAGAAAAGCCAATAACAATGTGCATGCTATTGATGATAACCAATTATGGTCAATATTAAAATTCCATTTTTTTTTTACATTTCTAAATCAATACCGTTAAAACACTATAGCTTTTTACAGATTTCCTAATGATAAAAGTCTGACCGATACCATTAAGCCAATAATAATTTTCATGCTATGGCTGATTAAAATTCTAAATTATTCTGTCTAAATAAATACAGTTTAAAACACTAAAAAAATAAAAAATAATCATTTTAAATACTTAACTGAGTTTAGGCATCACAAAGTTATAACGTATATTATGAAAAATGTATAGTAATTTTGAGATTTGCTAATGATAAAAGTCTGACCAATACCGATAAGCCAATAATAATTTTTAATGCTTTGGCCAAGAGTGGTCAATATTAAAATTCTATTTTATTTTGTCTAAATCAATACAGGTAAAACACTAAAAATTAATCATTTTAAATGCTACAAGTGAATTTAGGCATCATATTGTTATAATGTACAGTATGATTATTTTAAGATTTGCTAATGATCAGATTTAACAGTGTTAATAAATTAATTATTTGTGTTTTTTTTTTTAACGATTAGATTTAATTGAGCATTAGATGATGGTAAAGGTAATCTTAATGTAAGTAAAAATTGTAATTAAATATCCAATAATAAACTAATAGCTATAAAAAAAAATTTAAAAACATTTTAAAAAGAACTAATATTGGCTGATAACCAATACCAATATATTGTGCGTTCCTGCCAGTCACATTTTTGAAATATGAATTCCTACCTTGTGGTAAAAGTTTTAAAGCACAGGAACTTATTACAATAATTTGAAAGCGAAATTTACACTTGTTATTTTTACATGTTAATTGGGTCTTTGGGATAGGGTCAACTTCATGCCATTTTTTTTTTTTTTTTTTTTGCAGAACACAAAATAAGATATTTTAAAGAATGCTGAAGTTCAAACAAACATTGGACCCCAGTGATTTTCATTCTATGAACAAAAAAAAAAAGAAAATCTCAAAGCCATACAGGTTTAAAACAAGATGATGTTGAGTAAATTATGAAAAAGTAGTAATGCTGGGAAGCAGTTTACAAAAACCTACAGGGAGACTAAATAACGTAGCAAACAACAATAAGGCGCATCCGTTAACAGGCCATAATAGACCATAAAGCCAGACTGTTGTTCTATAAGGCTGAGTGAAGCAGAGTGTGGAGGGATACGCAGAGATAGACAGACAATGACACCCGGCTGCCTGCAGACAAGGACAGATCCAGTAGTTAAAGTGTAATGAACACATCCCCCAGGCACACGGCTGCCAGTGGGAGAGTGATGGACTAACGGTAATACCCAGGCAGATGGGTGCGCGCCACGCCTTGTCCTGTCCTCTCACCCGCAGCGGGTCCCCCCCATGGGCCCGCCACGTCTGGGGAGCAGAGGGGGAAACGAGCTCCATCAGGGAGGAGGCCTTAGCGTGATTTAGACTCCCATGCAAATTTAATCAATTCGAGTGCCTCTTCCAAACAGGCTCATGGCTAATTAGTGACAATTTAAAGGGGTCTCTGTGATCCCACCTCACACACACACGCGCACAGTGAGGGTTATAAAGATTTTCCTTCAATCGCTTTCCCTCTGGCACAGAGACAAACCCCCACCCCTCGAGCTCTCGCTACAATCCGCTACTTCAAAAGCCGTGTGACAAACTGCGGTGCGACTCAAAGGGCCAGATATAAGAACCTCAGCCATTTTTTCTCCACACGACCCACCGATTCTACTGTTCACCCACCCGGTTACCCTGCACCGTAATTGGCAAATCGATTAGTGCTGTTCTTAACCTCACTCATGAAAGGAGTCTTTGAGGCACGGCAGAGGAGAGGCAGCTAAGGGCTTGACATCCAGCGGGCTCAGGTGCTGTAATAACAGCCAAGGCCATCGTTCTCTGGTCAAAACTACTCCCGAGTCACCAACGCTATTATGTGCGGAGAGTGATTAAGCAACGGCCTTACTTCCAGTGTTTCGCGATGCTCAATTCACTATACAGCTGTGAAAAGCTCTCGCATTAATCGCCTACACAATAATGCTTTCATATTATTCATGATATACTATGTGTGTCTGTAATTACAGTTTAATCCATGGAAATTGTTACAGCGTGATGTATTACATAAAAAAATCCAAATTAGGAAGAAATAGAGAGATACAAATCAGCAATAAGCAAACTGCTCTGCTATGAAAGGGTTCTTCCCACTCACTTACATACTGAGGGGCCCCAACGTCATTTACAGCTCATTTTATTAGCGCCATTCAGAATCACTTCATATTAATTACTCAGGAGTCAGGTTAAGACATTATCCCAATTACACATCCTAATGATTTCACTATGGTATTTTTTTTTAAATGTGAAAAACACTTGACAATTCTAATTGAAAATGAAAAATACATGACCTCTATATCCAGGTTCTTGATATATGTGAAGCCCTAAAGTGGCCTTAAAACATCTCACAACTGACTTTAACATAGTCCTCTTGACTAAGGAGATTAAACTGGTCTGATATTAAAGAAAAGAAAAATGTTTCATTTAAATTCATCGTGAAATTCCCTGTATTTTTAAATGCATCTTAAAGGCATAGTTCACACAAAAAATGAATGAATGTCATTAATTACTCAACCTCATGTTGTTCCAAAATCGATGTTCTTTCTGACCACGCATAGACAGCAACGCAACTGAAACTTTCAAGGTCCAGTAAGAACATCATTCAAAATAGTCCATGTGACTATTTTTTATCAGTAATATAACTGTAATTTAAGAGAGCTACAAAAAAAATTTTATTTTTTTTTTTCAACAATTTCTTCTCTTCCGTGCATTCAAGAGAACCATGACGTATGCATGTGGTGCTGCTGACATAGAATGTCCATCTCTCTTAGTTCAACGTCTGTATATTCTGGTTCAAATAAGTAAGACTGGGCAAAAAATTCCAAGTCATCCTCTCTGTCGAAATATTCAGACCTGTTTCTGAAGACTGTTTTATGTACAGTGTCTGTCTTCCTCTGATACAGAAGAGAAGAAATTGTTGAATAAAGTCTTTATTTTTTGCTTTCTTTGTGCACAAAAAGTATTCTCATAGCTTCATAACATTAAGGTTGAACCACTGATGGAACAAGGACTATTTTAACAATGTCTTTACTACCTTTCTGGACCTAGGAATGTTTCAGTTGTGTTGCCATCTATGCAGGGTAAGAAAGCTCTCGGGTTTCATCAAAAATATCTTAATTTATCTATCCAAAGATAAATGAAGATCTTACGGGTTTGGAACGACATGAGGGTGAGTAATTAATAACAGAATTTTTTTTTTTTTTTTTTTGGGGGGGGGGGGGGGTTGAACTATCCCTTTAACGACCTTATTGCGAACCATTTATCCATGTATAGGTTTGACTATTTTTATTTATTTATTGACCACATAACTCTATTTTGCAGAGACATTGTCTCTGATGTATGCCAACCATCTCAAATCATTTAATTTGTTTAAGTCCTGCCCCCTTTCATACAAACAACTCCAAGGTCACATTCAGCCAAATCTTCCTCCATCCAATCAACTACAGATCGAGAGATCCAAGTCCCAAACTTATATTTTTTCCTTTTCCCATAATTTCGCTTCACAGATGGATGTACATCACACTATCGAAGAGCTGACTCATCGCTACCTTCATTACATTGCAACTTTATTGAAAAAAATCCTTTTGTTGTTTTAACTAACATTTGGTTACTCGATTTAGTGCAATGCTCACACATTATGCAGGGTGGTACTTATATTTTTTCAGCTAGAGCTGAATGAATATAAGTACCACCCTGCATAATACCCTGTTTAAATCTCACATTATATAAGTTAAACAAGTTGCAAACAGAAATTAACAATGGCTGACTGTAATATTGTAATATGCAAAGTACACAGCTTGTCATGTGCTCTCAAAATGGCTGCTTCCAAGAAGAGACCCACTCCATGTAAGATAAAACAACTTTTCTTAGGCAACCTTGTGTTATATGAGTGTACAAAAGTTTAAATATTCCAAAATAATGATTCATGTCTTTGTGTAACATTTAATTGAGGTAAAAAAAAATATAATAATTTGAGTGTACCTTTGAAAAGCCCCTTTTTTGCAGGTTCTCAAAACAAACAAAAAAAAAGTTCAAAAGTTCTTGAACAGTAAAAGTTTCGATGTCTCTTCTGCTCACCAAGCCTGCATTAATTTGATCCAAAGGACAGCAAAATCTGTAAAATGTTGAAATATTTTTACTATTTAAAACAACTCTTTTCTATTTAAATATATAATAAAATGTAATTTATTCTTGTGATCAAAGCAACATTTTCAGCATCATTACTCCAGTTTTCAGCGTCACATGATCCTTCAGAAATCATTCTAAAATGATTTGCTGAGCAAGAAATATTATTATCAATATTAAATCTGGTGAGTACATTTTTGTCAGTATTCAGGAAGAAATTATTTTTTTCTTTTTAGCAAGGACGCTTTAAATTGATCGAAAGTGATAAAGACATTTGTAATGTTTAAAAAGATTTCTATTTCAGATAAATGCTGTTCTTCTGAACTTTATTCATCCAAGAAACCTGAAAAAATTCTACTTAACTGTTTTCAGCATAATAAATGTTTTTTGAGCAGCAAAACATTATATTAGAGTGATTTCTGAAGGATCATGGAGTAATGATGCTAAAAAATCAGGTTTGAAATCACAGGAATAAACTACATTTAATATATATTTAAATAGAAATATTTTAAATAGTAAAATATACTTCAGAAATGTACTGTTTTTGCTGTACTTTGGATCAAATAAATGCATGCTTAGTGAGCAGAAGAGATGTCTTAAAAAAACTTAAATCAAGAACAATGGTGACCTGTGGTCATCAGTACAGTTCGTATTTACAACAGCAAAAAAAGTGAGCAAAAGCACTGAGGGTCAGCGTAGACTTCCAATGGCATCACATCAAACAAGCTTATTCAAAACTATATTGTCAGTCTTGCCCCAAACCTTTAACAAATGACTCGAGAGCTCCTTGAGGGCAACAGGAGGCCTCTTTTACATCTCCTATGTGAATAACATTATGGGACAATGTGGAGGATTTTGACCAATATCTTTCAAATCTAGGGGTCACTACTAACACTGCAATGGTAGACCTGCAGCCATGACCCCTGTGCAAAAGCTGATCCGAATGAAAGACAGGCTTCAGTAAGAACAGTGGCCTTCTGTGTAACGACAGACGGAAGCAGAGCGGAACTGCGCACACGGCTGCGTGACCCTCCACTCCAAACCGAGGCGGTCGCAGTGACGAATCCTCAACCACATGACGCACAAACGCGCGCACACTCCGCCTGTCACTTCTTTTGGCAGAGAATTGTGCAAATACAGAAGGTCAATATTGATAGGTCACACGAAGCTGCTTTGTAAATATCACCGGGCTTAGACATGCATGTTCATGTCAATGTGAACATGTTCTTGTAAATCCTTTTAAAAGAAATAAAGTATAAGAATTTAAAATAAAAAAATAAGAGTTACAGCAGCAGTATGCACACAACATTCATTACAAACTGCTTTTCCTGTGGTCAGCGTTGGCACAGACAGACTCTTGGCCTGCTACTCCCGAACACAGTGACATTTCCCTGTTCCTGATTCACCCCTCCTCTCTTTCCCAAGAGAGAGTAATGGATGGGGCCTGTTTATGAAGCCGCTGCCACCTGCATGATCAATCAAGCCACGCAGAGACGACACAAGTCTGCGCAGACAGCGCACAACCTTTCACATGAACAATTACACAAGCAGGAACAAGATTGGTACAAGAGTGTTTAAAAGTGGGCCATTTAAACTTTTGCTTTAACTCTGAAAGCCTTATGTATTCAAATGAATATGCAATAAAAGGACAAAAAAATAAAATGGCTTGTAATATTTACTGAAAAATACTGGGACTATTACAAAGTCTTAATGTGAAGATAATGCGTATATAAAACAAAATGTAAAACATATATGCCATGTATGATTTCACTAACAGGACTTTCACCAATTCTCAGTTATCAATGTAAAAAATAACATTTTAAATACTACGTACATGACCCAATACTTTAAGAGTTGCAACTGAATTTTGCAGGTGTAACAGTTGCATTTTGATGCCTAGAACTTTGCTCATTTTGTACCATGGTTGTAGAGTTGATGTGATGTGATCAGATGAGATGTGCTAGTACCATCTACTGTTAAAACCAAGGAACTACAAAATATTAAAGAAAAATTTTTATTTTAAGGCAACAAACCATTTGCAATAAATATATACAAACTCCTTGCCTCTCTCAGATGGTCTCCTTTAGAATATGTTATTTAGAAGGGAAAGACAAATCCACAGATTGAGTCCACTTCATAGATTAAACTGCTGACTGGTGGCCACAAGACAAAATGAGTTTCCTTGGTGTGGTCATCTTTTCCTCTTGGCCTCAAATTTATAGACGGCAGAAGCACTTTTGGTCTCCTTACAGACTTTCACTTTCTTAACCTTATCCTGTCAGAGATAAAAGCACAATCCAGATGTGACACGATGATGAAAACAAATACATTATGAAAGCACAACCAATATTTCATCATAAGACAAGACATTTATTTTTAAAACAAGGTATTTGGTAAATACATGCATTACGGAATTGAAATGATTTGAATCAATACTAAAGTTCCTATGTTGAAGTGGTTTAGGTAAAGGTAGATAAATGCACTTACTTGTAGATCTTTTCTAGTCTGGATCTTTTGACTAATGACAAACATTTCCTTTTCTCTATCAATACGTTGTGAAAGCCTCCGATATTCAAGTATCCTCTGGCTTGCAAGTTTCTGAGAAAGGGAAAACAAACATGTTAGACAAAGATGTTGAATAAAAGCAGAGAAATTAGTTAAAAGTGATTTGTCACTATTATTTAGAGCAGGAGCTGCTTTTTCTTGGGTTTAAAAATGATTACATATACAGCTGAGGTCAAAAGTTTACATCCCCCTTTCAGAATCTGCAAAATGTTAATTTTATACCAAATAAAGAGGGAGCATACAAAACGCATGTCGTTTATATGGTAAAAGTACTGACCTGAATGAAATATTTTGCATAAAAGATGTTTACATAAAGTCTACAAAGAGAAAAAATAGTTGAATTTATAAAAATGACCCTGTTCAAAAGTTTACATCCCCTTGATTCCTAATACTGCGTTCTTAGCTAAATGTTCCACAGCTGTGTTTCTTTTTGTTTAGTGATAGTTGTTCATGATTCCCTTATTTGTCCTGAATGGTTAAACTGCCCGCTGTTCTTCAGAAAAATCCTTCAGGTCCCACATATTCTTTTGTTTTTGTGTATTTGAACCCTTTCCAACAAAGACTGTATGATTTTGAGATCCATGTTTTCACACTGAGGACAACTGAAAGCAGGGCTGTAGTACTCGAGTCCGGTCTTGGACTCGAGTCCGGTCTCGAGACCGTTTTTTTATGGTCTCGGACTTGTCTCGGACTCGCTGGTATTCAGACTCGGACTTGTCTCGGTCTCGGCCACTGGTCTTGCCAAATATGGCTTTTGGTCTCGACCGAGTCCAGGTGTCTTTATTATGTTCCCAGTAAGCACACATTTTAAACTGTTTATAATTTTAATTTTTTCATTTCACCCGCCCGAATTTAATTAAAATATTATTTTTCGTCACGTCATCTGCCCGAACGACCCATCACTACCAATAACCAATCACAAAAACAAAACAAAAAAAGTAATAACCAATCACAATTCACACACACTCTAACATGACATAAGCGGTGCAATGTACACTATTGACTTCTAAGGATTTTGATAAGAAACCACAAGAAACAGGTGAATAAAGGCTGACAATCAATGTTTAATGTTCAGATGTTATTATTTCAAGACATGTAAAGCATTTTGGCTGGTTTATGTGTGTCGTGTTCTATGAGAGCTGTGTGTGGAGGGACGGGAATGTTTTTCTGAATGTCTATATGTGTTTCATTTATTTGTCCACATTGTTTTGAACTACTGTACCGCTGTGTGTTGCGATCAGGACCGTTCAAAGCATCGTCTCGATATGTTCATTGTCAAACTCCAAAATTAGACCATTTTTATTTTTTTAAAAAACGTCATTACTTCATTTGAAAAAGTTAACACATGTATTTTAGTTTGTTGTGTATATTTTTTTCATTCGATCAGATAACATTTTAAGCTGTCATATGGTCGTGTTACAACGTGCCCCTCAGATGTTACAATGTACCCCATCTATGGGGCATGTTGTCACGTTTCACTTCCTTTCTTTTGAGGTAAATAACGAAAAACGTATACACTGTAAATATGAAACAAAGCGATATATTTGTACTAGACAAATGTGAAAATAATGTGGATAAAAATTGTACTCTGAACCCCAAGTGGATTTACATAAACCGCGAAATTCAAAAAGTGGTTGTGCCCCGCTCTCCCCTACTGGTCACTTCTTTTCTACACTACTGTACATCTGCAGTGAAGCTATATTGTAATTTAGTTGCTTAAATGCTCAGTACTAGTACCGAGCATTGGTAATAGTAGTGGGTTGGTGTTTGTATATCAGTTCTAACACTGCTATTATGAGGTATCACCACATATCCAGCAGCTAGTAGTGACAGTAGCCTATGTCAGCGAATTCTTGGATCATAAAATTTGCTTTCGTTGATCACAAAGAGTTCTTATGCACGCGATCTCATTTGTAAATGACAACGATTTCCCATGTCTATTAAACCTTTGAAAAAGTCTTACATTCAAATCTGTATTTGCACTGCCGCTAACAGAGAGAGCAGTCATCATGTTAATGTAAAAAAAAAACAGCTTCACAAACAGTCTTTTCAAATACCCAGTCATTCATATTATCACAGCAATATTATGATTAAAGGTCATAGTTTGGATATAAACACTGATGTGATGTCTATGGTAGAAATTAAAACAGAGCACGTCATCTTTTGAAAGTAATTGGCGCTTCAAATAATGTTTGTGTCGATTGCATTGTTTCGCCACTAGATGGAAACAACTGTTAAAAAATGTATTTGTCAATGAATAGAGATTGATTCAAAATGCAGATTCATCCAGTGATGTTTTTGTGAGCATGTCATTTATTCATTCAAACCACTTTTTCATAAATTTAATATAAAAAATCGGTGTGTTAAACATATTCTATTTTAAATATAAATATTATGTATTAAATTATTAAGAATTCATTAAAATGAATTAAACACTTTTAAATAGACTGAAGCAATTAATATTTTGTCTCACATTATTTTGCTTAGTTTAGAATTGCGAGGAAATCGTGATCTCTATTTAATCTCAAAAAACTAAAACTGAAACTAAACTATATAAAAACTAAATAGAAATGTGTTCACAAAATAGAAACTAAACTTAAACTAAAAAAAATGTTAATGAAACTAATAATAACTAAACTAAATTTTACTGAAAATTTGAAAACTATACCAAAATAAAACAAATTTTAAAAAGCTAAACTAAATTAACCTTGGCTTCAACACTAGTCTGTTTTTTTTTTCTCTGGTCTCGACTTGGTATCGGTCTTGGTCTCGACTTGGTCTTGGTCTTGACATGGTCTGTCTTGGTCTTGGTCTTGTCTTGGTCTCGATCCCTTCTGGTCTTGGTAGTGTCTTGGTCTCGGTTTAGGCGGTCTTGACTACAAGTCTAGTTGTGACACTGTTTTTGCTTTTAGATCAACAAATAATAACCCAAAATGATTGTCTTGATGATGTCATGCATACGACTTTTTTTCCTGTCCTGGACTCGGTCTTGACTCGGATTCAAACTTTTTTGGACTCGGTCTTGTCTTGGACTCGAACCTCTTTGGACTCGGTCTTGACTTGGACTCGACTAGTCCTGGTCTTGGACTTGTCTTGGACTCGACAAAGGTGGTCTTGACTACAGCCCTAACTGAAAGACTCAAATGCAACTATTACAAAAGGTTCAAACATTCACTGATGCTTCAGAAGGAAAAACCATGCATCAAGAGCCGGAGGTGACAACCTTTTGAATTTGAAGATCAGGGTAAATTTAACTTATTTTGTCTTCTGGGAAACATGTAACTATCTTCTGTAAGCCTCTGAAGGGCAGTACTAAATGAAAAAAAGACAACATTTAAGCTAAATAAGAAAAATGTACACATTTCCATTCTGTTCAGTTTTTCACCACCAGCTCTTAATGCATCGTTTTTCCTCCTGGAGCATCAGTGAGCGTTTGAACCTTCTGTAATAGTTGCATATGAGTTCCTCATTTGTCCTCAGTGACAAAACATGAATCTTAAAATCATTGCTGGAAAGATGCTGAAAAACCAAAGAATTTGTGGGATATGAAAGAATTTTATGAAGAACAGCAGTTTAACTGTTCACTAAACAAACAAAAAAAAACAGCTGTGGATCATTCAGAAAACAACACAGTATTAAGAATCAAGGAGATGTAAAGTTTTGAACTGGGTAATTTTTATACATTCAACTATTATTTTCTCTTGTGAACTATATGTAAACATCCTTTATGTAAAATATCTTATTCAGATGAGTAGTAAATAAACAATAACATGCAATTTGCATGATCCCTATTATTTTGGTCAAATAATTAACATTTTGCAGATTCTGAAAGGGGATGTCAACTTTTTACTTTAACTATATACATTTAAAAGTCTTTATAACTAATATTATTTATGCAATCATTTATAAAATCATTATAAAATATTAATAAATTCTTACACTTATTATTACTAAAAATACGTATGCGATGTACATAGCATACATTACCTTTATTCCCTGAGAATTCAGTTCTCCCACAATGCTTTTCTTTTCCAGGGTCTCAACTGTAGGTCTATTATATGCTCGTCCCACCAGTTCGGGTACTGTGTTGAGGTGTGTGGCCAGGTCAAAGTCCTCCACTAGCATTAATAAGTAAAAGATTTGAAAATATAAAAATTTTGAAATAATGTCTAGTTCAACAAGGAGTCTGCAGCAGCTCTGCAAGTGGTCCACCAAGTATCATCTGACCTCAAACTTTCATGAAAATATACATTATCAAACATAAAATCATACAGTATTACCTTCACCTGAAGCTAAACTTAAGAAGCCCAAGACAAATGCTTTGTATCAGCCACATTACATATATTAAGTAAAATTAAGATGTGCATTATATTAATACTGATTATTTTACTGGCAGAGCAAAGTAGGCAGCATAAAGGGTATAAACGTATTCATATGAAACTAGCTTATTATAAGGCAGCTGAACAATATCACCTTCTTTTTTTGAGTCCACATAAAAAACATGGTTATTGTTCTTTTTGTCATTAACATCAAGAAGGTGGAGCTCTGACTTCATCCTTTCGATTTTCTGAAAAATAAAAACATTTAAAACAATTATTCTCAATTTTAAAGGGATGAAGCCATACATACACAGATACAGTGAAATCTAAAATTATTCAGACACCAGATATAATTTTTTGTATTTTTTAACTAGTGGGTGCAGGACTCTATAGTTCATTTATGTAAGACAGTACAGCAAAATAAATTAAACTGTGATATATTACACCCAAAAATCCTTCATACTGTGGACTACCAAAATAATTACACAAATGTGAGACCAAAAATTAGATTTGACACTTTGACCTAATCATGTTGTTAAGTGTTATTTTCCTTCAAAGTATTAATAGCTCTGTAAATATTGTCATACTAGTCTGATTTTTTGGTTGATTGTAATCCATTCCATACCTTTCTATCAAAGTGTCATTATCAAGATTGATTGGTTCTGACACAGTTTAACTCTGAGTACTTGTCATATTTTATTACCATTTTCTACACTATAGCGGATAAACTGTGATAATGTGAGAAATGTTAAAGGTGTCTGAATAATTTTGGTTTGACTGTATATAGGAAGAACCAGTCCTACCTTCATCTCCGCCACTCGCTTCATTTCCACATATCTGATGTCCTGGGTCCTCATCATCTTCTTCTGCTCCTCCGTCATCACTTCATCTTTTGGTTTGATCATGTGAACTCCATCCTGAACAGTAGCAGAATGTGCAAGGTCTCACAAAACCTCAGAGCCATAGAAAACTGTGCACTAATAATAATGCAATAGCAGTATTTAAGAGGTGACAAACCTTTAATTGGTTGTGTATCATTTTGAAGTTAAATTCATCAGGATTCTTATCCATGGCCTTCTTGTACAAGGCCCTGAGGGTCCTCTCTTTCCGGTGGTAGTCACTGCATTACAAATAACAGTTGGACACAGCAGTTTGTAAACTGTATTGAAATCATAAAGTCCAGTTTTTCAACTATATTCAATTGACTAACAATTATTTTTTCTTTTATGGCAAAAATCATTAGGATACAGTAAAGATTATGTTCCATAAATATATTTTGTACATTTCCCACAGTAAATATATGAAAACTACATTTTTGATTAGTAATATGCATTGCTAAGAACTTCATTTGGACAACTTTAACTGCAATTTTCTCAATATTTAGATTTTTTGCACCCTCAGATTACAGATTTTCAAATAGTTGTATCTCTATATTGTCATATCCTAACAAGCCATACATCAATTGACAGCTTATTTACTCTACTTTCAGATGATGTATGAATCTCAATTTCAGAAAATTAACTCTTTTAACTGGTTTTGATGGTTCAGGGTCACAATGACAATTTGCTCCTCATAACAAACCATTCCAATGATATCTCTTATGGGAGAGCAACCAACAAACATAAAACATCAAATAAAAAATAAATAAATTGTATGTTTTCTTACTCTGCACGAAGTTTGTAGTCCTTCTTCTTCTCTAACAATCCCAAGTGTTTCCTGAAACCGAGCTGAGACGGTAGAAAAAGTCACGTTAATAAACAAATAAGAAATGTGGAAATGTGGAAAGTTAAATCTTCTAATCCACTGCTAGTTAAAGCTAAAATGCTTTACTCGATTACTTTCCTACTACAACTACATATATACATTAATTTATTGGTCAGACTAAATATATAATACATTTTTCCAACAGTTTGAGTCTTTCTACGACATTAGCTATTTAGCAAGGCATCACTCCAGTATATTTACCAGTACATTTAAACTTACCTGTGATCGCTCTTTGTGGTCTCGTTGTTTAGATTTCAACGCTTTTCGAAAAGACGACATGGCTGCAAATATCTGAAAACAAGCTTAAATATGATTGATAAGGGACAAAAACCTAGACAGGAATTTGTATGCTACACCGCACAACGACGACGCATGTATGATTCTTGACTCACTCACGTGGATACGATGGAGAGAGCAGTAACGTGTTGTTTCTCGGCAGCAGATTCGCGAAAAACATCCTGATTAAACGCATACATGTTATTAATATTTGGACATTTTTTAATACAAAAAAACTACATGTGACATAAAAGTGATATGAATAGATTATAGGCTTAAATATAATGTAATGATAACTAGGTTGTTCATAAATCGTACATTTTAATTATACAAATATATAATTCAGTAGTCTATTCCTCGGTGTTATTAAACCGCGTAAACGCGGCAACTGAAGAAAATGTGGATATTTCAGTGTATATACCTCTACTTTCATTTTAAAGTATAGTGTGAAAGACATTGCTTAACCATTGTTGACACCAGATGGCAGTGTAACGTTACTCCACTGCAAACCAAGTACTTTTTTACTCCGACTCATTCAAAAAGTACTTTTAAATTTTGAATGAAAGCTCCATTTAGTCAAAATCGTTTTTTTAATCCAGTAAATGTTATGTTTTCAAATCCAGTCATTCACTCTTGTTGTAAAAACTGCACTTTCTCAGAGTCACAAAGCTCCAGTAACAAGCTGAATCCTTGACACTGAGCGTACACCACAACATTAGCTTTATATGGCCATCTAATCAGTGATATCCATCACATGAGTTGTCTACTGTTTTGTATGAGGAAGATAGCCAGGCTCACAGCAGGGAAGAACTCAATAACAAACCTTGGGTGCTGAGACACTTAGTTTATATTTCCTGGCCAGTGTGTTGACACGTTAAATCACTTTGGTCATGATAATGACAGCCTTTATCTGCCAAAGAGATTGGTTAACACTAACAAATAATACTTGGTGTTTCTCAAAC
Organism: Garra rufa; assembly: GCF_049309525.1. NCBI lineage: Eukaryota > Metazoa > Chordata > Actinopteri > Cypriniformes > Cyprinidae > Garra > Garra rufa. The sequence goes on along the minus strand of NC_133369.1, from coordinate 18,479,045 downwards.
AGGGTCTTTAAAGGGTGTCCTACTCCATTCCAAGCATCTAATGTGAATTTTAACCAAAAAGACAGCTTTTAGCTATTGGAGTGACAAATGTCAAAGCAAAAGTCTGAAGACGACACCAGGCCTCTTATAAGGTCCAGTTTATACATCAGTTAGCTTGTTTTCTGAGAATGAAATGGAGGCAGAAATAGCCATTTGGTGTGTCAAACATGCGGGGCATGGGACATAAGCAAGGGCAGATTTGAAATAACAACCAGCTTTTCCTCTGGCAAAAAACACTGCATTACTCAGAAATACAGAACATCATGTTCTAGTGCTGTGAGCCTTTTCCCACTGTGTTTTGTAACATGTACAGGTACAGAGGATCTTACGAAATAACCTCAAATGGAAAGTTTTTCCATTAGTACTTTAACTGAAGAAGGACAAACACATTCTATGTATTACCTCATATGACATGTTAATCCTATTTTCCCTGTTTAATGTTTGAAAAAAATTGTGAGATTCGCAAACATGCTAATTCTTTGCTGAGAAGGAAACCCATCATGGCGTCACTTTTTCCATGTGATGTCATAGCCTTGATTGACCCAGGGTTTGTGGGCTTTTAACTTTTTTTAAGCAAGACATATAAAACCAAGTGACCTGATGGTCTTTTCCTACAGAAAATGAACCACAGTGAAGCATGTAAAACAAAAACATGAGATTTAAAGCATTTCCCTGACTGAAATTTAATTGGATTATATATGTTTCTTAACAAAAAAAATCTTTAGGGAACAACCAAGTATCCGAACCTGTGTTTAAGAGAGGGCAGAATGTCAAATGGGCAAAACGAGGGGTTATAGGTTTATGATAGCTTGGAGTTTCTGGAATGCCCTTGCTTGACAGATATATTACTGTTTGGTTTTTAATATAGGCCTTTAAAAATCACACAAATGACATAATGTTACTGGCCAGTAGCTGAGCTCAAGACCTTGGAATGCCTTTCTTAACCAATGCAAGGTTTCTATACACAGATTAATACGAATCAAAAGGAGCTCCTGTATGAATCACACTGTGTTGTAGTTCATAAAACGGTTTTCGTCTTATTTTTGAGTGGTCATATTCAAGTAATAGATATAGTGTGCTTGATTCCATCTGTACAAATTGTAAATTGCGGATAGTCTGGATTGTGGCAAATCTTATTTACGTTTTAACTCCTGTGTCAGCGGGAAAGGTTTTTGAGGAGTATTTTTTTTTTAAACAGAGGAAACCATTTAACAGATTTAAAACTTATAATTTCAGGTTTTACCAAGGATGTTAACAACGCCGTCTGAACCCTCGATCCTTCCAGGAAGAGGCCTCTCTTGAATGTTTGGTTCTCACTCTCAAAATTCGACCACAAAATCCTGTAAAGAGTGGATATGGGACAATTAACAGTCACCCCGCTATTTACATTACCCAGTTTGAGCTGGCAGTACAAAACGTCAGTAAAAAGGGTTTTAATGTCCTAAAGACATGAGAAACCTCAAAAGACATGACAGACAAGGACACAGTTTGTTTTTTTCAGGGATAAGTGGAATGATTGTCGTAAACAGTGGAGGTATTTCACAATTTACACTCGATTAAATTTGGTGTAATTTGATAAACCAGAGTCTTTTAAACTGTTAAAGAGCGGCAATAAAACCTCAAAGGCATTACAGTCCTGATGCTGAGAATCAGACATCGAGTACATCATTACATGTTTAAGAGAACATGAGGTCCCTTTCTAGTAATTTAATGAATTTGAATTATGAACTCTTTGGTAAGGTCATACAAGAGGGCACCAAACACCTGTTCTGAGTCAATCTATGAGTCTATTGTTAGCAAATCATATAAGTAAACTTAAGATACAGTTACTAGTTTAGTTTCAGTTATAATCTTTAATGTTATGGCTGAACACAAATCATTTCATTTACAACAATTGCTCAGTGTTTTCTGCGGTTGCCTGAATTACTACAAGGACAAAGTCACTGCTTTAATCTTGCAAGAGGCTCTTCATATTGTATCTTCATTCAAGTATTACATTACAGACATAACCACACGGTGAAAACTAATATCAGTGCAACACTTACCCCATTGTTACACAACAACACATGTAAGTGCCTGAAGTGTTTCCACAGCAAACTCTTGTGAATATCCTGTGGCAATAATTTGTTCATCCATTTCTGAGTGAGACAAAACCATTTTAAATCATTAATCACACCATTTCCACTACATTGTCATTTTCATCACAACTCTTTTACTCAAAAATGATTTTAATATTAAACACAGTAATGTGTTCAATAACATTTCAACTGGTATTTTAAATATTGTTAGAATAAAAGGTTCATTTTTGCAGATAGTAATAAAGATTAAATCATAAAGGATGTCATATTTGTTCATATTTTCACATTCATCACATCATACCATAGCAATTTGTTAGAATTATCATATATTAAGAAACAAACATATACATAAATGGCATTTGTAGTGTTAGTAGCAAATAATTATGACATATTTAAGACAGAGTAACACTTTACAATAATGTTCATTAGTTAACATTAGTTAACTACATTAGCTAACATGAACTAAGAAGGAACAATAGTTTCTACAGCATTATTAATCATGTACTAATGCATTATTAAATTCACACGTTTGTTAACATGCACTGTGAAGTAACATGAACAAACAAAAAACGACTGTATTTTTATTAACTAACATTCACAAAGATTATTAAATAGTGTAATAAATGTATTGTTCATTGTTTGGTCATGTTAGTTAATACATTAACTAATGTTAAAAAATGACACCTTTTTATAAAGTGTTAGGCCACCGATAAAAGTTTAAAGGCAGTTTCAATTTGACCATACTAAAAATAAATAAATAAATAGAATAACATAAAAGACGTAAAATTAAACGTTAAAGATCAAACGCTATGAAAACCTCCCAGAATCTGCAAGGAAGCTAGGAAATGTGCTCTACTGAAAAAGACATTTCCACTGTTGGGGTTAAAACGTTTCTTTAATGGTTAGACTGGTTCAGACAAAACAAATACTTTAATCTCTGTTGAATTAACCTAGTTTATATGCTCCATCCCACATGAGCAATGCGGTTACGGAGTGGAAAAAAAGTTGTTCATTGTCAGGAAGATTCATCCCCCTCAGATGTGGGTGTCAAGTAACAGGTAAGTATTTGTGCTACTTTCATTTACTAGCCTACAGACATTTCCTGCGCTCTAAGCTAACTGCAAACTGCAAACGTCAAGTCAAACAGATAACAATACAAACTGTCTTAATCTGAAGATCATTCAATGAAACTTTCTTAAGAAAAGAAGGAAGACCGTTTTCATCCATTGGGGCGGGAGCTTGTGACTCACTCAACTTCCTCTATAGTAGCGCATGGAAGAGTTGAGCGAGAGCATTCTCTCATTTGGTGCTTTGAGGGAGAGCTGAACGCTTCTGCACTCCAGTGAGGAGCAACAGGACTACAGAGCTATTGAACAACAGGCCAACTAAACTGACCCCGACACGGACAAACAGAGTACTGAAAGCGTTTTGACAGGGTAAGCGCAATTCTTTTTTTCTTTTTAACATTTCAAATAAATTTAGAAACTCACGTGACAGAGCTAATGATTATCAACACCTTTTTTCATTCATAACCAGAGAGTTAAAAATCGATGATTTGTTTGCCTGTGAAAGTTTTCATTCATCCAGGTTATGGTAGTATGTCTTAAAGAAGTATTATAAAGTTAAATGTTTTACCTCAGCACTTGCAAAATATTATTTTCGACTAACTCTTAAATCTTAGCTTCCACAGATATGATAAAAGGTAAAAGCTAATAAAATATGTTTTAACTATATTATTCTAAAATGATTTAGGTGCATTTAAAAAAAGTGCATGTTGAAAGCTTACTCGTGGTGGACGTGTAAAATGTAATTCTAGGCCATTCATTCCTGAGTGAGAGAAAAGCTAATTTATTATATGCAAGGTAAGCCCTTTCAAGGTCTTCTTCAACTCTACCTAAACTCAGAATTTCGTGATGTTGCACACTTGTTATTTTCAGAGGAATCTGACACACGTGTCATGACATGACAAGTTTTCTGACAGCCAGACCTCAAGTCTACATTGGCATTAAATGCACACTTGCAGATAACCGTTAGAAAACCTAAACGAGGCATACATATCGTGGAGGGCCTGACATATTTCTGAGTTTAGTCGAAAGCAGATCCAGGTTAGAACTTGATTGCTCATCTTTGAACACACCTCATCCCAGAACACGTTGCATTCCAAGGCGTAGTGAACGGTTTGAGTAACTGCTCATAAGGTTTCCGTTGCATATTACTTTAGACAGCACATTTTTACAGCCCTGTTTGGTGAGGTAATAATATGGAAGCCCATCGAGAATGATAACATTTTTTTTATAGAAAGTTACCTCAAGTTAAACATAAAACAAGAAATGGGTTGCACATATTAGTGAGTGATGTGATTATAAAGACACACCTTGAGTGATTGGAAACAGGTGAGTGGAAATAGTTTATCTTTCATTGGGTGTGTCTTCTTGATATATCCGATTGGCGGATGATGACTAAACACCTTTGGCAGTGATTTTTCATTTAAGCAATACTTAGGAAAGTCTTGACTAGACAGACTGCAGTGAGTAGGTCAGAAACGTTGACAGGAAGAACAGAACTGCGTCCTCTACTCATTTCCTCTTTCTTTTCTATTTTCAAGCCCAGCTGCTGAGACTGACCTCTGTTCTCTGGCATCCTGTAGACGTCGCGTACAGGCAGCCAGTCAATTGAATGACTCATTGAGTCATATTGTTTTAAAGAGTTGTACTGTGCGTTTTAAACGTAGTATGGCATGTGCTGGCATGCGTATATTTGTGTGTGCATGAGAACAAAAAGCAGAGAGATCTTTGAGGTACATCACTGTGTCTTTTGGTGCATTAAGAAGCTTTGAAAGTGCTTACCTCAGAGCCAGATTCTCATGCTGTCTGCCGCCAGCCCTCTGCCATTGCATTCCCATTCATTATTCCAAGAGGGGGAGTTTAGAGGTGCTTCTGGAGAAACAAAACCATCCCTTTGAAACTTAAGTTCCATCCGTCTCATATACATGCCACAAACTTTATGAGGCCTTAGTGTGTCTTACAGGATCACTGCCTGCACCATATCAACTTATTTCCACATGTAATATAAAACTCAGTCCATTATGCAAAACTATATAATTTATATATATGACCTTGAACCACAAGGTATATTTTAGTAACATTGTGTGGTCAAAATGTTTTTTTTGTTTGTTTTTTTTATGCCAAAAATCATTAGGTAAATTTCCTACCATAAATATATCTTATAAATAAAACTTAATATTTGATTAGCATTATGCATTGCTAAGAATTTTATTTGGACAACTTTAAAGGTGATTTTCTCAATATTGTGATTTTTTTTTTGCACCCTCAGATTCCAGATTTCAAATAGTTGTATCTTGGCCAAATATTGTCATATAACAAACAATACATCAATAGAAAGCTTATTTATTCAGATTTCAGATGATGTATTTATGAATTTTAAAAAGTTGACTCTTATGACTTTTGTGGTCCAGGGTCACATATTTTAACTATTAATTTTAATTTAAATCACCAGCCATACAATAAAAAATATATAGAATGTTTTTTATTCCAACTTTCCTGACTCCACCATATTCTATACATATCGTAAAAAGTGCTTCATCAGAAGTGGCTTGTGAATAACTCATCATGTTGTCCATCAAAGAAATCCAAGTTCTTAAATTGGGCCGTATTTCATTTTGCACTAACCACAACAGGGCTTCCTCTTATAAGAACCGTGGTTTCTGAAAAGTCCTGCTGTGCCAAAAATTTGGTTTGTTATTCTTATAAAGAGTCTTTTTTCTTGTGGTTCAAAATCCCTGCACTCTTTGGTAGTATGTAAGGTCCATAAAGTCCAAAAAAAGTCCATGAAGTGTGATGTTGTCATCTTCGGACTACTTTTTTTTTTGGTGTCTGGAATATTCAGACTTGCAAAAACTGAGGTTGAAAATGCAGTTCTTTTTTCCCTATTGGGTCAGGGCGATGTGACTGCAGTGTGATCATGGCCACATTCTCTGAAAGCACTGTGTTTTGTTTTCGGAAAGCTTTATCTTATACAGCGACTGTTGTTCATCAGTGATAGGACAGAGAGCAATGCATTTCATGATGCAGTTTTCCATAAAGTGAGCTCTGTTGAATATTTCTCACTTGGCAGTTGTATTCTATGCATACAAAAAACGGCACACTGTTCTCGCTATATATACTATAGTAGTGTGGTATTCTACTCAAAGACTACCACTTGTTTGGGCACAACAAACTGAATGTAGTTTTCCATTTACAAGTCACACAAAAAGAGCATATAAGTGTATCCAAGCCATAAACATTTATCAGACCGTCTATATGCAAATCAATTGGACTGAACATCTGTCCATCAATAAAGCAGCTCTGTAACCAAATGTGTAAGATAACGCAAAGCCAGAGACAACGAACCCTTTAATTCATCTCTAAAAAGAGTGCCAGATGAAGCAATGCGAATTCAAATGTCTTGAATGACTAACGCATGCCAGTACACTGTGTTTACTGTCTTCTTTACATCATCATCATGAGTTAGTGTGTCGAATCTGGGACCGTCCCATACATATCAGAAGCTCGCTGTGTGAAAATCTCTATTATTATCTCAGGATTCAGACTTTTTGTGTTCTACTACCACATTTCTTTCAAGATTGCTCATGTGGGACATACAACTAGTTGTTTGGAGGGTTAACTTTGAATAAAGGGAAGTTACTGGGGGTTTCCTGCGGGGGACTCCAGGTGCATCTGTGATCCAGTGAGATGGTGGCTTCCTCCCAGGCCGAGGAGAAAGAATGGATGAAATCAGATCCTCGCAGCCTGGGCCCCCTAGAGACGCGACCCTCTGCTCGGTGTGCTATCTGCTCGCTTGTACTGTTTGTTTACCTTTCCCCTCTCTTCCTCTCGCAGGCCTTATTGTCCTTCAAAGACGGTTAGTGTCTTGCTCCGAGTCACTTGTTGTTAAACCCATTTGTCTGTCTTTCTTCCGGTCATTTCTCCGCAATACTTATCGTTTGCTCTGATATGCTGCTGTGTGTCACTGTGACCAAGGGGTCAAGATTCAGCTGGTTAAAGCCCTTCTGGTGGACTACACTATTTGTCTTTTTCTAATTTGTAAAAAACTTTTGTTTAAGAAGGAAATGAAAGGATGTGATGTGTGGCCATGGTGACTTATATCTGGAATTTGTGCTCTGCATTTAACCCATCCAAGTGCCTGAGACTTGAACCCGCAACCTTCGGGTTACAAGTCTGACTCAATAACTATTAAGTCATGACTGCCCCGAACCATTAACAAAACCCAGAATAGCTGTTTCTAAAGAATGCAATGCCATCTGCTGTTGAAAACAGCTCAGAATCGAATCAAGCGAGAATCGCGATGTATTCAGAAAATCTCTGAATCAATACAGAATCATTTCTTGATTGGCAATGGATAGATTTATTGTTGCAACCCTAATAGACAGTGCTGCTAGTGTAGTCTGATTTCCAAACAAATTACTCCCATTAACCTCTTTGTTTTAGTGAATCAAAACCATAGACAGTGAAACTAATGGAGTTTGATTCCTGCACAAATTACTCTTCTGAATCACTTTGTTTTAGTGAATTAAAACCATAGATCGTTTCAGGAGAGAATCGCGATGCATTTGGAAAATCTCAGAATCAATGCAGAATCATTTCTCAATTCACAATGCATTGATTTATTGTTGCAACCCTAATAAAGAGTGCTACTAGTATAGTCTGATTTCCGAACAAATGACTCTTATTAACCTTTTTGTTTTAGTGAATCAAAACCATAGACAGTGCAACTAATGGAGTTTGATTCCTATATAAATTATTCTATAGATCAATTTGGGAGAGAATCGCAATGTATTTGGAAAATCCCAGAATTGATGCAGAATAATTTCTTGATTTGTGATGCATGGATTTATCGTTGCAACCCAGTAAACTAATAGTGCAACTAATGTAGTTTGATTCCTAAATGAATGACTCTTATGAGTCGCTTTGTTTTAGTGAATCAAAACCATAGACAGTGCAAGTAATGTAGTTTGATTCCTAAACAAATGACTCTTATGAGTCACTTTTAGTGAATTAAACCCATAGACTACAACTGTAGTCCGAATCCCAAACAAATGACTCTCAAGTCAATTAAAACCATACATGGGCAAGTAGTGTAGTTTGATTCTCGTGTAAATGACTCTTATGAGCCGTTTCGTTTAGTGAATCAAAACCTTACATGTGCAACTAGTGTAGTCCTATTTCTGAATCAAACACCTTATGAGTCAGTACTTTTCAGAAAATTAAACATATACAATTTACTTGCTGCATTTTGTAATAAGGTTTGGAAGACAAATATAATCACTAGTGGAACCAGAATGGGAATCATTAAAGTCCTTACAATTCCCATCATTTCTGGTCAAAACTTGCTGAATCAGACCTTGCAAGTGTGTTTAGTGCATGTGTCTGTATGCATGAATTGCTTCAGTAAACATCTGTGAGTTATACGGATTAAGCAATCGCAGTTTTCTAATGCTTCATCCTTAATATGTCTGTCATAACAGCTGTATCACAAGCAACAGATGTTACTTTGCAATCGATCCATCCACACTTATTAGTCACCGGGTCACAGTCCCTGAATCACCTTTGAGACACCTCATCTCTGTACAGATCCCAGAATCCAGTCACCTTAGAGGTGCGGGCTGTAAGAGACGCTGTTAACTGTGCTGTCACAGGGTTGGGTTCTTTCACCCCTCGTCTCGCACACGTATCACCAACTCCCAACAGGAAATTTTCCCAAATCTGTCAGAGAGATGCATTCAACCTGACAATGAATACCCACATTGGAACATAAACACTGGTCCGTACTTGCAACAGTCACATAAAATGTGTTTGGTTGGCATACTCAAAGCTATGACTGTCAAACTTACTCTAACATACTATCAGAATCAGAGTGAAATATGTGTATAACTGCAGGGAGTTTCCTGTAAAATCTGGACCCAGTGCAAATAAAGTCTGTAGTTCAGGATGTTGGAAAATCAAAGTCATGGTGCACTGCTATAGAAATCACAATGCGTTCATTAATTTGTTTATTAATATATATATATATATATATATATATATATATATATATATGCTAAATAATCATAGAAAATGAAAAATATCTAAATAAACATGTGGTATCTAAACAAATTATAGTTTTCTTTTTTTCTAGACTTTGATATGTTTCCAAAGCAACATACTAATGAAAGAGCATATCTTACCTGAGCACTAAGGCACATTATAAATAATCAGCGATGTTGATACAAACTGCTCTGTTCATCTTCATGGCTGCGAGTTTTTCTCCATCTGACAGTGACTCACCACATACTGGAAACTTACGGTTCAAACATCTGTCCCGCAGACTGATTATCTTGACTTGATTTATTCTTGCTGATAAATCAAACTGTTTTTAATGTTCCATCTGTTGTGCCACCCTCTCGCCGTCTTGATGGAATTAGTCAGGTCTTTGCACTCTGCACGGAGAACCTATCAGTGACATCAGTTTTAAGTATTCAAAAAGCATTTCTAGGAGAAAAAAAAACATTGAGAGGTCACAGCGAACTGCAGTAAGAAAAAAGCTGAATGTAGTATTTTTCACAAATAAATACAAAGATACATTGAATTATTCAATCATGAACTTTTGAAGTATGAAGACTAAAATTAACAGTGTACAACACAAGCATTTACATTAAAGAGATTTAAAAACATTTCAATTTTAATGCAAGTAACCCGTTTTGTTAATACAGTAAATTATTTAATGCTGCTGTTGCCATTAAACTTAGTAGCAACCTAATAGTTGTTCTTGGATGTCAAATTTAGGGTTTAAAGATTATAAATATCAGTTTTCTTATATCTATTTTAACTAGTGCTGTTTTTATATGGACAGTTACAGTTAAAGTCAAAGGTTTGCATACACCTTGCAGAATCTGCAAAATGTTAATTATTTGACCAAAATAAGAGGGAACATACAAAATTCATGTTATTTTTTTATTTAGTACTGACCTAAATACAAGCTTTTTTCTGTGTTTGAACCCTTTCCAACAATGACTGTATGGTTTTGAGATCTAGATCAACTGAGGGACTCATATGTAACTATTACAAAAGGTTCAAATGCTCACTGATGTTTCAGAAGGAAAAAACAATGCATTAAGAGCCGGGGGTGTAAACTTTTGAATGGAATGAGGATTTGTACATTTTTCTTATTTTGCCTAAATATCTTTTTTTTTTTTCATTTAGTACAGCCCTTCAGAAGCTACAGAAGATACTTACATGTTCCCCAGAAGACAAAATAAGTTAATTTTACCCTGATCTTCAAATTCAAAAACTTTTTACCCTCTGGCTTTTAATGCATCATTCTTTCCTTCTGAAGCATCAGTGAGCATTTGAACCTTTTATAATAGTTGCAAATGTCCCTCAGTTGTCCTCAGTGTGAAAAGATGGATCTCAAAATCATACAGTCATTCTTAGAAAGGGTTCAGTTACACAGAAAATGCTGAAAAACCCTCTTATTTTGGTAAAACAATTAACATTTTGCAGATTTTGCAAGGTGTATGTAAACTTTTGACTTCAACTGTAACAGTCCACATAAAAAGACAAAATAAGTTACATTTACTCTGATCTTCAAATTCAAAAAGTTTTCACCCCTGGCTCTTAATGCATGATTTTTCTATTACTAATAATAATAACAATAATAATAATAATAAACAACACAGGTAAAAACACAGTATTAAGAATTAAATGTATGTAAACCTTTAAACAGGGTTATATTTATAAATTCAACTATTATATTCTCTTGTGGATTATATGTAAACATCTTTTATGTGAAATATCTTATTCAAATCAGTACTAAATAAAAAATAACATGTATTTTGTATGATCCCTCTTATTTTGGTAAATTAATTAACATTTTGCAGATTCTGCAAGGTGTATGTAAACTTTTGACTTCAACTGTAAATAATATAATTTCATACTACACTGAAAATAAACAACTTTCACTCAAAAAATTGCTAGTAAATTTTCCAAATAGTTACAAAGAATTTAAGAGTAACATTAAATTACACTTGGAATTTTGAAAGAGAAAATTTGAAAGTTTTTTCTTTTAAAACGTACACGCAGGAACATCTCGGGTTACACATATACTCATGGTTTCCCGAGAGGGAACAAGACGTGGTGTCCCCATAGTGTCCGTTAGAGGACACAGCGCAAGTTCCCAAGAAGGGGAACGTTTCAGGTTACACATATAACCATGGTTCCCCATGAGGAAAGGGGCGCTGCGTCCTCTAGCGGACACTATGGAGACGCAGTGTCCCGTCCGAATGCAAATTTTTTTTTTTTACAGTGTGTGCTCCATTAAACAAAGGAAATAACTGGCCAATTAATCATTCATTGGAAGCGTCTCTACATAGTAATGTAAAGTACTTTTACTGTCATCATGTCTTTCACACATGCTCAGTTACAAACAGAAAAATGTGACTTCTGAGCTGTAATTTGTCAAGTAGGGTCAATTTGATCCAGTAAAAGCTCTGCTGACTCTTCAGTGGTAAAAGCACAGAAGCATTAAGCGAATAGTAAACTAGATGTACAGTGTAGGAAAAAATTAAAACTAATATTTAGATTTGAAACCACTGGTTGTGAATCAGAGACAGCAGCCCAGCTGTTAAGCTAGAATCATCGAGAGGAGCCATTAATTCTCCAACAAGCCATTTAAAAGGATTAATCACAATCATTACATCTTACACATGCATTTCACCACCACACAGTTCCTGTTTTTGCACAAGGCTTATCTTAATAAAGCTCTGAATCTCTCCACATGCACACATGCACAGATCCACATGTGTAGGCAGACATTTTTAAGCACATTATAGGGTGCCAAGTCTGGATTGCAAGTGCTGATCACTTCCCAGTGCTTAATTAGCCTCCACATCTGTAAGAGATGAGAGCAAATGGCTGTGACATCATTTCAGATGAGAGGAAATCTGACTCAAGTGTTTCCATTCCGTGTTTGTGCATCTGTTTTGTGTTTGTATGTAGTGATGAATGACTCATTTCGGTTGCTTTTGGACTTCTAAACAAACCTTGACTTCGACATCATACGAGCTGTCATAATCTTTTATGGAGCACGATGAACCGGCTCACCCTTGCTGACCTACAGAGCACACTGCAGTGGAATGCGTAAAAAACCAACGCTCACTGGGATCGCTTCTGAATTTTTTAGTCTCCTACCCTTCCGATTTATGCTGATGTTTATGTGGTGCACAGCTGTGTGAGAGTGTTTCCCTCTTAAGTAAACAGCTGCGAAATACTTGCATCATGAAGAAATCTGGTAGTGCAATGCAGATGCATGTGTAAACAGTCAAATGCACTAAGTATGCGCATGAGTGTTCACATTCAGTTTGTCGTAAGAATGTAAACAGGCAGGACAAAAAAAATCTGCGCCTTGCAATAAAAATGCCAATAGACTAGCTGCTTATGTCATATATAATTATTATTTTATAGTTCTGTTTGAAATATATGTTCCATTTGACATATATTAGAATTTCTGTCATATATATGGAATAATTACAGTTTTTCAAAGTTTATGTCATGTTTTAAAAAAAGGCTCCGTTTATTTGTTTTAATGTGAATTTTTATTATAATTTTTAATCATTACAATTTATTTCTGTGATGCAAAAGCATTTAAGCAGCCATTAATCTGGTCTTTAGTGTCACATGATCCTTCAGAAATTATTGTAATATGCTGTTTTAGTGCTCAGTTATTATTGGTGCTACATTGTTTTGAAATAGAAATATTTTGTAACATAAAATTTAATGCGTCCCTGTTGAATAGAAGGATTCAGTTTTTTAAGGCTTTCTTACCCCAAACTTTGGAATGGTAGTATTTCCACAAAATATTAAGCATGAACTATTTTCAACATTGACTATAATTAAGAATTTTCCTTTTAAGGAGTAAATCAGCATATTAAAATGATTTCTGAAGGATAAAAAGCGCACAAGAAGTATTTAGTGTCAATCTCTTTAATGAATGATCATGTGACTTTGCAAAAAAAACAGTTTTTTGAAATATTTCTTTTATCGAATTGCCTGAAAAACCACCTCATGTGAGCGTAAAAACTTTTTTGTGATAGATGAAAATTTTTGGCAAAATTTATGTTTCTACTGGGCGTATTTTGAAATGTAATTTCAGTTTGCGCAATTCAAAGGGTAATGGAAACGCGGCTGATCTTACCTGACACAGAGGTTTTCAAGAGAGTCTTTGGCAATTTTCCATGGAGCAGGGAAAGCGGAGGTAGCTGTCGCCTTCTGTGAGTGAACACCTTCACGAGACTTTCACTGACCATGGCTCGGCACTTCACAGAAGCCCATAAATGGGAGAAAGTGTCCTTGTTGTGTCTATAAAAGGATGGCGGCTATAGTGGATAGAAAGATGAAGATGATTTAGTGCAGAGGGCCTGGATAAGACCAGAGGGATGAGAAAGCAAAGACACTTGTTGTCTAACACTTGTTGACAAGGCTCCCTTGAGCAAAACCTTGCGAATACAAAGACACAGTCCCTTTGAGTGCTTCAATGACTTGTTTGCTGTTGCACATGAAGTCTACCAAACCATAATTACATTTTAAACACACATATCTCAACCATTGTCATATTTGGATACGGAGTATGTCCGAGGGCGAATAGTGTCAAAACTTGATCGCTGCCGTTAAAATCAACAACGCTGTCTACACTGTAGTGTTGACAGCTGGGTTGATTATAATGGGAACAATTTAGTTTTGTTGCATTACTGATTGCATTAGAGATGGTTATTTTCCTCTATCTTTGGAACATCTTTATGTGAATATGGGCACATATTTTAATATTTAAAAAGTCTTGCATCTTTTGTCTAAAGAGACTATTTGCATTTTGCCAAAACACAGAAGCCAAACAGTAAACCGTATAATCTTGCCTAGTAAACAGTGCCTCTTTAGAAAAGTAGTCAAAGCAGTCCAAAATAGTAGGTCTTAGGAGGAGTTAGAGAGGATTTAAATTGACTGAATTGGAATGAGGGGTTCTTCATTGGAAACAATAACATTGTGTTTCTCCCAATGGCATGAAATTGCCATTCTTTTATATACAAGAGACAGAGGGATATCGAACCAGTTCAGGAAAATGGATGAAATGCATAATTACAAAAACAAGAGCCAGATTGCCTACACTCAAATGCAGGAGCGCTGATACTAAAAGCTCGCTATGAAAATATCCTGATAAATGTTAAGTGTAAAAGTTTTAATTTTGTAATCGTATAGTGTTTATGATTATGAAAACAGAAATATTTAGTAAAGTACATTATGCTCTACATACAGGAATATTACGTAGAGCAAGATGCCTTGACTTTGAACTAGGCTGCAAGCTCAGCTCAAAAAACTGCAGTCTTTCCTATTAATATGCAGCTGTCTTGACAAAATCTATATTTTTGGATGATCTATGATGAGATTTTCAGAAAGCCATGTGCAGAACCTGGCGCCACTCGCCACCTAAGACTGATGTCTTTACGTCTGGCTTTGGGTCTGTTTGGCTGTCTGCATATTCATTTATCTGTGGTGAGCTGCTCCACTTGGCCTAAAAAATGCACAACTGCACCGTGGAACTCAGTTTGTCAAGTAAATCAACCAGATTTGTTTTAGTAAGTGGAACAGATGGAGGTTATAAAGGGTTGTGGGGTTTAATGAGGTTGGAATCATCATGGAAGAAAGCTGTGGATACCCGAGGAAGGTACCCGAGTTTGATAGACACTTAGATGAGGCCTTCTGATTTGATATCTGCATAATTATTCAGTCTTATCTGCATTCGCCAAACTACCTATGCTAAGGTTTTTTTTTGTTTCCACTCAAGAATGTACATTTTATCGCTTGCAATGAACAAGGCACTGAAGACAAATGGTGTTTTTGCATGGCTGCATGATAAAGAGAGTCCCACGTGACACAGCGAGATAAGACCATGATGAATTGCCCTTCTTATCCTCTGTAAAGTCAAAGAATTTTTTTTTTCAACTTGCCCCATCAGACTTAAAAAAATCAAGTAAGTAATCAATGTAGAGTATTACAGTACTTACCGAGTGCCTTGAAATAGACTTTATATCTATGACATGACAACTCAGCAGAAATTGATTCCACATCGTAGTATATCGTTCCAGCTAAGTGAATGTATGCTATGCTAATTGTGAATCCCTTAAAACCACTGATGGTACAACTAGCACAACAATCCAAGGTTAAAGAGATAGTTTACCCCAAAATAAAAATTACCTCAAGATTTACTCACCCTTAAGCTATCCTAGGTGTATATGACTTTTTCTTTCAGATGATTACAGTCAGAGTTATATTATACTTCCAAGCTTTATAATGGCAGTGAATGGGTGTTGAGAATTTGAAGTCCAATAAAGTGCATCCATCCATCATAATAAGAGCTCCACACAGCTCCAGGGGGTTAATAAATGCCTTCTGAGATTAATCGATGCGTTTGTGTAAGAAAAACGTCCATATTTGAAACTTTAAAAACCGTAAACTCTAGCTTTCACTAACTGTCGTACGTGGGTTCACGAGAGTGGCGTTCCAGTGGATGACGTAGGACGGAGGCGTCATGTAAGCACTGGTAAGAATATGCTAGTCTTGCAAAAACCAAGTTTTGTTTATAGCAAAGGAAAACCAGTCTTCTCTTGGCTTATTATCGAAAATTTTTCTTTACAAATCCTTGTTTAGTACTTCTTATTCATGACTGGTGTTTTGTTTTTGAGCTTTGCGTTTACGCGTTCGTCACTTCACACAAGAGCTTATGCTTAAGTTTCACATATGGATAATTTCCTTACACAAACACATCGATTCACTTCAGAAGACCTTTATTAACCCCCCTGAGCTGTGTGGAGTGCTTTTTATAATAGATGGATGCACTTTAATGGATTTCAAAATCTCAACACCCATTCACTGCCATTATAAAGCTTGAAAGAGCTAGGACATATTTGAATATAAACCCTATTTGTCTGAAAGAAAAAAATCATATACACCTAGGATGTATACACCTCGGTTTGAAGTCCTCCTGAAGATTCTAATTAGCTTCAGTTATATCTGATCAGGACTGGAGATGAACTTTGTAGTAAGGTTTTAACATACGCCAAGTTAACCTACCACTGATCTGCCAACCAACCACAGGCGCCATGGGAACTGCAGAAGAGATCGACAGGAGGTTACCCACAATTACCTCACCCACCTCGGAACTCTGCGACTTGGGTTTCTGCTGTCACTTGACCTCATTTTGGTACCTCTGAGATTCAAACCTAGGATGCCAATGAGAGGACACAGCCACAGATATGACATTTTAGCATTAGTTTTTGTTGTAGCTGGATTGAGCAGTTTTACAATCAGGAAACTGGTGAATTAAACAACGACCCGTACAGGCACAGCCAATGACTGCAGAAGTCTGAGCTCGGAGTCTATGAGGTAATGCTTCTCTGTCTTGAGAATGACAGAAGGGATTTTGGGGGATGGTGTAGCGGATGGCGGGGGCACAACTGTTTGATTTATGGTCACCTTTGAAGTGAGCTCATTCCAGCAGCGTGGCCAGTGCTCTGCTTTCTGGTGCCTGGAGCTCAGTCCCCCTGCAAATGGAAAAGGGGAAAAAAAGACCCCTGGAGGTCGCCAACACCCACAGCCTTTTGCATGCAAAGTATATGCTTCCTCATTTTATGGCAATTTATAGGCATGCGTCTAGCCATGTGCTAAAGTTTTTTTTTTTCTTGGTTTGCTTTTCTGCATGTGACATTTATCTTGAAGGTTACAGAAAAACGTGGCAGGAAAAGAAAAAGAGAAGACAAGGAAAAAGGGAGGTGGTCTAGATGAGTCCTTGGAGAGTCATAAAAGAGAACCAAGGGAGACATGTTTAAGCCCAATCCAGCCGCCAATGCCGATTGTGTTTTTCTTAGATCCTTCCACTGGAAAAAAAAAGTGTGCGCACATGTACATACAAGTCTATATTTAGGGGCATTTTATTCCTTCTGCAGTAAGTTGAAACAGTCTGATTAATTCAGATTCTTTGCTTGTATATAAGTCTAATATATGTGTGATAGCAGCTGTCATCTCTATGTAAGCATGGTTTAGCAAAGGGAATTAAATAAAACAATTTCACGCAAAATAAACTGAGACTGAGTGAATATGGTAGGGATGCACTGATATTAAAAGTCTCTCATTTCATGTTATGACCCATAACCAATATAAAAAATGTAAAAAAAAAAAAAATGTATCTTTTAAAAACTAGAATGAATTTAGGCATCACAAAATTTCATAGTTATATATGAAAAGAAATTTGCTAAAGATTATATTTGACCCTGGACCACAAAACCAGCCTTAAGTAGCATGAGTATATTTGTAGCAATAGCCAACAAATACATTGTATGGGTCAAAATGATCGATTTTTCTTTTATGCCAGAAATCATTAGGATAATAAGTAAAGATCATGTTCTATGAAGATATTTAGTAAATTTCCTACCGTAAATATATTACAACTTATTTTTTTGGTTAGTAATATGCATTGCTAAGAACTTCATTTGGACAATTTTAAAGGCAATTTTCTCAATACTTTGATATTTGATAAATGAACACTTAGATGCCAGATTTTCAAATAGTTGTATCTCGGCCAAATATTGTCCTATCCTAACAAACCATACATCAGCTTTCAGATGATGTATAAATCTCAATTTTTTTTTTTTTAAATTTATCCTTATGACTGGTTTTGTGGTCCAGGGTCATATTTTTAACAGTGTTAGTATTTTTTAAGATCAACTAAATAAAAAAAAATAGGAAAAAATCTCTCATATTGTCCGATAACCAATATATTGTGTATCCACTATGTAAATACTGTTTTGTTGTTGTGTTGTGATTTGTTGTGTCTATTACAAATCATAAAGGTCTACTGAAGTTCTTTAAAACACATAGCGTTATTCTATGTGTTGACGTAATTTCAACCGAAACAGGAAGACAGGGTGGGACATATCAAGCAGTCCCGTCCTCGTTTTAAAATAGCCAATAGCGTTTCATTTGTATATCACAGCTTAGGCCAGAGCCGTTAAGCTCAGTGAAGTCGCATTTGACAGTGTATGACAGCCACAATCTCATCCAAATCGCTATAAAATATACCATTCTGTGTAGAATTCGAATAAGTCTGATACATTTGGTGGTCTGTGCCAACTTGCGCATATGATCTCTGGACAGGAGCAGACTGTGTGCACACCGCGGCGATTCAATTTTGAAAAAAACTTCAATTTTGATTTCATGGGGACTTTAATTGTACTGACAAATAACGGTAAACTGATTGCCAGGGGCAATCGTGAGTTTAGCAGTCATTTTACAAATATATTCAACTGCTGAATTCCTATATTGACTAAATCAATGAAGTAAACAGTTTTTCTTCTATCCACCATTGGGAATTAGACCTGACAGTCTTGCGCAGCTCATTTCCAAACTTTATCGCATTATATAATCTTATCTTGTCTGCTGGATTAGAAGCGGGCCAGTGTGGGGTTGTGGTTATATGCTGTGGAAAGCAACCACCAACAGAGTTAGAGAAGAGATGTGTGTATGCAGCTGCTCATAGTGTCGGGCCCCTCCTGAACAACTCCCCCATTGTCTCTAGATCTTCTGCTGCGTTTATTTTCATTTGTGTGTGTGTGTGCATTGCCATTATCATCCTCCCTGTCTGTCTTGCTTTTTTGTCTGTTACTGACAAACTGTGTTTGTTTGTCTAGCTGTCAGATGCTGTGGGCAGATCTCTTGCTGAAGGGATATAGGAAGACACCCCTGAGAAAATGGAGACTTTCGGTTGATATGCAATGAAAGGGTCCCTATATAATGATTTGAGCACAGTTTCACTTGAACTTATAGAAGTTCGGATGTCTTATAGATTAGCTCTGAGATCAGCTGACATAAAGGAAAACTGCCACAAAGCAAAGCTATACACTCTTAAAAATAAAGGTTCTTTATTGGCATCAATGGTTCTGTGAAGAACCTTAAACATCCATGGAACCTTTCAAATGGAAAAAAAGGTTCTTTATAATCGAAAAAGGTTCTTTAGATTTTTTAAATGTTCTTCAAAATGGTTCTTTTAGGAACTGCTCACTGAAAGGTTCTTTAGGAAACCAAAAATGGTTCTTCTATGGCATCACTGCAAAAACACCCTTTTGGAACCTTTATTTTGAAGAGTGTAGGTCAGTTTACAACAGGAAGTCAGTCTAGTTTCTGTCGTATTTCCAGCAGTTAAAAAAAAAAGACTTCAGACTTTCATGGCTGAAAAACACCATAATAATAAAAATCCATTCACTCAATTTCTTAATCCTCAAAAAAAACCTAAACAGTCTGAATTATCA
Organism: Garra rufa; assembly: GCF_049309525.1. NCBI lineage: Eukaryota > Metazoa > Chordata > Actinopteri > Cypriniformes > Cyprinidae > Garra > Garra rufa. The sequence continues at coordinate 18,459,524 of NC_133369.1, read as the reverse complement.
AGCTGTTTTCATTTTCTGAGCAGTATGACATCATAATGCTCAGGCCCCGCCCACGACTGCTGATGGACTGTCCCGTGTTAGCATATTTCCGCCCTCAGCCAGTTGTACTCTGTCCTCCATTTTCTTGTAGCAACACCAATGTCTCGTAAGCAATGCAGATGTTTTGTATTTGGATGTAAAAGTGAACTCAAGTCTTCATTTTCTCCTTATACCAGAGCCATTGAGGAGGCAGTGGATTAGTTTTGTTTTTGATGGTAATGTGACACCGAATACGCAGAAAATAGAAGAGAGGGGTGGGGTGAGGATTAGCTCATTAACATTTAAAGAGGCATGCACTGAAACGAGTCGTTGTGAACAGAGCTGTTTTGACAAGGTAAAACAGGTGTTGTTTTACACGACTATTGAGAAATTTTAACCAAAGTATTTTGCTGATATTTCATGAACCCCTTAAAGAATCATACCAACTTGTGAAAAATTGCCATCCATTCTCTCCTTTAGAAGACAATTAATGGGATTTTTACCTCTAGAATGCAACTGTTGCAATATATCCTACCAAACTTCCTGTTTCAATAGGAAACACATCAACACTAGGCTGAACACTTTTGCTGTTCATTTAGAAACTACACTGGAACATTTCACAAGCTGTTGGAACCTGTGAGACTTAATTTGGTTAAGTTCCATGAGGATAAGATATAACGTGTGTGTATGTGTTTAGGATGCCAATACAACTCACATGATGAAGGCAATGAAGGCAAACATCTCTGCTGGGTATTTTATTGCTCTGTGGAGCCAGGGCACTGTTTACATGTTGCCAAGGAGAACTATAAACGGGATGGTAGAAAAATAAAAGGATAATATCCTGGAATAACTTCTGATGGTAAATCATCCTGGACACTTCCCATTTAGCAGGATCCCTTCATATGTCCTGGCATTATGAGTTTTTTCCCTTTCTGTCAGCTTGACTTTGCCAGGGACAAAGAGAGAGAATCTGTCTGTTCCCTGCCACACTGCTAATCTTTAGGGAAAAAAAATGATAACACAGAAGACCAACTCACAAGGCTAAAGTTTGATTTTTGTTTGTTTTTTAAGGCATTGCCTTGAATTTACTCATCAGATGTCATCAGTTACTCCCCATCATGTTGTCCAAGCCTGTATGACTTCCTTTTGTCTGTGGAACAAAAAGTTAAAAAATATTATGTTATGGAGTTGATCATAAAAAGCAGTTTATTGAATGATTCATTCATTTGAATAATTTAATCTAGTGTCCAAAGACTCTGAAATTGGACTGATCTGATTATTAAGTTAAACTCAACAACCCAAACAGATTTCAGTGATTTGTGGCTTAAAAATTCATTCTTTCTTGGAATATAGCACTCAAGTGTACTGTGTACTTTATTGTTTTGTTTTTTAGAGCTTTACAGCCATCATGATTTGTCAACAACAGAATTACTCTTATAAAATAGTAGTGAAAAGAGAAGACACGTTTCACTCAGTCCGGCTGTATTATTATCTGTTTTTTGAGGCCTGATTGCTTGCAGGTGCGCTGAATGACCCAGCAACCACTGCTGCTCTCATTCTGGTCAAGCTGACCTTGCTGAATTAGTGCTTTTCTTTAAAAAACGCGAGTGTAAGACCACCTAGGACTGGCTAGCTACTGTTTTAAAACCCAAATTAGCTAAAGCTATATTCGCGCTGTGCAGTGGGTAAACCCACTGACATGTGTTATGTGAAAGGGAGCATGCACTCCTATACTGTGCTACGTGCTCAAACTCATACAATTATTACAAGCGCTACTAGAGGAAAGATGTTCCTTTCATTTGGGATGCTTGCCACGAATGGAAACATTTGTTAAGTAAATCTATTATTAATATATATATCAAATCTATTATTCATAGGCACACATCCAGAAGTAAGAATCAGAGAGGAAAAAACGTTCAGGAAAGGACAGATATAACCACTCTGTGTCCTAATTTAATTCCTGAGAACTTAACATTATGTCAAATGTCAGAGTTTATAGGAGTCACAATACTTCAGTGGTGAAATGATGGCTGTGTGAATGCACATTTTGAACCAAAGATAAAAGGCACTTTCCACTAATACAGCAGAATGTAGTAATAAATTATTCAAGATAATTAACCCAAAATGAAAAGGAATAAATAAAATGGCCTGTTCTGCTAAAATGTGAAATTTCCTTTTATTAATACTGTTGCATTAGTCCAAAAATTAAGAACCCCATATTAGTATAATATAATATAATATAATATAATAAAAGCTTTGCAATTACAGGGGTAAATTACACATTAAAAATCTATTCAAAATAGAAAAGTTGTTTTAAATTGTAAAATATTTTTAATATATTTCTGGTTTTACTGTATTTTTAAGTATCAAATCCTTGGTGTGCATAAGAGACTTACTTCAAAAACTAAAAAAAAAAAATCTTACTTGTACCTAAACTTTAAAATGTTAGTGTAATAATATTTATTGTTTTATTTATTATAAAAAATGTATTCGATTTCAGTGAAAATGTAAGTACAAACCAACATTTGTTCCGAAAATACCAGTCAAAAGTTTTTAATGTTTTTCAAAGTCTCTTCTGCTCACCAAGCCTGTTTATTTGATCCAAAAGCAGTAATGTTGTAAAATATTTTTACTATTTAAAATAACTGCTGCATACTTGAATATATTTAAATTTATTTGATGTAATTTATTTCTTTGATGAAGTTAAATTTTCAGCATCAATACTCTTCAGTCTTCAGTGTTACATGGTCCTTCAGAAATCATTCTAATATGCTGATTTGCTGTTCAAGAAACATTTTTATTTTTATTTTTATTATCATCATGTTTTAAACAGTTATTTTAAACAATTGAGTTTTTTTTCTATAAGAAATTATAGAAATGAATACTTTTATTTAGCAAGGAGGCTTTAAATTGACCAAAAGTTATGATAAAGAAACCTGAAAAAAATGTACTCAGCAGCAAATCAAAATATTATAATGATATCTGGAGGATCGTGTGACTGGAGTAATGATGCTAAAAATTCAGCTTTGAAATCAAAGGAATAAATTACATTTTTAAATATATTCAAATAGAAAGCAGTTATTTTAAATAGTAAAAATATTTCAAAATATTACTGTTTACTTGCAGGCTTGGTGAGCAGAAGAGACCTTCTTAAAAACATTCAAAATCTTACTATTCAAAAACTTTTGACTGGTAGTGTAGCTAGTTTCTACGATGTGATATTATAATTTAATGCTAAAATTGCAACCCTAATACCTATTCTGGTATAACTGTATATTCTAAACGTTCAAATCATGGTTATGAACTGCATTTAGACATGTTTCAAATTGTAACTTAACATGAATAAACCTCACACAAATGAAATCCTCCATTCACTGACCATTTATTGTAAAATAAAGGAGTTTCAGCCTATTCTAGATGTGGAAAGTGGGAAAACCAAAGTACTGCACTTTCAGCTAATTTGCTCTGTGTTGACATGAGAAGGAATGTAGGAGATAGCACCAAAAACCTTGGAGACTAGACCTAACAGGCCACACTCTAATGCCAATGCGTAGCAGTTGTGACTAGCACAGAGAAGTACAAACAAAGAAAGCAAATAGGAAAGGCCTTGAACCCCCTCACAGCCTGCTATGTTATGGCACTTGAAGGAAAATCACAACTTGACTCGACTAATCACTACTATGTTCCCACAGTTCTCATTGTTTTCCTATAACATCAAACAGTTCAGAGCATATCAACTTTGTATGTCAAAAAAGAATAAAACATAGACATGAAACCTAAAAGTTTTACATCAAATTCTTGGCAACTGACTGGATGAGTTTGGGCTCCTCACTTACACTGTTGTTTAGTCAATGAACAGTGTCTGTCATTTGGCAACGCTTTAAACTGGGTTTGGAATGTCAAACTTGAATGTTACGCTCAATCTACCTCAGCAGCGATTATTCTGACCATTGTAAATAATTTGTCATGTTGAGGATGAAGCGGTGTGCTTAAGACCAGTTTCCATCCCCAGCATCAAAAGACATCTGATCAAGGCAAGTGTTCCAGAGGTTAAAAAGCTCTCTACTACAGTGTGTTGAAAAACCACCAGTGAAATTTAGGAGCCCACCCTGAGCCCAAGGAAATGCTTTACAAATGCCCCTTGTGTTTGCCAGACCACCTTTCTGTGTCTTTATTTTCTACTCGGCATGGAGAAGAACGAGTCCAGACATCTGACGTGTAGCATTGCCAAGCCTCTGCAGCACTCTGCTCTAATCGTAGGGTTGCTCTAGGAATATACAGAGCGGGACGGGCAGCATTCAGACATCCAGTGTCCACACTTGACATCTGATGAGTGATCAGCTTAGAGTTGGACTCTATTCAAGTCAAGTGTAATAATGCAGCTTCAATGAGAAAGATAGTTACTGATTTCGCTGTTTGAGTTTTGTCAGTCAATCCATGCATTCATCACCAATTTTCCTTTTCCTTTCTGCTTTCTTTTTTCTCCTTTGCCTTTTTTGTTCATGTTGTTTTTCCCTTTCCAATTTCCTTTCACATTTCCTTTTTTCTTTGCTTTCTTTTTTCATTCTAATTCATTTTCTTTTCTATTCCATTATCTTTTTCCTGTATTTCTTTGCCTTTCCTCCTTTCTTTTTCCTTTGCATTACTCTTTCCTTTTCCATTTCCCATTTTCTTTTACCTTTGCTTTTATCTTTCCTGTAACTTTTGATTTCCTTTGCTTTCCTCCCTCTGTTTCCATGCTTTTCTTTTTCCCTTTCCTTTTCATTTCCTTTCCTATTTCTTTCACCTTTTGTTTCCGTTTTCTTTCCCATTTCTGTTTACCTTTGCTTTTTTTGTTTTCCTTTTTTCCTCTGGTTTTTTGCCTTTGTTTTCCTTTCTTTCATCTTTGATTTCCTGTCCTGTCCTTTCCTTTCCTTCCAATTTACCTTCCTTTCCCCTTTCCAGTTTACTTTTCCTTTCTTGTTTCTATTCCCATTTCCTTTACCTTTGCTTTCCTATTCCTTTGCTTCCCTTTTTTCTGTCCAATTTTTTCCCCTTTCACCTTACCTTGTCCCTGTTTTCCCTTTTCTTTTCACTTTCCTTTCCTTTGCTTTCCAGTTCACCTGCTTTTCCCCTTTCTTTTCTCCTTTTCACTTTTTTTCCTTTCCTTTTTCCTTTATCATTTCCTTCGCTTTCCCTTTCATTTCCTCTTTGCATTCCTCTTTCTTTTTTCCTTTGCTGTCTTTTCCTTTTCTTTTTCCTGTTTACATTCCTTTTCTTTTCCCTTTGTTTCCTTTTTTCCTTTCATTTTTTCCCTTTTCTTTTCCCTTTTCTTTGCTTTTCCCCTTTGTTTTCATTTTACTTTCCTCTTTCCTTTCCTTTGCTTTCCAGTTAACATGCTTTTCTCCTTTTTCTTTTCCTTTCCCGTTTCCTTTCCCATTTCCTTTTACCTTTACTTTTATTGCATTCCTCTTTCTTTTTTCCTTTCTTTTCCTTTTTCATTTCTTTTCCTGTTTGCTTTCCTTTTCCCATTTCCTTTTCCCTTTGCTCCCTCTTCCCTTTCCAGTTTTTTCCTTTTACTTTTGCTTTCCTTGCCATTCCAGTTTACCTTCCTTTGCCCTTTCTTTTCCCTTTTACACTTTACTTTTTTCCTGTTTCCTTTTCTTTTTCCATTTCCATATACCTTTGCTTTCCTATTTAATTTCCTTTTCCCATTTGTTTTCCTCTTTTGTTTTCCTTTTTATTCCTGTTATCTTTCCATTTTGTTTCCATTTTCTTTGTGGATTATTTTTCTTTCCCTTTTCCTTTTCCATTTGCTTTTTATTTTTTTGTCCTTTTACCTTTTGCTTTTTTTTCTTTGCTTTCCTCTTTCTTTTTTCCTCTGCTCTCTTCTTCCTTTTCTATTTCTTTTCCCCTTTGCTTTACTTTTCTTTTCCTATTTCCCTATACTTTTGCTTTCACTTTTTGTTTCCTTTCCCCTTTTCCTTTTTCCTTTCCCTTCCTTATTCTCCCTGTCTTTTCCCTTTCACTGCTCTTCTCTTACACCATCTTATCATCTTCTCATGCATGCATATTCACCTGACCTTATGTGACTTTAGGACAATTTTTTAAAACATTAAAGCAAAGGCGCTTTCAGTAACAGAAGGTTGATGACACATGGAGGACAGTGACGCCAATGACCATGTTTGGTCATAAATTCTACTCCGCGTAGCCACTGGGAAACAGAAAAGCGAGCAAGCTCGTGGGATTACAATTGTGTTTGTTTGTTCTGGGAGCAATAATATACTCACTGCCTCTTTCTTACTGTCTTACATTATCCTTTGAACACCCCTCCCCCATCAATAACCCAACCTTAGCCGTCTTCATCCCAGTTAAAATACTCCTTCTTGTCCTGACTCTCTTCACCGCTCTCATTTTGCCCTCCCTGTAATGCAACAAAGCTGTTGAACATTTAATTCACCGGGTCTTTCTCTTTTTTTGTATTGGATTCCATGACCTGATACAACTCAAACCATACAAACCTCCTCTTTTTAAGCCTTTCTCTTCATCCCAGTCCGCCCTTCATACTGTCAGTTTCTATCTTTGTATTCTTCTTGCCTCTGAAGCACTTACCGGCAAATACCACAGAAAGTGAAGAAAAGACAGCCCTTCCTGCATTCTTCGCGCAGTGACTCTCCAAAACCTACTCTGGCACTGCATACTTCTGTCAATAGAAAGCAGATGTTAAACTGTAATGTATGGCCGTTTTTTTTCCTCTCTGTCTCTCACTACACAGAAAGAAATATGTAGGCAAGACCTTTTTTACCATCTACATGGATAAAAATACAGATGATGAATAAATCTGCCTCTATTTTCACCTTTCCTTGGCGCAGTAGCTTGAGCAGAAACAGACCTGAAATACAGATACAGTTCAGCGGTAGAAGCAGTAACAAAAAAGTGTCACCTTGTTTAATTCAGAGCATTATATGAAGTAATAAATATCATATGTCACTGTGCTACCTTTTCAGTATGTGTGCTGTAACATTTAAAAAGTTTGGTCTCCAAGATATTTTAATGTTGTTAAAATAAGTCTCTTATGCTTACCATGGCTCGATTAGTTGTAAAAATGAATAATAAAGAAAAATGTAAAAGTAAGAAAAACGACAGTTTTCTGTTAATACATTTGAAAAAAAAAAGGATTTTTTTAGCTGAATTTAGCGTTACTTAATATTTTTGTGGGAATGATTATACTTTAGAATAGAAAGTTCAAACAGCAGTTTTTAGTCTTTTTTTTTTTAAAATGTAACATCATAAATGTATTTACTGTCACTTTTGATGAATTTAATGCATCATTTCTGAATAAAGTATGAATTTCTTTTATAAAATGGTGTTTATACACTACCAGTCAAAAGTTTTTGAACAGTAAGATTTTTTTTTTTTTAATAAGTCTCTTCTGCTCACCTAAGCCTGCATTTATTTGATTCAAAGTACAGAAAAAACTGTAAAAATTTGAAATGTTTTTACCATTTAAAATAACTGGTTTCTATTTAAATATATATTAAAATGTAATTTATTCCGGTGATTTCAAAGCTACATTTTTGCATCATTACTCCAGTCACATGGTCCTTCAGAAATCAATTTAATAATCTGATTTGCTGCTCAAAAAACATTTATTATTAGGGGCCAAGCACCGAAGGTGCGAAGGCACCTATTGTATCCGTTAGAATTCTTATTATTATTATTATTCCGCCGCAAGTCTATGGCAGCCCATAGAACCGCTTGCGGGAAAGTTGTATAATTTGGCACACTAATAGTGGACCGTCCTAACATTAACCATAGCAAGTTTGGAGTCTCTAACTCAAACTCTCTAGCGCCACCACTTGTCCAAACTTTCACTTTCTTTTTGCTAATAACTTTTGAACCGTAAGCCATAAAATCAAAATTCCAATTTTCCCTGAATCCTTGGGTCATGCCGAGTCGAATAAACACCAAATTTCAAAAATCGTAAGGTTTAGTTTTTTTTCTATATTTTTTTGTTTATAAAACCTACTTTTTCGAACTCGTCCTAGACGGTTTGTCTGATTTTCACCAAAATTGGCTCAGATCATCTTCAGACCATGCTGGCAAAAAGTTATGGAATTCAAGTTGATTGGACAAACCGTTCTCGAATAACGCGCTAATTAATTCTACGAAAAGCGCACAAAAATGGATGTGAGGCCGTATCTCGGCAACGGTTTGTCGGATTGAGACCAAACTTGGTGTGTGTTATAACAAGCATGACCTGAGGCGCCCTGCAGTGTTTCGTCACAGTGCCACCTAGTGGTCAGGAGATATGAAAAATGGTTATTTTTGCTTATAACTTCTCATTGGTTTGACCAAAAATCTCAAAACTGGTCTTGTTAGAGTCGGAGGAGCATGCCGAGTCGAACCATATCCAATTTTCCCATGTCAGCCATTTTGGGTGTCGGCCATTTTGAATTTAGCTTTAAAATGCTGTATCTTGAGAACGGATTAACGTATCGTTTCGACAATAATTACAAAAATGTTCGGCACCATGCCCTGAATGTACATACCAATTTTGGGGCCAGCGCCACCTTGTGGTCAAAAGTTATAACGAAATTTCGAAAAATGCTAATAACTTCTGAAAAAAATGGCTTATTGTTATAAAAGTGATCTCAAAATATTCCTTGGGTCAGGCCGAGAACATTGATACCAATTATGCCAAAATTGGCCTAAATTCCTGTTCGCCATTTTGATGAATGTAGAAAACCTACTTTTTCGAACTCCTCCTAGACCGTTAGTCGGATTTTCACCAAATTTGACTCGGATCATCTTCAGACCATGCTGACAAAAAGTTATGGATTTCGTGTCGATATTCGAAACCGTTTTCATTTAACGCTTCAACGAATTTGCAGGTAAGATGCCAAAGCGCATCGGAAGCTGTATCTCTGCAAAGCTTTGAGATATTTGCACCAAATTTGGTATGTGGCATTACCACCTCACACTGATTACACCACATAAATTTGGTAGCAGCGCCACCTATTGGTCAAGAGTAATGAAGCATTCATTAACCATTAGTTTTAAAATGAACAAAAATGCTAATAACTGTAGATAGCATTAGCCTATTGTAATGAAACTGGTCTCAAAATATTCCTTGGGTCCAGCCGACAACATAGATACCCATTATTCCACAATTGGCCAAACTCCCTATCCGCCATTTTGATTTATGTTGAAAACCTACTTTTTCGAACTAGTCCTAGACCGTTTGTCCGATTTTCACCAAAATCGAGTCAGATCATCTTCAGACTGTGCTGATAAAAAGTTATGGATTTCATGATGATAGATGAAACCGTTTTCGTATAGCGCCTCTATAAATTTAAGGCTTGATGTGAAAATGACTCTAAGGCTATATCTTTGGAAAACTTTGACATAATGACACCAAACTTTGTGTGAACATTTGTCATCTCACACTAAACACACCACATCGATTTGATAACAGCGCCACCTGTTGGTAAAACTTAATAAGCCATTAAATCATATCAGTAGGCGTTCTACACCATTTTTCTGTAATTTTCACTAAAATCCTCTTAATATTGCTTCCTTTTCCTTATTGTTGCAGTTGGTCTGCTGTTCCTGCCATCCTTAGCTCCTCATTTTCCGCTTTGAGTGCTTGGCCCCGTAATTGCTGCTTGCAGCTATATTTATTATTATTATTATTATTATGTTGAAAACAGCTGAGTAGAATGTTTTCAGGTTTCATTGATAAATAGTGTGTTCAAAAGAACAGCATTTATCCAAAATAGAAATCTTTTGTAACATCATAAATTTATCACTTTTGATCAAGTATTAATTTCTATTTCTTTCCCAAAAAACAAAGTTGCACTGACTCCAAGATTTTGAATGGAATAGTGTATAATGTTACAGAAGCTTTTTTTATATTTCAGATAAATGCTGATCTTTGGATCTTTTTATTCGCCAAAGAATCCTTTAAAAAATGTACTCAATTTTTTAAATCATGTGACATTGAAGACTGGAGTAATGTAGTTTTGATCACAGGACTAAATTACATTTTAAAATATGTTCATACAGAAAGCAGTTATTTAAAATAGTAAAATTATTTCACAATATGACTGCTTGGACTGTATTTTGGATCAAATAAATGCAGGCTTGGTGAGCAGAAGAAACTTCTTTAAAAAACATAAAAAAATCTCACAGTTTAAAAACGTTTGACTGGTAGTGTATGTACATATTCCCTATCGTACAGTGGATAATAAAGCACACACACAAAAAAAAAAAAAAAAAAAATATATATATCAATAAATAATCTCAGGCTCAGATTAGTAAGAAGTAACACCTAGCTATGTGCTAAAAACACTCAGAACGCTTCAACAACTGCATAACAATGCTAACATTATTTAATTATAGTTAATTATAGCTGCAGCATGAATATAAAGTAGCATGATCGTTTGTTTGTATTGTTGTGCCTCTTTTTTGTTTTTTTCCCAACTTTGGCTTAATGCCTCGCTCATACAGAGCTGTAATTTAGAATAGAATTTTTGTGAAACAGAAAATTTCCTCCTCCTCAGGGCCTTTGCTAAAGCACAGAGGCTTTAGCTAGACACTGCTGACAATGGCTTTGGGGCTTTGCTAATTGACTGTGCAGCTCCGCGTGTCCTTTTTAATGACTGCTGCGCTAGCCTTTAGCGAAACCGTCTTGGCACCGATCGAGTCTGAAATGTCAAACAGCTATAGTGGAAAAGTCAAAAGGGTCAAATAAGGCCGTTATTGTTGTGTAGGGAATTAGAGTTAGCCTTGGATGATGGCTTACAGACACATCCATATGCCTCTTGAAGGTTTGTGAAGGTGATTCTCAGGGCATATATCCACACCTCCCTTCAGCTTAAAAGCTAAGAAAATGACATCCTTGTTAATGTTAGCTCCCGAAGCAGGTGCTCATTAATGCTCATTGATGTTTACGAGGTGAACTTGACTTTGCCATCCTCATGCGGCACAAGGCTGTGTTTTAAGGGCTCAATGGAAATGACATGTTAGGCCTGGTGTATGTCTGTTCTTGAGGCTTGTTCCTGTCTCACATCTAACATGCACTAAAATAAACTCAAAAAAGAACAAACAGACCTGTACTGATCGGCCAACCAAGAGTACCTGCCTTCTTGCGTCAATGAGGCTAGTAGCGTTTTCATCATTTGCAGGGGTAAATAATAAAAAAGAGGATTTGTTTATGTGGGTTGTTGTCTGGTTTACGTCAAACCTTGTTGTTGCAAAGCTGTCTCGGCGTGGATTATTTTGCTGATGATGGTCATTCTGAAGGATAACTGTGGTCAGTGACATCTGCTCCACATGGCTTGGCCTGTAACAGAAGATGGATTCACGGTGTGAGTAGACAAAGCCCTTTGCGGTTGCGACATTTGGTGTCTGGCCAGTACGAATATTAACTGTTATCACTGTGACACTAGAGAAAATGTGTAGGTTTTAAACTCTGTGGCGGCAGTCGAACAGATCATTTACTAACACTGTCAAAGCGTCCTCTCCAGGGAGAGTAAACAACAGAGGCCCAATTGCACAAGCACAACCATTAGCAATAGGCAAATTTCACAGCAGAAGAGCTTAAACAGTGGTCCAAAGATTGTTGCTCATTTAAATAAATAAGTTATTTATTTACTGATTTATTTAGCTTTTTATTCATTTATCATTTATTTACCAAATAAATAAATTGACACAAAGAAACAAATAAATAGAATTATAATTGGGTAAAAATCAACAGTGTTTATAATAGTAAAAGTAGCTACTAAATCTAGTTATTTCAGTGAATCGAGAACAAAACAGGCCAACTTTCTGGCCAACTTTTAGGTCAGTAAAAGTATTATTTCAAGGCTTGTCATTTAAGCTAGTTTTTTTTATTTTAAGGTATTTGTGACCCTGGACTACAAAACAAGTCTTAAGTAGCATGGGTATATTTATAGCAATAGCCAAAAATACACTGTTTGGGTCAAAATTGGTGCCAAAAATCATTAGGATATTAAGTAAAGAAGATATTTTGTAAATTTCCTACTGTAAATATATTAAAAGTAAATTTTAATAATTGTTCATTAGTAATATGCATTGCTAGGAACTTCATCTGGACAGCTTTAAAGGTGATTTTCTCAATATTTAGATTTCAGATTTCCAAATAGTTGTATCTTGGTCAATGAATTAATTGATGAAATTTCATAAATATGACTGGTTTTGTGGTCCAGGGTCACAAATGGTAATAAAATATGGCAGGAACTCAAGAGTTAAACTGTTTTAAAAAATTCATCTTGATAATCATGAATGAATTACAGTCAAACTAAATTCAGGCAGCTTCACTATCACAATAAAAAACTAATCACAGTTATCGCTATAGTTTAGAAAATGGTAATAAAATATGACAAGAACTCAAAAGTTAAACTGTGTCAGAATAAATTCATCTTGATAATGTCAGATAAGTTTTTTCGGTCCCAAATTTTACTGTTAGTCCACTGTATTAAAATTTTTTGGGTATAAAATGTCACAGTTTACTTTATTTTGACTGTATGTCACGATATACTTATTTTTGCTTTAAATAAAATCAAAATTTCTGACACCATGAAAATTTCAGAATTCTTGTCACCAGTGTCAAAAACTAATTACAAGCAAGAGGACAAAAACTACAGTAGAACAAATAAATAAGAAATGCTACATACATTGTATAAAGAAAATCAAATCACTGTGTAAATTAAATATATATTTGTTCTAAAGTTACAAAAGTGATTTAGTCAAGAATACTGAGAGATTTTCTGTTTTGTTGTTTGATTAACATGAATGACAGACAGCAGGAATATTAGACTGCTGTCACTTTAAGAGCTGCCTGGATCCAATGTACTTTTACACGCGTTTTTCTTTTTCAGCTGTTTGCTTTTCCTTAAAACCTACTGTGTTTACGAAGATACTTGCAAAGACCGGCATTTTGACACATACAAATGTGTATTCAACCGTTCAAGGCCCAGAAAGCAGCAAAAATAACTCTGATCAATACTCCTGTGCTCCATGAGCGTCATTTCACGCATATAGGAAAATTAGTTCTCTTTCACTGCTTATTGCATTTTAACAGCAATTTTAATACAGTGCAAAGGATAGATTTTTGTGACCATGTAGTAAAGAAATGTCACGTGAGTGTGTAACCGCGATAGAGACGATAATCCAAAATCTACCGGTTGACAAATTTCTACTAGTTAATCATGTCTGCTGGTATATATCGTCCACCCCTATTTTGTAGTTTCTTCCAGACTTTAAGTGTTTGAGAACATCAGCAGATGTGAGAAAACAGCTATCTTCTGTCCTGTACTGTATAAAAAAATACCTAATGTAAATTGAGATTATTATGGCTCATCTGTCATGCATCGAATACTCTGATAAAGATGATGTGTGAATGAGCGAGAGCAAATGCTCGGATTTGTTTTTGAATGTTATCTCCTCTTCATCGGCAATTGCCTCCCTGCTTCCTCCGATAAGACTCACTCTCCCTCTCTTTCCTCCTCCTCTCCGCCGTTTTTGCCTTATCTGATGTGGCGTGAGCCAATCCTAAAAGGCAATACCGAGTGCACATGTAGATCTTCTCCGCCGCAGCTTTCTCTTTTTGAATCGATACTGTGGCTTTACAACAGAAACAGAAGCGTTTTGTCAGGCAGACATCACCTCCATCTTGTCTCTGGAACCTGTCAGCTCTTAATTTTAGTAGAGTCGATGTACTCCACTCTCTTCATGTGCCATTTTATTGCAGCATTAGTAATAGACTATCACTGTATTTGATGTGGTGGATAAAAAAAAAAAAAAATCTGGGCCGAAATATTTTTGGTTTAAAAATTTTGCCTCTAAAGTTGTCCAAATGAAGTTCCTAGCAATGCATATTACTAATCAAAAATTAGGTTTTGATATATTTACAGTAGAAAATGTACTAAATATCTTTATTGAACATGTTTACCTAATGATTTTTAGCATAAAAGAAAAAAAACAATAATTTTGACCCATACAATGTATTTTTGACTATTTCTACAAATATACCCATGACTTATGACTGGTTTTGTGGTCCAGGGTCACATATATGATGAATTGCTATGTTGCAATTGGACACACAGTGTAGCTTCCTTAGCCTCAGATGATATTCAGTAGTACCTGCTGGCGGTGTGTTTTCTGCTGACTGTAAATCAAATCTAGAGTTATCGCTGTTCCTGGAGCTCCTCCAATGGCAGACTGATCTCAGTGTGCTGCTGTCTGTTTATCCATATGCTGTATTTTCATTTGCCAGGTTAATTTATAAATCTTTGTGAACCTACCCTGCCTTCATCACTCTGTTTTTCCCTAAAGTTCACAAAAGCTACATATTACATAAACAGTACATACTACTATTTTCTTGTATCTAACAGACAATATTACATTCATCACATTTGCCACAAGCCTGAAATTATGTGGCCACTCATGGCAACCTCAGTATTAATCTGACAGAATCTATTCTGCAATGTTACGCTTGACACAGAACAGGATGTTATTCTGTTGACCGACTATTTAATTTAGTGATAAATATATCTGACGATGCAGTAGAAGTTGGTGAGCGTTGTGTAATAGTCACAGTGAGGTGGCAAGTAGCCATTGCCTCATGTTGCCCAGGCAGACGTTTGACAGGCCGAGCTCTGGCTGGACCCTAGGAACAGGAAGGGCCCGGGTCAGTTTCCCAGCGGGAGGCACAGCCGGCCCGTTTAAAGTGAAGCGGAGCGTGATGGGAGTTTGGTCAGAGGATTAGTACTGTTGTCTGTGAAACTGCAACGGGACGGGGGTCTGTGTGAAACACGCTGCCCATGCCCCTACTGCCCTGCTCCCTTTCAGTCTGGCCTCTCTGAAGTTAGACAAACATGCCATTGTGGCCTTGTCATTCACCAAGAATCTCACAGACTGTTCTGAGAAGGACCGCCATATCCTTCAGATACAGATAGGACCAGAAGGCGACAAGATAGCTGCTTTGAAATATTTAAGAGCTGGCCTAAGGCAGCTTAAACCATTATTTCCTTCATAGTTGTGCAGGAAGACAGCCTGACAACTGTCTATGTTGGAAGCCACAAAACTGCATGTCATCTCAGAATGTTCATATATAGATATATAGCAGGGGCGTTTCCTCCGAGGAGGCAAGGGAGGCAGTGTCTCCTCAAAAAAGAAACATTGTACAAAAGCAACATCAGCAGGTAAAGTTACAGCAAGAGTCTGCATCTCTCTTGCCTCCCCTGAGCCCATTGAGTTTTAACAGACCCCTAAAGTGTGCAGTGAGTTTGGTGGGGGTAATTAAAAATGAATGGTGAGAATATACATGAGGAGGCAAAAGAATGTTTTTACTAATATCTCTTTATTTGCTTTGTTTTATTTTGTTAAACCTTACTACACTGTGCCTAACAACGCCCCTTAGCTGTTATAAATTCACCCTAAACCAAGGCTTCACCGGGCTTATTGCTCTTATAAACGCTTAGTAAGGTTTCACAAAATAAAACAGAGGAAATAAAGTGTAATGATATTAGTAAAAACATTATTCTTCCGCCGAACAATGTAGTTCCTCAGAAACTGTTGTGGTTGCAACAACATGGTTGCCAAGCAACACAGATGTAAACAAAGGTGTATGTTTGTAGAGTAATTTACAACAGCTTCAAACACAGCTCAACCAATTAGAATCAAGGACCGGAGCTATCCGTTTTTTTTAAATAAAAACATTATTCTTCCGCCAGACAATGTAGTTCCTCAGAAACGGTTGTGGTTGCAACAAAGTGGTTGCCGAGCAACACAGATGTAAACAAAGGTGTATGTTTGTAAAGTAATTTACAACAGCTTCGAACTCGGCTCAACCAATCAGAATCAATTACCGGAACTATTCCTTTTTTTAAATAAAAACATAATTCTTCCACCAGATAATGCGTCTCAGAATGCTCATTGTTCCTATAGACCTTTTTCCTGAGTAAACGATGAGCGCCGCCATTACGAATTCTAACGTAAGATTGAATGCTTTTCTGTTCCGGTTTCCATAGGAACCCATTCAAATAGCGTCCATGTGTTTTTAATGTAGCTACCTTCCGCTGGTTCGTGTCATCTACACACTCATTAAAGTGAGGCACTGACAAATGACGGTCATTGCGACATTGCCAAGTGATGGCGCTATGGAGCCATGTGCTTTTTAAAAACATTTTAATAGGTTTAACATTAGTTTATTAGCTCGGAATATACCCTAATTTGACTAGAAACAATGCAGACCAGAAATGCAAAGCATTCTTTCAGTTAAGAGTCGGACTTACTTCCGTGTTCAGGAAAAAGGTCTATTGCAAACTGAACTTCTAACAGCAGTGACTTTACTAATCAACGATTGGCTCTTTCATTAAGAAGGTGGGGCTTCGCAGCCATAATGAGTGTTGCATTTTTCCCCATTCAAAACTATATGAGTGATATGTCTTGGGTATTCTATAGTCTTTGGTTGCAACAAAGTGGTTGCTGGGCAACAGATGTAAACAAAGGTGTATGTTTGTAGAGTAATTTACAACAGCTTCAAATGCAGCTCAACCAATCAGAATCAAGGACCGGAGCTGTCCGTTTTTTAAATAAAAAACATTATTCTTCCGCCAGACAATGTAGTTCCTCAGAAATGGTTGTGGTTGCAACAAAGTGGTTGCCGAGCAACACAGATGTAAACAAAGGTGTATGTTTGTAGAGTAATTTACAACAGCTTCGAACTCGGCCAACAGCTTCGAACAACTAATCAGAATCAAATCAAACTATTCCTTTTTTAAATAAAAATATTATTCTTCCGCCAGATAATGCGTCTCAGAATGCTCATTGTTTCTATTGCCACCAGAACTTCTAACGGCAGCTGTTGGTATGCGCTGACTTTACTAATCAACGATTGGCTCTTTCATTAAGAAGGTGGGGCTTCGCAGACATAATGAGCACTGCATTTTCCCCATTCAAAACTCTAGACCTTTTTCCTGAGTAAACAATGAGCGCCGCCATTACGAATTCTAACGTCAGATTGAATACTTTTCTGTTCCGGTTTCCATAGGAACCCATTCAAATAGCGTCCATCTGTTTTTAATGTAGCTAACGACCGCTGCTTCGTGTCATCTACACACTCATTAAAGTGAGGCACTGACAAATGACGGTCATTGCGACATTGTCAAGTGATGGCGCTATGGAGCCATGTGCTTTTTAAAAACATTTTAATAGGTTTGACATTAGTTTATTAGCTCTTATACTACAGGGCCGTTGAATGCTTGAATCTGATTGGCTGATGAACGTTCTAGAGGTGTGCATTATATTCAGGGATACGCACGGCGAACGTAGTTCCAGACAGCTTTTGACCGAATTACAGTTCCATATCACTTTGCATAGTTATAACTGTAATAACGGACATTTGCATACACAAACAACAACAACAACAACATGGCAGACCATTTTCCGCACGTACATTTTAATATTTATGGTAAATATGAAAATTTTAACAACTGGGCGGCAGCAGTATTGGACAGTCCAGATGAAAAACAACATAAACGGAAGCGGACATCAAAAGCAGCCGGCAAGAACAAAAGACATAAAACGATCAGCGAAGAACAGCTAGACATACTCGAAGGAGAAAAACATGAAGAAAACACCAAAAAAACAACAGCTTGGGCAGTTAATGTGTTTAATGATTGGCTTAAGGCCAAAAATATGTCTGTGGATGAGGTAGAGAGAGAGGGAGCAGACGCTTTAAATACCCAGCTGCAAGCTTTCTATGCCACTGTCCGAAACGCATCCGGCGCAGAGTACTCCGTGTCAAGTTTTATTTCCCTAAGAGCAGGACTGAACCGCTTTATGTCCAGATATAACATCACTGGTCAATCCGAATTCAAGTCATCCAACGACGTATTCAGGGCTGTCCTCAAAAAGTTTCGCAAGGCTGGAAAAGACACCAGTTCTCATCATCCTCCCATCTCCATCGCTGAAATACAGCGCATTCGCAACTCTCCGTATCTGTCACCAGACACAGCAGCCGGACTGGTTCGCAAGGTCTGGTTTGATGTTCAGCTGAACCTGGTAAGAAGGGGCCGTGAAGGAAATCGAGAATTGAGAAAGCATTCGTTCGTTATTAAAAAAGACGAAAATGGAGATGAATATGTTTGCTTGTCTTACAATGCTGAAACAAAAAACCACAAAAAGCCCACTGATCCTAACAAAGACTGCTACCGAGGATTCATGTTTGCTAATTCAAGTGACCCCTTTTGCCCAGTCAAAAGTTTCAAGAAATACATCGCTAAATGCCCACCTGATGCCACATCCTTCTATCTTCATCCACTGAAAGCCCCACAGGAGGAGCTCGACGGGCGAGAGTTCTGGTATACCCGCGAACCGATGGGTGTGAACTTCCTCGGAAATATGCTTCCACGCATCAGCGAGGCAGTCGGGTTATCCAAAAGATACACCAACCACTCACTGAGAAGCACCGCAGTTCAAATTCTGACAGAAGCAGGGCTGGAGAGCAGGCAAATAATGTCTGTCACAGGGCACAGGTGCGAAACAAGCCTAAAAAGCTATTGGACACCTTCGGCTAAAGAAAGAAAACAATGGAGCCTGATCCTCTCAGGAAACAACAGTTCAAATGTCACAGAAAATCAGAAATCAGAAACCCACGATCAACAGGAAAAGGCGATCTCTGCGAACACACAGCCCCCCGCGCTTGATCTGCCGTTTTCAATGTCGAATTTTACAATTAATGGAAACGTGCAGTTTAATTTTAATAAATAAAACAAAGGTCTAGATAAATTAAGTTGTAGCCATATAAATCGAAAATGAAACAATAATGGCTGGCCTGCTGCACATTTTTATCGAAGGTACAACAAATAAATAATATTGATATGGCTAAGAACTTTGTGTTTCATTTATTGCTGCAACTAATAGAAATATGCAACGAACCAATAAATAAATAAATTAGTAAATATACACGCACAAACTTTTTTCTGTCTTGCAATCACGTGCTTGCATGCACACTATAGGTCACATACTAGCACAGAAACGTGTTGTCAGCGCTATACATGACCATTTCTCACTAGCAGGGTAATAACAGCTGCATCTTAAAGCAGATGAACTTACAGTTTAACTTTTTGCCACTGAGACGCAGTTATTAACTGCATAGTCTGCTCTCAACAGCTCAAGCCTTCGTTACTAGTTCTAAAATGACGTTTTGGAACTAGCAACGAAGCTGTTGGATGAGCTGCGTAAGAAAATAATCCTACTCACAAAAGCATTTTAAGGATACAAACCGGACGAATGTCTTGAAATATATCATTTGATCGATGTCTTGAGGTGTGGTAACTGTAGTATAAGCGGAATAATTGACTTCGGTCCGTAGAATTCCTAGAAAATAATGCACACCCGAGGTGTAACGGCCACTCCGCTTCGCGTCGTGACCGCATCACCACCTCGGGTGTGCATTATTTTCTAGGAATTCTACGGCCCGTCGTCAATTATTCCTTACGGAATATACCCTAATTTGACTAGAAACAATGCAGACCGGAAATGCAAAGCATTCTTTCAGTTAAGAGTCGGACTTACTTCCGTGTTCAGGAAAAACGTCTATATGAGTGATATGTCTTGGGTATTCTATAGTCTTTGGTTGCAACAAAGTGGTTGCTGGGCAACAGATGTAAACAAAGGTGTATGTTTGTAGCAGGGGCAGACTGGGACAAAATTTCAGGCCGGGAAATCTCACACTCATCCAGGCCATCCCAAAAACCCACAACAAATTCTGAAATCATGGACAATAAAAAAGTATAATCCACTGGCTGGTGCCACGCAAAATAATTAAAGATTATCTCTTGAACTTCCATTTACCTTTTTATAAAAATTTAAGTATTACATTAGGACCATGTGCTATTGTTTTATCTTGCCCAAATGTCAAAACTGTTGGCCTACAATAATAGCTACATCTTGAATATATCTTTAGTAAAATCCTAATACTGATTTTTTTTTTTTGCATTATCATGGGTCATGTTTTGTCCTTAGGAAAATTAACCATGGTTTAATTAGGCCTATGGTAAAAGTATAGTAGTATAGTAGTTTTTTTTTTTTGTTGTCGTTTTTTTGGCATTTTGATTACAATTTGGATAACCAGAGTTTTACTACAAATACCATTTACTACAAATACCAAGTGTAGAAAAACCTTTGTTAATTTGTGGTTACCATAGTTTAAAAAACAAAAAACATTGTTACTATAGTTAGTGAAAACATGGTTAATTTTTGTAAGAGTTGTATTGTTGTTAGCCTTAGCTCCCTCTAAACGTGTTATAAAACAATGTGAATATTTGTCTGCTAAGTTCCTACTCTTTACAAGTTATGCCATTTTGTTAATTTTTCAGTAAACGGACTGCTATTTATAATATTTGCAAGCAGTTTAATGCTTAACTAAGTAAAGAAAACTACAATAGTCTATTTACAGATGTATCTGACCTGTAAATGAAGTACTGAACAGGACAGTTTCGACTCTCTGCTCCATCTGGGCTCTCCATTCTCGAGTCTTGAATTCTTTTGGCGGACGCGCGGATGGGCGGAGCGTGCGCGTGGCGAATTGCGTTGTCAGTCAAGACGAACCGGATTACGATTTATTAGAGTATTATTATTGAATGGCGAATTTGGAAATAATCACTTTAGTACATTCGGCAGGCAACAGAAACAACAACAACAATATATATGAAAATAAAGTATAAATAAAAAAATTGGCTGCCAGGCCACCGGGAATTGTCCCGGTTCTCCCGATGGCCAGTCCGCCCCTGGTTTGTAGAGTAATTTACAACAGCTTCAAACGCAGCTCAACCAATCAGAATTAAGGACCGGAACTATACGTTTTAGATAGATAGAAAAACTGTACAACAAAACATGTTTTCCATTAAGAGAAGATGGTGCAATATGTTCTAATGGTTTGTCTAAAAGCAGTGACATTTTGCAGACTAGATTAAATAAACAGAGCTGATAGGTTATGGTGTTTTGTTGGACATCCTCAACCCTCAAGGACTGTTTTGCTCACAGTTTAGGTATTTTACCGAAGGCCAGTTCATCAGTCACAAAACACTTTGTGCGAAGAAGAGGAAATTCCTGCTTACACTTTCAGCTGCAGTGTGTCAGAGGGTTCCTCGTGGTTCTGTACAAAATACCACGTTAGCTTTCAACCAGAGCCAGCTCCGACTTTATATGTAAAGGGAGAGGTCTCACTTCACTTTCCCAGCTTCTGGATTGAATCACTTTTGGATGTCTAGCCCTGGGGTCACTGATGACATCATGCTCTCCACCTTAGTCCAAACTGCCCATTTTCTCCATTTGTTGCTCTCATTAGATGTTTTAGAAACCCAGCACAGAAAGGAAGTAATAACAACCCCCGCCCTTGACAAAATAAGTATATTTATATATCGTCTTAGCTGGAACAATATTTCCCTCCGTACAGTGAAGGACTCGGTCCTACCTCATATTTAATGATTACCAGGAGGCGAGTTATTCTTACTAAAGCTCACGTCTCCCTAGAGACCGTAAACACACTTGTAGTCAGGCTGCAGAGCACTATTGTTGACGTTACTTGGGTGAACGATGAGGCCTTCGAAACGCTCTGGATGATCCTTCCTGGCGTGCGCAAACAGCCCGTCCTGTGTTTAGATGAAATTTGATGTGAAATTTAGCATATGCTCGCCAAATCAAAGAACAGATGCATGGATCTGTCAGCTTTCATTAAAAGCGATGTATCTTCTTCTCCATGTACATTTAAAAGATGTTTAAAATGTTGGTTTGGCTTTTTTAGAAAATGCTATATTTAGCACTAAGCCAGGTTTCAGTTCTCTTTTTGCAGTGTAATAAGTTGCAGGAAGTAACAACTATTAGCTCTGGAGATCTGAAGAAAGATGAAGGAAGTAGATGGCGGTCATGGGATGGATCCCAGGTGTTCACACACCTGCACAAAAGCTGTCTCTAGTACTAAAAAAAGACTACTCTGTTTACTTGTTCTTCCCGTTCCTTGCCATCAAAGCACACCAGTGTTGTTATTGTTAACTAAAACTTAAAAAAAAAAGATATAAAAAAAGAAATAAAACTAAAACTACTAAAACTTAATTTATATATATATATATATATATATATATATATATATATATATATATATATATATATATATATATATATAAATTATTTAGGAATAAAAATGAATAAAAATGTCAAAAGCACAAAATTACTAAATAAAAGCTAATTCAGAATATCACTAATAGTATATAAACAGTATATAAATACTATTAAAATAAAACTGTTGGGCATGTTATGATATAATTTTGTTAACTTTTTTTTTAAATAAATAAAAGGAAAAAATAAGTTTAAAATGTATGCCAATTTTTTAGAAATTATTTAATTGATTGATATAAATCAATTCAATTATTATATAATATAATGTTTTGAAAACATTTTTTAAAGAAAAGTTTCAGTTTAACGACTGTAAAAATGTTATGCGCCTTGAACAAGTAATAATATTGTTTTCTTACACCTTGAATATGCAAGTATGAGTGTACATATCTTTAAATAAACTATTTACAAAAAAAGTTTTTAAATATTTTTTCAAGGTAAGAAGTATTTTAATTATACATATTATGATTTATTGATTTATAAGTACTGAAACTGAAGTTAAAAAAATACTAACTGACATAAAAATTATAACTAAAACCTAAATAAAAACAAAAAAATGAAATAAATAAAATGAAATAAAAAATAAATGAATAAAAATGTCAAAAGCTATCTAAAAAAAATCGAAAATAAAAGCTAAATATAAAACTAAAAGGCAATTCAAAATATTAATAATAATATATAAACCATATATAAATATTACTAAAATAACACTGTTGTGCATAATATGATATGATGTTAAAGTTTTTTTCTGAATAAATAAAAGGAAAAATCTAATTTAAAATGTATACCTTTTTTTTTTTTTTTTTTAGAAATGCCTTAAATTTGGTTTTGAATACATTTTTAAGACACATCTTCACATCTTACACATCTTCAAATAAATCATTATTTTCAAAAAAGTTTTTAAATACATTTTCAGGGTAAAATGTCATTTTGATACATATTATGAATTAATAATTAGTACGTATCATCCATTTTTGACCTGAACCAACCTTGTCTCTACAAAGCCAAATTATATTTTAAAAGAAAATGTGCATTTTCAATGTACTTTTGACTAAATTAACGACCAGGACAACAAACGTGTGTGATGATGTCATTGACCCGTCTGTGAGAAACACAGATAGCCTTGATGAGAACAGAGGAGGTTCATATTCCCTCAAACGCAGGTCTGTAACGATGTAAACCAGGGGCAGCCTCAGGCCACAGGAGCCTTTAACATTAACACTCCTTAATTTACGAGCAGATCCAGGGCAAAGAAGCTTTTAAAGCAGCTCTCAGCTGAGAGTAAGTGGTATCATCGTAGTAAAAGAGTGTCAGCTGATTATTTATGAAGCTTCGGGAGGTGCGTTGGCCTTCTTTTATCTTAGCCTTTCACACCCATGAACATTTGAGCCCTTTGTCATGCCAGGGGAAAGAGGAAAGATAAAACACGGTGGTTGATACCTTTCATCTTGCATCCTGTGATTACACCCTCCCTGTGGGCGTGTGTAAGACAGGGAGCGCAAATAGATTCATTATTTCAGCGGTGGCTGATTATTATTATTAGCTGGGTGGAAACTGATACGCTGAGCTTGTCTCTGCCAGGGAGGCCTATCACTTATCATAAGGCTTTCCTCCAACGTCTCGGTAATGTTTTGGCAACCTGATAGCGTTGCCGCAACGCTGTAACAATATTATTCCGTGACGGGCACTCGCACAGCTGTACGCTCACGTTAAGGTCAAGATGGTGTTTTTATTACGCTGTCGTTTTATGAGTTTACTGTAAATGGTTTTTAACACCTCGCATTGTGAACGTGGGGTATGTTATTGTAGCAAATGTGAACTAATCTGATCCGTACTCCCCTATGAAGATCTGCGCCTGATGTAAGACAGGCATTACAAAATAAAAAACACAACCCCCTCTGTATTGTTTGGGACCAGCGCTTGTTCTTTCAAAAAATTTAAGAGTTGTTGTCACTTTTGTGGTTCTCTAAACACTCTCTCTAGGTGGTCTGCGCATCCAAGGCAGAAGTGTTTACTTCACAAATATTTGCTGGTGAAGCATTCAAAATGTGCAGACCTCCAACAGAATGGGGTCTTTTTCCAGTCAAGAGTATAGTATAGTATAGTGATCTTGCCTTTTATCTGTCAGACACGTGGATGCGTAAGTGAGAAAGCCTGGGTTAGGTGTAAACTCCAAGTTATAAAGAGGAAATCAATTGACATTTATTTATTTAGCTTATTTGGCCATACAGTTGAGGTCAAAAGTTTACATACACCTTGCAAAAATGTTAATTATTTGACCAAAATAAGAGTGATCCTACAAAATGCATTTTATTTTAGTACTCACCTGAATAAGATACTTTACATAAAAGATGTTTACTTGCAGTCCACAAGAGAAAATAAGTGTTGAATTTATAAAAATGATCCTGTTCAAAAGTTTACATACACTTGATTCTTAATACTGTGTTGTTACCTGATTTTTTTATTTTTTTTTTGTGATAGTTGTCCCTTCTTTGTCCTGAACAGTTAAACTGCCTGATGTTCTTCAGAAAACTCCTTCAGGTCCCACAAATTCTTTGGTTTTTGTGTGTATTTTGAACCCTTTCCAACATTTGACTGAATGATTTGGAAATCCATGTTTTCTCACTGAGCACAACTGAGGGACTCATATGCAACTATTACAGAAGGTTTAAATGCTCACTGATGCCTCAGAAAGAAAAACGATGCATTAAGAGCCAGGGGGTGTAAACTTTTGAACAGAATGTAAATTTTTCTTATTTTGTCTTTTTTTGTTTTGTTTAGTAATGCCCCTCAGAAGCTACAGAAGATACTTAGATGTTTCCCAAAAGACAAAATAAGTTAAATTTACCCTGATCTTCAAAAGTTTTCACCCCCCGGCTCTTAATGCATTGGATTTCCTTCTGAAGCATCAGTGAGCATTTGGACCTTCTGTAATAGTTGCATACGACTCTCTCAGTTGTCCTCAGTGTGAAAAGATGGATCTCAAAATCACACAGTCATTGTTGGAAAGAGTTAAAATACACAAAAATTCTGTTTTCTGAAAAACAGTGGGCAGTTTAACTGTTTAGGACAAACAAGGGACTCATGAACAACTATCACTAAACAAAAAAACACAGCTGTGGATCATTCAGGTAATAACGCAGTATTAAGAATTAAGTGTATGTAAACTTTTGAACGGGGTAATTTTTTTTAAATTCAGCTATTTTCTTCTCTTGATCCCTCTTATTTTGGTAAAATAATTAACATTTCGCAGATTCTGCAAGGCGTATGTAAACTTTTGAACTTTTCTTCAACTGCAACCTCAACTGTAAAGTTGGACTCATGAACAACTTGTACAAGTATAAAAATTCATTCAACTTTGTGTCTGGTTTGTTAACATTAAATTGTGATTTAATGTTTGCCTGATTACGTAGTCTTACATAATTTGCTAAAAGGCTAGCCATATTAAGGGGACGTCTGTTCTTTCAATCAAATACAATAAGATGCAGACACAAAGTTTTGGGAAAAAAGGCCTTGAGATGCATTTTTAAAGGGATAGTTCACCCAAAAATAACAATTGTGTCTTTAATTTCTCGTTCCAAACCCGTGAGACCTTTATTCTTCTTCAGAACACAAATTAAGATATTTTTGATGAAATCCGAGAGCTCTCTGACCCTACATAGACAGCAAGGCAACTACTACTGTACATGTTATGTAATGTTATGAAGCTACAAGAATACTTTTTGTGTGCAAAACAAAAATAACAACTTTATTTAACAATTTCTTATCTTTCATGTCAGTATTCAACATATGTTCACTAAAGTACTACGACGTATGCGTGTGGTGTTGCTGCCGCAGAAGCTGGCGTTCTGGCGTAGAACCTGGATGCACTGCGTCTTGTTTACAAGCAGAGTAAACATGTCTGAAGATTTTCAACAGAGAGGATGACTTGCAGTTTTTTGCCCAGCCTTACTTTGAACCAGAATATACAAACGATGAACTAAGAGAGATGGACGTTCTACTTCAAAACACTTTCTTTTCTTTGCTCACAAAAAGTATTCTCATAGTTTCATAACATTGCGGTTGAACCACTGATGTCACATAGACTATTTTATCCATGTCCTTACTACCTTTCTCGACCTTGAGCATTTCCGTTGCGTTGCCGTCTACACAGGGTCAGAAAGCTTTCGGATTTCATTACAAAAATCCTATAATGTGGTTTTACGGGTTTGGAACAACATGAGGGTGAGTAATTAATGACAGAACTTTCATTTTTGGGTGACTATCTTTTTAAAACTTAAAGAACTTTAACCCTGCTACAGTGTCTTCAAAACACATCACAGTGTGAAACATTGAGAAACACTGGTTTTTGCTCCATGGCCAAATAAAACAAAGCTTTTAAAACACAATGATTATCTCTAAAAAGAAAAAAATGGGGGTCAAACTTAGAAACATCTAAAAGTGGGCTCCTATTAAAGCGTCGCTACAGCTGCCACGTCACATGCAGCACGAGTTGTGCGCTTGCTAAAATTCCAGCTTCCTCCCTCTCATTTCCCAGCTATCATCACAGAGCTATAAAACTTAATAGAGGTTCTGCACAGTGCCTCATGACAGATCTGCCTGTTTGTGTTTGTTCGTGTGTGTCTTTCTCTCAGTGCGACGCAGCTGTGATTGAAGGTTAACCTCTCTGAATCTTTCTAGTGTGTTACAGGGAGTGACTCGGATCGGGAGCAACATGAGCGAGCGCTTTGACTGTGACAACTGCAAGGAGTCCTTATACGGCAGGAAGTACATCCAGGCGGAGGACAACCCTTACTGCATCCCGTGCTACGACAGCCTGTTCGCCAACACCTGCGATGAGTGCAAAGAGCTGATTGGCCACGATTCAAGAGTGAGTTGAACTTATTAAAGCACCAGTTCTTTTAATTTACTCACCCTTGTGTCATTCAACTCGTATGACTTTTTCCTGTGGGACACAAAAGAAGATATTTTGCAGAATGTTAAAGGGATAGTTTAAAATTCTGTTAATCACTCACCATCTTGTCATTCCAAACCTGTAAGAAGCACTGCTTTTTTGATTTTCAAGGATCGAACAATGTGTCTTCTATTTCAGATTCTTAAAAAAAATGAGAACTAGATAATGAAAAAATATGTAGCAATTAAAGAAATGTCCAAAATAAAGTGAAGCACATGCAATACTCTAGTATTACTACTATAGTAAAATCATGGTTCATTTTCTTAAGTGATTTGTATTAGTGCATACTTCATTTATTTTTTTGTTTTATTTTGATGTTTTCTATGGTTTAACAAAAAAAAAGAAATTCACAAAATCGCTCTGAAATCCTGATCTGAAACAAATGATTCACGAAGTTCCGATCTAAATCAAATGATTCACAATCAACACTCTGAAGTCCCGATCTGAATAATGATTCGCAAGCCACCATTTCAGAGCAGGACTCGGAGTGCGGATTGCAAATCCTTTGACGTAGATTGGAACTTTGCATATCGATTTGCAAATCATTTGATTTAGATCGGAACTTCAAATCATGTATCGCGAATCATTTGATTTGAATCATTCAATTCGCGAACCCGTTCCAATCTAGATCAAATGATTCGTGATACACAATTTGAAGTCCTTATCTGAAACAAACGATTTGCGATACACAATACGATTGGAGCACTTTGAAACTGAATCATTTTGCGACGCAAAATACAATTCAATAATTCAAGCACTTTTCAAGTACCTCTTCAGAAATATTGCTATTTTCAAGGGTTTTCCAGGCCTTAAATTTCAAAAAGTCAAATTGAAGTACTTCAAGCACTTTAGGCACCCTGTATGAGCCCTGAAAGGTAGGACATTGTTAAAATAGTCCATGTGATATCAGTGGTTCAACCATAATGTTATGAAGCTCAGAGAATACTTTTTGTGTGCAAAGAAAACAAAAATAACGATTTTATTTAACAACAACTTCTCTTCTGTGTCAGTCTTCAATGCATGTTTACAAGAGACCTTTCTGGGCCTTGAACGTCTCAGTTGCGTTCTTGTTTATGCAGGGTCAGAAAGCTCTTGGATTTCATAAAAAAATATTTTAATTTGTGTTCTGAAGATGAACGAAGGTCTTACAGGTTTGGAAAGACATGAGGGTAAGAAATCAATGACATACATTTTTGGGTGAACTATCACTTTAAGAAAATAAATACGGACTATTGCTTTAAGGTACGATCACATTTGGCAAAAATTCACAGACAAAAAAGGTCCATTGTCAGAATTCCAGATGATGTGGATTTATAATGGAATAACTAGATTTCTCCCACAAAATTTTCAGAACAACGGTACATTTGACCGCATCTTTAGACCTCCAAAATTTGAACTTCTGACTGAACGATTCCCGCCATACAAATAGTGTCGAGTTCGCTCTCTACAGCAAAATGTTGATTTTACAGGAGCATATCCATGGTGGTTGGAAAAATTTGAGACTCAATTACACTGTGAAAGCGTTTTTATGTGGTTTCAGGCTGAAACTGTCTGTTTAGCAGTTCTTTTGAGAGAGGCATTTATTGGCCAATTAGAAATGTCATTCAACTTCAGTCAGAGCAACAATGTTTAAAACCTAAGGCAAAACATTAGCAACCAATTGAGTCTTTAATCCTTCCCGTTTCGAGAGTATCTAATCCCTTCAAAATTAAATAAAAACCAAACAATGCAGTTCATTTACCACTCTAGTAAACTCCCCACAGGAAATCACGAATCCATGTGCTTACAGACAAAGAGTCTGATGACTTACTGACAATGAGGGACAGCAGATGCTAAATTAAGTCACTGTTTGTCTTGGCCATTTGCAGCACAGGTCATAAATTGCACCCTCCCTGTCTTATTACTATGTGTTTACATATTTTACATGAGGAGTTGACCTAGGCGCCATGTTCTCCACAAACACACACTCATAACTAGATGCACATGTGCTAGCGTTTGAGAGGCTGAATAGCCATTACTTGAGATCTTAATCAGAAATGTACTTGGGATCAAGGAAAAGTGGTTTAATTTGTGGCCTATTCCGACATTTTTTTTTATAAACATGGCTAATCGTTGGTACGTCAACTCGTCTTTAACAATAACCACAATTTGTTAATATTCTAATATGGAGATCCCAGTACACCGTTTCCTGCTAGGAGATTTACACACCCTCATGTCATTACAAACCCGTATGACTTACTTTCTTCTGTGGAACACAAAAGTACATTCTTCAGTATTTTTCCTTTACTGTTCCACTGGCATTGCATGAACTCTCCTTTTACAGTTAAGGTCAAAAGTTTACACCCCCCTTTCAGAATCTGCTAAATGTTAATTATTTGACCAAAATAAGAGGGATCATACAAAATGCCTGTTATGTTTTTTAGTAATGACCTAAATAATTTACCACAAGAGAAAATAGTAGTTGAATTTATAAAAATGACCCAGTTCAAAAGTTTACACCCTATTCTTAATACTGTGTTGTTACCTGAATGATCCAAACCTTTCCAACAATGACTGTATGATTTTGGGATCCATTTTTTCACACTGGGGACAACTGAAAGACTCATGTGCAACTATTACAGAAGGTTCTAATGCTCACTGATGCTTCAGAAGGAAACACGATGAGCTGGGGGGTGAAAACTTTTTGAATTTGAAGATTAGGGTAAATTTGACTTATTTTGTCTTCTAGGAGACATGTAAGTACCTTCTGTTGCCTCTGAAGGGCAGTACTGAAATAAAAAAAGGTGATATTTAGACAAAATAAGAAAAATGTACACTTTTCCATTCTGTTCAAAAGTTTTCACCCCCTGGCTCTTAATGCATCGTGTTTCCTTCTGAAGCATCAGTGAGAGTTGAACCTTCTGTAATAGTTGCATATGAGTCCCTCAGTTGTCCTCAGTGTGAAAATATGCATCTCAAAAACAAAAAATACACAAAAATAATGAAAAACCAAAGAATTTGTGGGACCTGAAGAATTTTTCTGAAGAACAGCAGGCAGTTTTACTGTTCAGGACGAACAAGGGACTCATGAACCTCAGTAAACTCAACCGGAAATGTGCATAACATCTCTGTGTTGTTTCTTTGTGATTCAGGAGCTATTTTACGAGGACCGTCACTACCACGAGCACTGCTTCCGCTGTTTCCGCTGTGACCGTTCGCTGGCAGATGAGCCCTTCACCAGCCAGGACGATGCTCTTCTGTGCAATGACTGCTACTGCAACGAGTTCTCCTCCAAATGTGTGGCCTGCGATAAAACCGTCATGCCTGGTACGAATGACATCAGCACACCTCATCAGTCATAACTCATGTCACTACCTGACAAATCCTGTTCAAACTGGTCTCAAATCTAGTCCCTTCACAACCTGGCACCATTCCTTCAGTTTGTTCTCGATCCTGTTGTGTAAGACTTCAAGTCTTCACACTACTAAAACAGACAGCTTGTCACGACCACAGGTATGCAGGTAACGTTAGATTCACAAACATGAAGGAGCCAAAACAGAGAAAGGGGGAAAGTTCTGCCAAAGTAAATGCAAAGCACCAACAGCATGACTAAAATAGAGAGAGAGAGAGAAAAGTGAGGGAGTGTACAGCGGTGAAGACCAGGTTAGAAGTGACAAAATAATTGCCAGTCTGCTTGGCTTGCTGTCTCTCAGCCAAATCATTGCGCATGGCTGCCATCCAAGCCTCTGATGATAGGAGAAGATAAGCCAGTAAACTATTTCAGCAAGTTTGCATCCATCTGAAATGCAGGTAAAAATTCCAAAAGGTTACGTATGTTATTTTACAAGGCTTGCAAAGTGAGCCCTGTATTGAAAGTCCTTTTATGTATTTTTCTGATGCCTGCAAGGCATTGATTTTCCATAAATGTGGTTAGAGTTGCGGTTGGAGTTTGTTTCTAAACTAAGTATGAAACCTCTGCAGTTTATTCAGTCTAAACCACTTGCACTACTCTTCACAAGTTTGGCATCAGTACTATATTTTCCTCCAGCAAGGATGCATTTAATGGATTAAAAGTGATTTCTCTTTCATATAAATCATGTTCTTTTACATTTTCAATTCATTAAACTATTCTGAAATAAATGTATTCCACAATGTATTAAGCAGTACAACTGTTTTCAACATTGAGCACAAACTAGCTTATTAGAATGATTTCTAAAGGATCATTTGACACTGAAGAAAGGGGTCCAAAACAAAAATGAAAAATTCTGTCATTAATTACTCACCCTCATGTCATTCCAAACCCATAAAAACCTTTTTTTCATCTTTGGAACACAAATGCAGATACTTTTTGATGAAATCCAAGAGCTTTCTGAGCCTGCATGGCAGCAATACAACTAACGTTCAAGGCCCAGAAAGGTAGTAAGGACATCATTAAAATAGGTACATGTGACATCAGTGGTTCAACCTTAATTTTATGAAGCTACAAGAATACTTTTTGTGCACAATGAAAACAAAAACAACAACTTTATTCGATAATTTTTTTGCTTCCATGTCAGTTTTCACCACATGTACATAAAACAGTCTTCGTAAACAGAGAGGATGACTTGCCATTTTTTGCCCAGCCTTACTTATTTAAAGAGCAGGTCGTATGGTTTTTTTAAAGCGTGCTAATATTGTGTTAAAGTCCCCTACAACAGGTTTAAATGCATCTAAGTCATTTGTCAATGATTTCAAACGTTCGCTTGAAGCAGCTTTGAGCGTAATATGTGTAAACCCCTTCCTTCCATAAGCCTACTCTGCTCGGATTGGTCAGCTGGCCAAGTCTGTTGTGATTGGCACAGAGAGGAATACTTGAGAAAGCTACCAAGCACAATAATGTCATATTTAGCCTCTGGAATGCGAATTTACCAGGTGAACCCCAACAAAAAGTGTGTATTTTACACCCTAGAACGCTATTTTAACGGGGGACCCCCCTTGAAACGTGATTGGGCTCGTTTTGAGTAGCAGGGCAGGTTTTGTTGTGAAAACCTGGCAACCTTGATGCAACGTTAAATAATAATATAGTGCTCTAATCCATTCTTAAAATAATGACATAAAAACACTTGTTCAACACTTTTGTTTAACACTTGATGCAAATCGTGCCCACAGCAGTTTAGACTTTAAACACATAACAAAACAATAATGGTGCATACGTTAGCCGAGTGCTAACGTGACTAACTGCTGAAACAACACAGTTTGTAAACCAAAATATGTCTAAGTCACATTCTTTATTATTAAACGAAGTAATTATAACGACAGTCTACATTAAACGACACATACTTAGGAAATAGTGGGTTCACAGTGAATTATCAGAACTATTTGAGCAAGACAGTAATATCGTGGTTTACCCAGAAACCTAAGCTGCTATAGGTACAGTATGCATCACATATTAGCACAAAAAAATAGATATTTTGAGCACTCCATTGAAAATGTACATATAACCTATCAAACGTACTTACAGGTTGTGGTTTAAAGATGCTTGTTAGTCCAAATAAATAAGATTAGAAGCCAAAGAAGATGGAAATTGTCGAATAAAGTTGTTATTTTTGTTCTTGGATTTCCTCAAAAATATCTTAACTTGTGTTCAGAGTAATTAATGACAGAATTTTCATTTTTGGTTTAACTAAAAATGTTACAGACTCCACACTTTTGAAGTTTAGTGTAATGCCATTGTGTTTACAATTTTAGTCTTAGGTGTGTAACCAAAGGTCATATTATTTAAATACTGAATTGCGATTAATCTTCTTCCTGACATCTGTTTGCATAATGAACTCCTGTTGGTCTTTTCCTTCTTGCGCCTATTTAACCCTCTAAAGTCAACTTTAGACTGCAAGAACGTTTGCTGAGTATCAAGACAATGAGAAAGCAGCTCTGATGTGGCGTTTGCTATTTTGCTGCCTTGCGAGTATCATTGTTTCGTCCTGGAAATGTAAATCTACATTCTTAAAAATAAAGGTTCTTTATTGGCATTAATGGTTCTATGAAGTACCTTGAACATCAATGGAACCTTTCAAATGCAGAAAAGGTTCTTTATAGTTTTTTTTTTAAATGTTCTTCAAAATGGTTCTTTTAGGAACTGTTCACTGAAAGGTTCAAAAATGGTTCTTCTATGGGCATCACGGCAAAAACACCCTTTGGAACCTTTATTTTGAAGAGTGTAGTTGCTTCTGGCATTAAAAATGTGTAGCTGTTACTTTCTGAGGTAAATTCAGTGAACAAATCAAGCTGTATTACAACCTCCAAAAGCTGCCAAACCAAAAATATTCTGCCACAATTTTGAATCCCAATTCATGCATCTAACTTAAGGGCTACATTATAGAAAGAGGAACACATTGTTAGTGATTAGGACCTCTGTTTGTGATGTGCAGATGACAAGGGAAAGACAAAGGATAGATGGCTCTGTTTTATAGTTCATACTTTGCGTTGATGAATGTGGTGACACATATTTGGGGTGAGTGAGCGGCCTTGCTGTAACTTGATATTTCTTCTAAATGCCTTTTGTTATCCAGTGGATTACAACCTTTATCTTTTGCTCTCCATGTAAAGCTTTGGTGATTTGAGGACCTCTTTAAGGAGGATCTTCACAAGTCTTTTGATCTTGGTAATGTGCAAAATGCTTAGTGGATTATGAACGTCAACCTTTAACCTGCTAATTATTTGATGAGCCTTAACTGTCAGATCATCATTTTGTCACTTTGAAAGCTCAGATTCAGACTCATCTTTGGTAGGGAAATCTCAGCGATAAGTAATCTCAGGTGAGATCTCTTAAGAAGCATGAAGTCTTTCAAACTGGGTGAAGTGACTTTTGCTGACATGCTCATCAGCAGGTCTCACAGTGGGATAATGCAAAGAATCTAGGCAATTATGATGGGCCTCCTAGTTCTGTTATATTCCCTTAGTCATCCGAGAATCCTGGAAAGGGATTTATCAGAGAATAACCCTTTTCCACCAAAATGATGCTATTATGTAACTAAGAGTTCTGACATTTCTCAGAAACAAACACATTTCCCCTGACTTGAGGACTAAACAATGGTGTAACTGATAATGTTTACTTAGTAAACTCCCCACAAATAAACATTATCCATCATGGTCTTTGTTTTAAAGTCTTTCCTTTTCGTTTCGAGAAGATATATCAGTGTCTTGTGACCTCGGACCACAAAACCTTTAAAACCAGTCTTAAGTAGCACAGGTATATTTGCAGCAATAGCCAAAAATACATTGTATGGGTCAAAATGATCGATTTTCCTTTCATGCCAAAAATCATTAGGATATTAAGATCATGTTCCATGAAGATATTTTGGAAATTTCATACTGTAAATATATCACAGATTAATTTTTGATTTGTAATGTGCTTTGCTGAGAACTTCATTTGGACAAGGCGATTTTCTCAATTAGATTTTTTTTTGCACCTTGTATCCTAACAAACCATACATCTTATTTATGGAAAGCTTATTTATTTAACTTTCAGAGATTATATAAATCTTTACCCTTATGACTGGTTTAGTGGTCCAGGTTCACATAGTTCTTTAAAAATATGCTTGCATTAATAATCACATACACTACCAGTCAAAAGTTTGGACACACTTCTCCATCAAAGAGAATGGGGAAGTGTGTCTAAACTTTTGACTGGTAGTGTATATAATAACTTGATCCAAATATGTAATCAATTCACTACCCTAGTTATTACATATGTAAAGTAGATTAGATTCTGTGGCAACGTGGTCTGAGCAGCTGTCGAGAACAAGGAAATTGTTTGTTTTAAAGGCTCCCTTCCTTTTTCTCTCTCTCACAGGAACCAGGAAGCTTGAGTACGCCGGCTCCACATGGCATGAGAGCTGTTTCATTTGCAACAGCTGTCAACAGCCAATAGGCTCCAAGTCCTTTATCCCAGATAAAGATGACCACTATTGCGTACCCTGCTACGAGAACAAGTTCGCACCACGCTGTACTCGATGTAAACAGGTCAGTGGAGGAGTTTTACTAGCTTCTCTGCCTGGAATACATCACCATGTGTTCCTCATCAATCCACGCACACATTCCTCTACAAAAAGTCAGAATTCTGACCTCATTTCTCCTTCCTGTTGCATATCAGAAGTCTTGCTGGTCACTGATTAACTTGGGCTGTCAATTTCACATCCTGTCCTGACAAAGCACCATCTGTTTGGATTCTTGGCTTTATAATTCTGTAAAATACAAAAAAAATATTCCTGGGATAGCTCTGCTGAATTTTTAGAGGCCATTACTTCACATGATCCTTCAGAAACCATATTAATATGCTAATGTGGTGCTAAATAATTATCAATCCTTTAGCAATCTAGTTAAAACTATTTAACCTCAATTGTTGGGCAACTACCTGTAGTAAACTATACAATCATAGTGACCCATCCCTAGCATACAATTCCTGAATATTACGTGTACACTCATGACAAGAATTTTTACGCATAACAAACAATGATAAACTAATTTGAATGTCATACCTTGAATGTAGTTTGGTTTCAGTCAAGTATACAGAAACTCATGCTGACAGGTTACTGTTTGTGTCTCTGGTGTTCTCTCTCTAACTCAGGCCTTGGCTAAAGGTGGTGTGACCTACAGGGATGAGCCGTGGCATAAGGAGTGCTTTGTGTGCACAAGCTGTAAAGTCCAACTAGCTGGCCAGCACTTCACCTCCCGTGAAGACAGCCCATACTGCCTCAAATGTTTTGGCAATCTGTACGCCAAGAAGTGTGAAGCCTGCAAAAAACCTATTACAGGTACAATGAATATTGATAAACATTGGTTAAAAATTGATAGGGGCAGTGGTGCCACAACAGGGGATTACCAACTTGATCTCATGACGAAAATGTACCTGTTGGAACTTTTTCGCAAGACGCAAAATATGTATCGCCATGTACGTTTTGTGACAAATTTAATGTGAAATGTCCTTTTGAATTTTTGTCGAGTGACGCTATAACTGTAATGCTTCTGTCATGATCTGGGCTGTGGGGTTTCCCTCAGCCACCTGAGAGCGCTGTTTCCCTTCCCTTGCACTGCACTTCCCTGATCGTTCACATCTGTCTTATGTCTCTGGATGTCTGTCTCTGTGTTCTTGATTATCCTGACCCGTGCTCTAGATCGTGTTTCTTGTTTTGTTCAGTTTTTGTGTTTAAAGTCTATTAGTTTTGTGCCATGTTGGTCTTTTAGTTTGTTTGTTTATTGTTTTATTATTAAATATCTCCTCACCTGCATCTGGACCCAGACCTCCCATTATTCACGTGACAGAATGCAGCCATCCAAGATGGGTCCAGCGGGGAGGATTTTTTTCGGGGAGGCGAAGCTTTCCCGTTTGGCGGCGGCGGACGTGCGTTTGGGGGCGGCGACCACCCGCTCTGTTCCCGATACGGCGGGAATGTCTTTTGAGGCGGCGTCGGCTACTCGCTTCGAGTTCATCTACGCCTGCCTGGCTAAGATGGCTGCATTCTGTCACGTGAATAATGGGAGGTCTGGGTCCAGATGCAGGTGAGGAGATATTTAATAATAAAACAATAAACAAACAAACTAAAAGGCCAACAAGGCACAAAACTAATAGACTTTAAACACAAAAACTGAACAAAACAAGAAACACGATCTAGAGCACGGGTCAGGATAATCAAGAACACAGAGACAGACATCCAGAGACATAAGACAGATGTGAACGATCAGGGAAGTGCAGTGCAAGGGAAGGGAAACAGCGCTCTCAGGTGGCTGAGGGAAACCCCACAGCCCAGATCATGACAGCTTCATGATGTTTTTAAGGGGTCATCGGATGCAGTAGTTTGTGTACACAACCACCCTACAATGATAAAAATCCACCCGGTGGTATTTTTTTAATCTTTAAAAGTAATATCTCCTTTTTAAAATCAGGTCATTCTCAGCTTCTTGTCGTTGTGACGGCACACAGTTGATTGACATGAGCGTCTTACCTTAGACCCGCCCTCACCGAGCTGAAGCAGTCTGAATACGATCGCCATCCTGTCGACTCAGGTGCAGAGGAAGACTCTAATTGAGCGATTGAGGTGTTCTGTTGTTGGATGTAATAATGAACATAGCAGTAGTCATTTACTCCCGACATCTGAGCCGCTGAAGACGCAGAGGATAAACGTTACTTTCGGTTTTAAAAGGAAAGCGCTGATCCCGATCTACCTATGCGTCTATGTTCATGTTCTTGTTCACCCACAGCAGAAGTGAGTATAAGGGTTTATGCATCTTTGCAAATTACCTTTCTTAATAATGTGCTTGTTGGCAAGTTTCACCGATAAACGCAGCTAAATGCGGCAAAACGCGACTAAATGTGGCTAAAGTAAACATTACAGCTCGTAATCCCACATCAGAGCTGACTAATCATTAGTCGACAAAAAGAGGCTTGGTCGACCAAAATTTGATTAGTTGCAGAAAAAAAAATTCCGTAGGAAGTGGCGAAGTCACACCGTGACGGACAGATTGTTAACGGCTGGTCAATGTGGTAATATAGTACATTGGGTAGGACATCCAAACGCTCACCTATCATTCATCGACATCAAATATGGCTGGCTTATCATCTAAAATATGTAAGTAGTAGCAACTTTCATGGCCGCTTAATATATGTTAACCAAAAATTTGTGCTATTCAAGAGTCTGTGTGGACTGTGGAAGCTTAATAGTAGCGTGCTCACTGCATGACAGATGGAGGCACCGGTGCGGTCACTTGCTCTTACAATACTGTCATTTTTGGTCATAAAATAAAAGTAATACATCTTTCGATCCTGTAAAGACTCTGTTTAATTGTGTGCACTCAGAATAACAACGAAACGTTGCGCTTTTGTACAATAATGAAAGCAAACAGGATGTGCTTTCAGCTGTCTGTTAACTTGAGCACGAAACTTCGAAACTGTGTGTTTATAGACACAAAACTGTATCTATAGAGAGTGAAATGTCTTTTACTTTCAAATGAACCAATTTAAATGGAAAACAAATATTCTCAGATTATGTAATCCATATGAAACATGAATACAGGCGCATCCACTACTGCGGATATAATGAATTAGTGTTACAGACTTCATCTCTTAAGCCGAAAACAAAGAAAGCACTAGTTTATCAACAAGTTATTACAATGTTAATGCTGTTTTTCCCTGACACATTCATGATTATTAAATCTGCCGGTGCGCTGTGGAAAGCTTATTTTTGCATCCACTTAAGTGCTTATTAGGCTATGTAAGCAATTAAAGGCTCATTATTATGGCTTATATGATTTACTAATAAACGTGCGACTAATAGTTGACTAATGCTTAAAATTAATGACTACTAGTCAACCAGAAAAATCTTTAGTTGAGGGCAGCCCTAGTATGAACAAAAGCAAACGTGATGTAAAAACACAATCGGAAGCATGCCATTTTAGCTTGTTTTTCAATCTCATCTTTCAGCTCTTTCATCGTGACTGTTTTTCACAGAATTTGTACTCAAGGATTCTGCATCTTAAGTCCAATTCCGTGCCGACTGAGCTACCGAGCAAGCTTGTTACATTCAGAAAGCGAAACAGAGCTCTAATTATAACTGCGTATGAAAATGATTACGTATTTTGCGTCTTGCAAAAAAGTTCCCACAGGTACGTTTTTATCATGAGATCAAGTAGGGGATTACAGATGTGTTAGTTCTGACATTATGTGATAAACTTTGTTGAAATGTTACATGATTTTTATTTCCTTTTAGGTTTTGGCGGAGGAAAGTACGTTTCGTTTGAGGAGCGGCAATGGCACCAGCCATGCTTCACCTGCTCTCGATGCTCCGTGTCGCTGGTGGGCGCAGGTTTCTTCCCTGAGCAAGATGAGATCCTCTGTCGCAACTGCAACAGCAACTTATAGAACGCAACCCCTATCCACACACCTTACCTTTCCATATACACGCATACATATACATGCACACGTCTATTTTACACTGCTGTGCCTTAAGAACTTCACATCTCAACTTACACCAATGCTGACACTGCCAGCAAACCAGCAATCTGTCACCACACACAACGGTCTGAGCTTTACCAGAATACTCAAAGAATAGGCTTGCTGGTTCACGACTGGATAAACGAGACTTTTAAAAAGATGCACCAAAGATTGCTGTTGAGATGTGAATGCCACGCAATGCTGAGTTCCAACTACAGTCTATCCAGAATCAACACTCTAGGTCTCTATGCACAGATAAAAATATCCCATCTGCCTACTAGTTATTCCCATCTTTATTTTTCCTGGCCAGCCAGAACTGTCATTAAACTGGTAATGGTCATTAATGGGTGGATGTAGTCTGTGTTTGCAGCCTGTGAAAGAACTCAAACAGATTCCTTCAGAAACACTCAAAGGTCAAAGGTTTGGCATTCTGGTAAAGTGACCGAACGCCCATTTAGAATTGTTCCAAACATTCTGTGCCAAGCGTAAAGTGTACATGAATGAAAGCACAACTGATTTTGAGTTTTGGGTACAATGAAAAGCTAAACATCTAAGCATTCACACACACCATATGTGTCAGGTAAATATGTGTGACTGCTGTAGTTAGTGAGCACTTTTTTCTAAAAACTTTACTAAAACCTTAGCAGAACTTCAGCATCAAACAACATTTGATCCATTGCACATGCATTCAATTCAGTGGAAGTCTTTCAAAATGCATAGCAATGTCAGACAAAATAACAGCTGAAATGTTTCTGCTGTCCAGAGATGTGTGGGGAAAATGAAGTTTGCAATGCATTTTGTACACAGGTGGAAGACAGACTTGCATTTGCACTACTATAGCTTGAATTATCTATAAAAGCACAGAAACGTCGAGATACAGCACGCATTACACTGTATATACACAAACTACATATTACTTCACGTTCACTTCCTGTTTGATAATTCGTTATGACCTCTGCAGTCGTAATTTCTTAAATCTTTGTAAACATGTCTCCTCTGTGTTAAGAGTGAGTGAATGAAATGAAATGAAATGTCAAAAATGATAGTATGCATGTTGTCAGACTTTGTCAAATTGAGACATTAAGTATTGTTATTTTATTGATGCCAATTTTACTAGTTTCCACCTTCTGAGTATTTCTAAATGTATAAGTATATATTCACTTTGAGCTTTAATGCAGGAGAGAAAGAGCTGGCAAATGTGCATTTCTTAATTAAGTGATTCAAGCTTTGTAAGTTTGAGGTGTTCAAAAACATTTCATTTTTTAAAAATTGGAAAAAAAAAGTTTATTGATTGATAAATATTTTATAAATTAAACCAATTGTAATGTCATTTTTGTCAGAGACTACATCGTGCAAAAGCTTACTAGTATCCTCAACGGTCTTCGATCTCATTCAGGATTACCTCGTGCCTCTAGATGAGTGTGTTTATGTGCAAACGTGCTGAGTGTGCCATTTCTTCGCCTTGACGAGGCATAAGAAGTTAAAACAAACACGTGGCCAAATCCGCTCGCTCTCAACACTGGTGAAGGTCTTCCTCCCCTTCTCTTTTTCAGCATTTTCACCAAAGAAGGAAATGGAAAAGGAGAACGGGAGATGGTGGTGGGGGAGGGAGGCCTTCTGGTGGACGTTGCGAGAGCATGTGGGAGAGAACAGCCGAAAACGAAAATGAGAGGACGACAGAGGAGAGAGGGAGGGAAGATTGAAGCTTTTGGAGCTGGTCCATGGCACTTCCACTGGGGTTCAGTTACATACACACAGTCAAGAGGTTTATGGGAAAAAAGAGAGGGCCAGTGAGGCAATGGAGGAGGGTTAGAAGGATCACATGGGTGGTGGGTGAATCATTACCAGGGAAGGCCTGTGGGAAAACCGGACACTGTGAAGTTGAAGTAATTCAAGGCTTCACTTGCTTAAGTGGCTCCTGTATTAAATAGATCATCAAGTTATGAGGCCACTTAACCTGATATAGTCACTCAGATGAGTGATCAAACCTCTTCTATTATCCAGTTGAGTAGAACTTTTGTCTGGCATTATAATGTCTGTATTAAATAAGCAAAGACAATAAAGACACAACAAATGGATTTCACTCTTACAGTATAAGAGTAGATCAGCAAGTTTTGTGGGGCAAGACCAGCAGGTTAATGTTATGCTGGTTTACATGACATTGTTAGCCCCTGCTGGTAGATGTGGGTACTACAGTACAACCATCCAAAAACTGACATTTCATTATTGTACAGTAGATTTTTTATAGTTTACAAAAATGAGAGGACCAAGAACAGGTCCCTGGGGAACACCTCTTGTAAAAAAAGAGCTAGAGGGATTGTGTTCTTGAAAAAAACCTAAGAAAACTGTGTCAGCGATGCCAATTGCTCAAGTATAATACTGTAGACAGTATCACATGCAAAGCCGTTCATGCTTGACTGTTCAAATTGAGACGACAATAAGGAGGAGGTCATTAACAGCCTGTGGGGAACTGTCTCAGTGCGATGTTGTGGATAAAATCCTGACTGGAAAGGCTTATTTGAAACTGAAGGTTGACAGGAAACAACCTCTTTCCAACATTATCTTCAAAAGGGAGATGTACATGTGTAATTATTTAAATCTGCAGGAACCAGACAACATTCTTTTAGGATTGGGGTGGCCACACCAGTATTGTAATAGCTCCCAAAAAATGGGAGGATAGATAGAGAATGAGTGAGGGATGTTGTTCTCTAGATAATGTACTAGATTAAATGAGGTTTAGCAATAGAGGAAAAACTAAGAGTGAAACTGAAAGTACATTAGTGCATACACTACCAGTCAAAAGTTTTTGAAGCACTAATATTGTGAAATATTTTTATAATTTTAAATATTTGCTTTCTATTTGAATACATTTTAAAATTTCATTTATTCTTGTGATCAAAGCTATATTTTCAGCATCATTACTCAAGTCTTCAGTGTCACACGATGCTTCAGAAATCACACTAATATGATGATTTGAGGTTCAAAAAAATTTTTTTCTTCTGAACTTTCTATTCATCAAAGAAACCTGGAAAATTCTAGCTGTTTTCAGCATAATAATGTTTTTTGAGCAGCAAATTAGAATATTATTTGATTTCTGAAGGATCATGTGAAGTGGAGTAATGATGAAAAAAAAATCACATAAATTACATTTTAAAATATTTTAAAATATAAAAACAGCTATTTTAAATATTTGAGGTTCAAAAAAAAAAATTTCTTCTGAACTTTCTATTCATCAAAGAAACCTGGAAAATTCTAGCTGTTTTCAGCATAATAATGTTTTTTGAGCAGCAAATTAGAATATTATTTGATTTCTGAAGGATCATGTGAAGTGGAGTAATGATAAAAAAAAAAAAAAATCACATAAATTACATTTTAAAATATTTTAAAATATAAAAACAGCTATTTTAAATATTTGAGGTTCAAAAAAAAAAATTTCTTCTGAACTTTCTATTCATCAAAGAAACCTGGAAAATTCTAGCTGTTTTCAGCATAATAATGTTTTTTGAGCAGCAAATTAGAATATTATTTGATTTCTGAAGGATCATGTGAAGTGGAGTAATGATGCAAAAAAAAAAAAATTACATTTTAAAATATTTTAAAATAGAAACACAGCTATTTAAAATAGTAAAAATGTACTTTGAATTAAGTAAATGCAAGCTTGGTGAGCAGAACATTAAACATTTTTTTTTTTTTTTTGACTGGTAGTGCAAACTTTCAGAAAGAAAATACAGAAAAGTAATAGTATTAAATGTTGGGTGTTATAGATTCAAAGATCACTAGTAATATTCCCTTTGTCGTTTCATTGGATAAACTTTTTTCTAGCAAAACTATTAAGATCTGCAAGGTAATTTGATTAATCTTTGAGCTAGTTAGTAATTAAAAAGCCTATGGAGAAAATGAATTGAAAACAATACTTCTGGGACTTAAACCACCAAGCAGTTGGTGGTCATTGTTGTGCTCTATTGCTAGTTGCTATTGACAGCTGAAAATATGTTGTTGGGTTGTTCTACATTACAGTGCTTGATGAAAATTACTCTTATGAACTAGTTATTTTTAATGAGTCAGTCAAAGGGATTTACTGAACTTGCTGAGAGTTAGCGGTCAGTGAATCATTTAGTGATTATACATTTTTTGGATATGTCCAATATGCCCTACACACACACACACACACACACACACACACACACACACACACACACACAACACTGTACAGCTAACTTTTTGAGGACATTTATTGATTCAATCAAAGACTATAGAATACCCAAGACATGTCACTCATATAGTTTTGAATGGGGAAAAATGCAACGCTGCGAAGCCCCGCCTTCTTAGTGAAAGAACCAATCGTTGATTAGTAAAGTCAGCGCATCACTGCAGCTGCCGTTAGAAGTTCCGGATGCTATAGAAACAATCGGCGCTAAGACGTGCGCTCAGTACTGCGCATGCGCGCTGGCTCATTTAGCGGGAAAAATAAGCGTTTTTTACCTGTTTTTTTAACGCTATTTAAAGCACAAGGGACCATATTTATAAGGCAGATCTTGTTGGATTTCGTTGGAGATTTAAAATATGAAATTTAATCGTAATCTTGGTGAACAGTTTTGGAGAATTTGATGTTTCCCCATTCAAAGAGATAAGAGCTGAACTTGCATGCCCGAGAGGCGTTTCAAAGATGTGACATGACTTGTCTTAAAGGGACTTTGATTCAATGCAATCTCTACAGTAGCTCCTTACGCTAACCCTACCCATCAGAACTAAGAGCTTCACCCAAACCCTTACCCTAAACCTAAGCTTTACCCAATTACAGTGAGGAAAATAATTATTTATCCCCTGCTGATTTTGCATGTTTGCCCACTGCTAAATAATTATGATCAGTCTATAATTGTAATGATAGGTCTATTTTGACAGTGAGAGACAGAATAAAACAAAAAACATTTCGCATTTTATAAAAACTTATAAATTGATTTGCATTTTAATGACTGAAATAAGTATTTGACCCCTTTGCAAAACATGACTTAGTACTTGGTGGCAAAACCCTTTTTGGCAATCACCGAGGTCAGATGTTTCCTGTAGTTGGCCACCAGGTTTGCACACATCTCAGGAGGGATTTTGTCCCACTTCTTTTTGCAGATCCTATCCAAGTCATTAAGGTTTTGAGGCTGATGTTTGGAAACTCGAACCTTCAGCTCTCTCCCTCTTCTAAGGGATTAAGGTCTGGAGACTGACTAGGCCACTCCAGGACCTTAATGTGCTTCATCTTGAGCCACTCCTTTGTTACCTTGGCCATGTGTTTTGGGTCATTGTCATACTGGAATACCCATCCACGACCCATTTTCAATGAGGAAGGAGGTTCTCACTCAAGATTTGACGGTACATGACCATGTCCATCAACCTTTTGATGCAGTGCAGTTCTCCTGTCCCCTTAGGAGAAAAACATCCCCAAAGCATAATGTTTCCACCTCCATGTTTGACGATGGGGATGGTGTTCTTGGGGCCATAGGCAGCATTCCTCCTTATCCAAACATGGCAAGTTGAGTTGATGCCAAAGAGATTGATTTGGGTCTCATCTGACCAGTTCTCCTCGGAATCATTCAGATGTTCATTGGCAAACTTCAGACGGCCCTGTACATGTGCTTTCTTGAGCAGGGGGACCTTGCGGGCGCTGCAGGATATCAGTCCTTCATATGGTCCCAGCTGCCTTAAGATCATTGACAAGATCCTCCCGTGTAGTTCCCGTGTAATTGCACCAACTGTTGTCTACAATCTTGTCCCTGACATCCTTGAACAGCTCTTTGGTCTTGGCCATGGTGGAGAGTTTGGAATCTGATTGATTGATTGCTTGCTTCTGTGGACGGGTGTCTTTTATACAGGTTACAAACTGAA
The DNA here is from genome assembly GCF_049309525.1 of Garra rufa. NCBI lineage: Eukaryota > Metazoa > Chordata > Actinopteri > Cypriniformes > Cyprinidae > Garra > Garra rufa. Next base: position 18,414,546 of record NC_133369.1, on the reverse strand, counting down.
ATTAGGAGCACTCCCTTTAAGAGAGTGCTCCTAATCTCAGCTTCTTACCTGTATAAAAGACACATGAGAGCCAGAAATCTTACTGATTGACAGGGGATCAAATACTTATTTCACTTATTAAAGGGGTCTCAAAAAGTGAGGACCGGCCAAAATGTCCTCACTTTACTCTCTTTGTCCCCACTCTGATGACATTTTGTGTATACCTTTGGAACTTAAAAGTATATATTTGTAAGTAAAACGAAAGTTTTGGTGTTAGTATCCAAAACCAGAGTGACCATAAAAGTAGAAATTACAAAAATAAGAACATCTGATTTTATTTTAAGTTAATTTCCTTTAAACAAGACATCACTGATGTTTGGAAGCTGTAAACGTTCATTTTAAACTAAAATAATATCACTGATGTAATTTGTGCAAACAGAATTAAGCTGCATTCCTTGGATTCTACTTCAATTCTTATTTATCCAGCTCATGCCCAGAGAATCAGGAGAGAAGTCCAGCCATGAGAAAGTGTGTGATGTCATCTCACTTTATCCTCAAGTGACATCTGAAAGCCTTGTATATTAAGTGCTGAAATGCCCATAACTATTAGCCTGTCCAGTGAAGCCAAATGCTCTCTGAAAATACTAGATGATTTATTGTACACACTGCTAGTTCCCATGATGACACTAAGTGGAGAGTAATGAAGCACTGTGGGAAACAATAGCTTGTTTTGTGCGTACTTTTATTTGGTTTTATGCGTCTCGATAAAGCCATTTGTGATTGTGGTTCTTCTAATCCTTAAGTCTCCTGACACATTTTTAACAGAGAAGCTTGACAGGAAATGCAATACTGCTTCATGTGTCTGTTTGTTATTATCAAGACTCATTTTCTTACACATGCCAGACAGTGATTATTTAACCAGTAAAGACATCACGCTAAATTCGGCTATAAAACTAGTGGGGGGCTAATGGAACTTAAATGCTCATTAAAACCGGGACTCCAGCTCAACAGAAAGTTGCTCTATAAAGCACAGATCAGGCTGTTTAGCAGATAGCATCCACATTACACGCTAGCACGTAGGTCACACCGCATGACAAACACTTGACCACAATTTAAACATTATTGTTAGCCGTGTCAAATGCTTAATTCTTCTTTTGAAAGCCAAATTGAACAACAAAGTTTGAAGTCAGCATGTTGTTAAAATTAATTTCCAAGAAGTGCATTTAATCTTGTTTACCTGAGAGGTCTTTAAGAAATCTGTGGATGACCTGAGAAATCAAGGTCCTATTTGCAGGTAAAGCAGTCAATTTGTTCTTCTCGTTGAATTCGGGCAAACACAAGTGAAACCTAAAAACAGTACATAAGATGGTTAAACAAGGTCAACATCCTAAGAAATCTGGGTGCTGAGGAGATTTACAGTCAGTGAGAGTCTTTATGACTCACATCCATTACACATTTCAGCACAATTCCTCCATGTGGCTCAACAATGAGGAAAAGAAACGTAACTGTTACGGTCATAAATGATGTCAGAGCTGATATCGTATCACTCACAAAACAGCTGCACTTTACAGTGTGACAGATTCCCATAGGTAGACGTCTAGACAAGTTTTCAGAATTAGTCAGCTTGGTTGGTTACACTGTGTGTGTGGTTCAAAACAACCTTTTAAAAGTCAATTACTGGACTGTTTTCTGATATCATTTAAGGTCAAGATGACAAAGCATGGCACGCGGTTACAGCTGACAAGAACACTTGCTGATTTTACAAGTCACTGACTGGTGAGACAATTCCTGGCACTAGTACGGTCACAGCTGTTTGATTTTAAGAAGCTGGGGAAGAAAGAACACTTACAAAAAAGTAGTACTAAAATGAAATGCATGTATTTCCTATTTCTGACAGTAGATGGTAATGTAAGCTTTCCTTAAAATGTTTAAAAAGGTTTACAGATTCTTTCAAGTTGAACGCTATTGGATTAATATTGTGGGATAATTTTTGGTCTAATGTTTATAAATGCCAGGTCAACATTTTTACTAGCTACTGCCGTCCTCAACATGAAGCTAGAAACTCACTTCCATAATGAAAATTTCCTGATAATTAACTAACCCCCATGTCATTCAAGATGTTTATGTCTGTCTTTCTTCAGTCAAAAAGAAATGAAGGTTTTTGAGGAAAACATCCCAGGTTTTTTCTCCATATTGTGTACTTCAGCAGTGGGCAATGGGATAACGGTCCAATTGCAGTTTCAGTGCAGCATTAAAGAGCTCTACGTGATCCCAGAGGAGGAATAAGGGTCTTATCTAGCGAAGCAATCTATCATTTTCTAAGAAAAATTCATACTATATACTTTTCAAGCACAAATGCTCGTCTTGCACTAGATGATGATGATAATGAGAACAGATCTCTGTGTGGAGCACTGGCTGTTGTCAGACTCCTTGTGCAAACAAAAGTCTCGCTGGATTATAACAATTAATGGCAAAACGAATGTTTGGAAATGTAAACTGATATTTGCCACTGGCACAACACCAGCAAAAGATAGTAATAACTGACTTTTTATTTTTTAGCTGGTGAAAATACTAGTGTTAGGCTTTTTAAAAGCTGTTTTTTTTAAGTAGCTGGTTTTAGGCAGGGAGACATGAACTAAAACATTTGCATCCCTCACAGCCTGTTTTTAGTACTGTCAAAAAACAATAGCAGAGAGTGTTTTAATTCTGACTACTTGATCATAAATCAATGGCAAACGTAAGTCTCAACACAATAAGTCTCAACACATCATCTGCATTAAGTCATTTCAGTCTGTTTACAAACACAGAGGATGTGATCCTTCCCATCTAGAAGCTGTAAAATTTCACATAGAGAGAGTAGAATTCACTACTGGGTTGATTCTTTACTTCTCATTCATGTATATAAACATCATATCCAGACAGTTGAGATTTCTAGTGAATAGGCAACACCGCAATTTAGAGGTTGGTGTGTTTAAACTAGCGAGAGAAATGGAGCGAGAAGAGGAGGAGGAAAATGAATTGTGAAAGGGAAAAAAGGGATGACCTTTCACTGTTGCCGCTGTGAAACGTGGCACTAGGCATGTGCAGCGGAGGAGCCGTGTAAAACCAGGCAGTGCATTCCAAGGGTTTACTCATAATCCCAGAGGAGCTCTCCAACGATCTCCGTCAGCGTTCGGTTTAGCGCGGGTGTCCACTTGACGCGGTGCTCGGTGTTGCTTTAGCCACAGACATGTCTGCGCAGTCAACACTTGGAGACACAGACGCTTGTATATGCAAATTAAGCAGAGACTCGCAACATAAAATACTGGAGAAAGACAATTTTGGTTGCAATATATTCCTGAAGGAAATTGAAACTGGTCACACAAGATGTTTCTCCATCAGTATTAATCCAGTTCAAAAGTACAGTCAATGCATTTTAGATTTCTGTCAGGGACAACATCACTGAGGTCTGTTTCGGCAAACAGAGCCAGATGTATTTTCGCTGTAGACATTTTTCACAAACCTCATCACTCTCGATTGCTGTCATCACAACAGGCCGAAATGAGAGATGAGAGAATTTGTAGCTCAATGGCAGAACACAAAGTCATCTGTCTAAGTCTTTAAGTGACACCCTCAGGCTCGATGTTTAATGGTAAAGGTCTGGAAGCTGCGTCTGTGGTTTGGCTTGCCCCAAAATATATTCTTCCTCCCCTTCTCTGTGTCTTTATCTTTCTCTCTCGCTCTGAGGTCAAGACATTTCTTTCCTGTGGATGGACTGCGATGGTTGGAGCGGTTATCCAACACTCCATTCTTCAAGCAGCCAGTTCTGTGGCTGAAAAAGGGCTGCGTTGTCTAAATATAACAATGTGTCAGGCTTACAGCAAGACAACAGAGCGTCAGCCATTACATTTGAGTTGGTATATGACCAAAACTCCACAACTTGGCAGTGCACCATGCACTTGGATGTGCATATGGAACTGCATTTTGTCAAGCTGCAGTGGTTGAAACTAAACATTTATTTGCATTATCAGCCATTTTTTCTATGTGATATTTAAATAGGGATGGATGCACAGATATTAAAATTATGGCCGATGTCTATAAACTGCTAATGTATTTTCATGGCAGATAAACAATATATTGCTAATATTAAAATTCTGTTCTATGTAAATACATTTTTAACTAAATGAAAATCAACTGATTTAAATGATAAAAGTAAATTCAGACGTCAACGTTAAAACTTAAACATTTTTGTTCTTCTCCTTGATTTGTTATAACTTTAGTCAGTCTGTAGTACTCCAAATGTTTTTCACAGGCCGACCGATTATACAGCCCAAAACATGACAATAATTGATCATTTTCAGCAGCAATAATCAGCAAAATATGCAAGTTTTGTTCAGTGCTGCCAATTTGATGACGCCACGTGACAACACTCTATAGCTGATTTGGTGCACAAGAAACATTTCTATTGATACACTACTACTGAAAAGTTTGGGTTAAGTACACTACAAATTTAATAGAAAAAGATATTATTCATCCAAATCAGGAATTCATAAAATTATTGTTAAAAGTGATTATCTAATTTGGAAGACTAGAAAAAAAAAGTTCTAAACATCACTGATAGCACACGTACATATCAGATGTCAAATAGATGTCAATTAGATGTCTTTAAGATGTTTATGGTTTAAAATGTATGTAAAACTGACATCTTGCAGACGTCTGCCAGACATTTGTGCACAGCAGATGCTTTCCAGATCAAGAGATCTTTAATAGACATCTTGCAGATTTACCTGTGCTATCTGGGATAGCATTTTAACCTAAACAACAACAAAAATAAAAGCTAAGGCACACAAATGTGTCCTTGTGTAAGATCGAAAAGCAAATGTGAAGCAGATGAGGTGAAGGAGACAATCACAGTACAAACACTCAATTAATGCTCTCAAATTACTCCTAGACTAAGGAATTCAGTCAGAGGTTAAAAACAAGGGGTCTGTAATACCTGGCAATAGCTAGCCTCTCTATTAGCTTTCCTATTTATCTTGTGCAAGAAGTACGCTATTTGATTACCATCTTTGCTTAGTTCTGAATGTTCCAACTAATAATCTGAGCCATAAAGCCAGGTGACTTAGGTGTCATGTTGACACTGATTGGCTGTTCCAAAACAGAAGATACACGGTCTCAAACATTTCAACAGCAACTATTCTAAGATAGGAAAACATTTCTTTAAGTTGTTAAATTCTATAGTGTTTTCATGACATGTCATCAATCATTGAAAGTAAATAATGCCACTGAAATGAATGAAACGTGAGTATTTTGCTGATTATTCATGCTGAAAATAGTCGACTATTGTCATGTTTTGGGCTGTACTAATCGGTCAGACCAGGCAAAACATTGGTGGATTATACACTGTCAAAAGTTACAACAAATCAAAGAGAAGAGTGCCAAAAGGTTAGCCAAACTGAACCAGGGTTTCCAGGGCTAGAATCTTGACAACATTTGTGTTCGTCTTTATTAATAAATTAATATCTTTACTACCTATTAACTTTAATTCGTCAAAATATTGTGCCCTTTACTGATTACTAAGTCCTTTAGCAGCTTCCACACATTGTATTGCCATGTTTTAGACTGCTTAAATTAGACAGCAGAACAATGTATTCAGTGAAATTCATGCTGCTGTTTACATCCGAGTATCCCTCATCAAGTAACTGACCAAATCGTGAAGTAAGTGCAAACCCTCTATTGAAGACACTACCCATGGTCAGTCAAAACAATTCCTTTCCAGGAATTACTACATTAAATTAAGCATAAGCATTCAAACGCGATGGTGCGGCTAAAATTGATTCAGCATGACAACCATGTGGCCCTGAGGTGTTTCACAATAGTAACACAATTTGATGTCTAAAAAATTTGATTTCTAACTTAAGTGGGGCAGCTTTCACACCTAACGATCAAAGTGAATTATTGAAATAATTCAATATAATTATTCTTAACATTACTCACACTTTATCGTGCCTCGTGAGTCCATTATAGCAAGCTTCCTGTTTTAGGCAGGACCAAACTGAAAGCAGCACGTTCATTATTATTTTTTTTTTCCATTCGTAGTATATGCTATGATAACAAAAATACTGCTGTTAGTATCGGCATTTGTGACAGTACAAAGTGAATTTCTTCTTCATCAGGACAAAACAAGTTTATTTTATATGATGCGCCGCCCTCTAATGGACAAAGAATAATTCACAGTCACTATAATACACCGAGTTATTTTAGATTTTTTAAATTTCATGTCCTTTTTTTTTTTTACCTGTTTATTTCCCTTGTTTTATTATTTTAACAATTTGAGTAATTTAACCTATATAAATGCAGTAGAATGTGATAAAAGCCTATATATATTGTTTATCCTGTACTATATGTACAAATGTTAAGGGCAGTCAGTCAAAGGTCTTCAATTATGTCACAATACAACACATAAAGAACACATTGACACAGTTTTGATATTTGATCAGTGAAGGTCACTGATCAAATATCAAAACTGTGTCAATTAAACAGACTCAAACAACAGCAGATAAACTAAGACAAACAACAGCATCCCTCAAGTTTTGAACAATTAGATACACTTCATATTAACAAAATAATTACACATCTTAGCATAAACTAACTTATTTTTTTAGCATTTATAGCATTATATAATGTATTAACGTTATTATAAAATGTTATCAGTGTAACTTCTACAAAGAAGACTTAATTAGGCCTACCTAACATGTATAACTGTGTGTTGTTTATGAATGACTTTGGCATACTTTGAGCCAATGCTTAACTTTAATTCTTAATTATTAAAAAAATATAATGATTTAATTGTTAATAATTATAATAGCAAAGGAAAAAAATTGCAGAATGATATTTGAACAACTATTAATTTCCTTGGTATCCCACAGGCAAAAGAAAAAAGAAGTAGAATAAAACAGCTAAACGTGAAGTATAAAAACATAATTCAACCAGGTAAAGCTGTAAGCATAAAGGCTTCATGGGTGTCGACTACATGACTTTACAAATATTTTACGTATGAAAATATGTCATATAAAATATAAAAATATAATTCTGGGTCTATTTCAATTTGCAGCAGCTTTTTCAATGTAGTCTAATGGGTTTTTTTTTCACATAATTAAATGTGCTCTAATCCAAACTGTTGCATTTCTTAATTAGAGTAATGAAATTTGACTCCTCACAAAATAATGAAGAAGAGGAGAAGAGGTATTTGGAAGAATATTAAAATCCAACAAAAAAAGAATAAACGTTGCATTTGTGCATTTATATGAAATAAAGATGACCAAGTAAATTTAACAGCTGTGGTGGTGGTTAAGCCATATATCTCAAACTACCTTTTCATCTGCCATCCTTCCATTCCATACAGTAATCAGCTTCATATTTGATGGGTTTGTCCTCAGGCAATGACACAAAAATGTGCATACAGCGGCTGTACTAATGTGCTCTGACTATCATTTAAAAATGGCACAGCTCAAATAATATGGGAATAAAAATAAAAATAATCCTATACTATATATATATGCAGTTTTTGTCACTTTGACAGTGTCTGCATGATGAAAATATGTGCAATATGTGCAATACACCTAAAAATGACCTTTTAACTAGTATTATTGTCTTCTTGTTTTCAATAAAAAAAAACAATCTTTAAAAAAGATTCTTAAATCAAGATGCATTTTTGAAATAAGAAAAATTACATAACATATTTATTTATTCTTTTAAGCTTATTTTTCTTATTTTGCATATTATCTGCCATCAGGGTAAGACAAATAATCTTGTTTCCATTTGCATTAAGATTATTTTTCATGTTTTAAGTAAAATGCACTTAATTTAGTTTCCAAAATACTCACTGAGAAAAGCATTTTTGCAGCGTGAATGAATCATTGAGATATCTAAACATTGCTCACGCTTTAAAAAGAGGAGACCGAAAGAAACTCAACTGGGTTTACTGAAGATAACCTGCTCCCGACCAGGTTAGGTTCACAGAGTAAGTTACCACAGTAACTGACTCTGAGTATGTTACCTCGCTTTCAGAAACAGGCTTGACTTAGCCTGCTTTCTCTGGTTTGACAAACCTCCCATTCTGAAACGGAAAACCCAGAGTTTCCCTTATTTCAGAGTTCTCACTTAACCTCCTTTCTGAAACAGGCCCATTAACTGTGGATATGTTCCAATAAGCTTAAAGGAATAGCTCACCCAAAATTATAAGACATTCGTTCATCTTCGGAACACAAATTAAGATATTTTTGATGAAATCCAAGAGACACTACATGACAGAAGGGTCCTTCCACATTCAAGGTCCAGAAAAGTACCAAGAACATCAACAAAATAGTCCATGTGACATCAGTTCAACCATAATTTTATGAAGTTCTGAGAATGCTTTTTGTGCACAAAAAAAAATTAATGTAAACAAACGTGGTGCTGTTGACGTAGAACACGCATGCGCCGCGCTTTGTTTAAGTGCAGATAAAAGCGTGAGTAGGCCTCGTGGTAGCGCTGAAGCAGCGGAGAAGAATTGTTGAATGCAGTCATTATTTTGTCTGTTTTCATGTACAGAACGTATTCTCGTAACTTCGTAAAGTTACGGTTGAACCACTGATGTCACAAGAAATAGTTTGTCGATGTTCTTGGTACCTTTCTAGACCTTGAATGTGGAAAGACCCTTGCTGTCTATGGAGGGTCAGAGAGTTCTCGGATTTTATCAAAAGTATCATAATTATGTTCTGCAGATGAATCAAAATGTCTTATGGGTTAGGAACGACATGATTAATTAAAGACAGAATTTTCATTTTTGAGTGACTACTTCTGAATAGCATGTCTATTTGTTTAGAAATCTTGTTAATCTTGTTAATAGCCTACTGGCAAAGGCACTGTTTTTATTATTTATTTTTGAGAATTCAGTCCTATAGCCAACAAAAACATCTTAATGTAATAAATAACCCGTAAAATTAAATGATAATGTCTTGTAGACAAGACCCATAGTGCTAGAATACAACAACCACTAGGTGGCAGCACTTTCCTACTGTTGTCAAAACGCAAGACACACACAATCTACGACCGGTACGGTGTCTTTTCATTCCTTTTAAAAATACCTTTATCTTCAATATAATGCTAAAAAGTAATGAGATGGAATTTCTTTACAACTGGAATAAACATTTTAGGCTACTACTTGCATAAGCGGCTTTCAAACATTTTAAACAATGAAAAGTATATTCTATGACTTAAACATTCTATGTCAAAAAAATAAATAAATACATTTAACTTGTTCATATTAGCTCTGACCTGTTAATGAGCCAACAATTGTACCTGGGCCATATCTTTTCCCTATAATATAAGAAGAGAATAATCATTTTACCAACAAAACCATGCCCGTGCAGTCTAGGCTTAAACGGCCCCAATAAAGTTGATTTAGAAAACCCGACAAGAGTAATGCTTCGGCTAACCCGAGCAAATAAGAAAGTGCCTAAACTGTGAATCAAACGCCGCTTTCCAGTGGTTGGAAGCAGATGTTTGTGGAGTTCCCAGGCAAGTCAGGCACAGTTCTTGGCTCCAGCGTTCTCATCCTGACACGCACAGGAGTTTTATACCCTGTCTGCACCTGCTGACCGAGGGCTGTTTCTGTTAGCGTGGATGCCCAGCATCTCAGAAATTCGCTCGCGTATTAATCACCAGCCAGTGATTATAAAGAAGGTTTCGCAGTTATGTTTTTACGCTTCCATTTGAAAAACATCGGATTGTGCTGTATTGATTCGGTTATGTATAGATTGCATGTTTGGGTCTCATAAAACCATTGGGGTTCCAGTGGGTCAGATATATCTTCTGCACTGGCACGACGCCTCGCTGGTAGACACCACAAACACGCTGCCAGCTTATAAATCCCACCACCCACACACTCCATCACGCTCTATTCCAGAGGCACCCCTTTAGAAACATCCCTTTTTGGCCCCCATTTTCCCTCGCCTCAGATCTCGATCCATACGAGAGAGGCTGTTGTGTTTCAGAGCAGGAGAGATGAAAACGTGGAGCGGTTTTCTCTATGGGGAATCCCTGAGTTCATGTGAGGAGAGCTGGATTCGGTTATAATTTGAAAGAACGTCAGAAATTGGGTAATTGGTTAAAACAGTGGGAGAGCACTGGATTATATGCGGAGAGTATATGACATGTGGGAGACTTGTGGCCTCATTTGCCCCGGTGGAGTCCGTGACCTGAGAGGGAGGACAGGGGGACATCTTGAGTTCTGTGACTAAGCAAAAATGCTCGGCACTCACGAGGGCGTATTTAGGATGGTTTTCATATAGGCTGTTGAAGTTTTTCATTGTACATTGCTACAGGCTCGTCAACGTACAGAGCCCCTAAAGGTGATGGGAAAAATTAGGCTATCCACTTCATTTTTCAGTAAGAGTGGGCGTGACCATTTATAAATTTAAAGGGGTCATATGATTCGTTCCTGGTTTTCCATTGTCTTTGGAGTATTACAAGCTGTTTGTGCATAGATAAGATCTGTAAAGTTGCAAAGCTTAAAGTCTCAAAACCAAAGAGATATTTTTGAGTTAAAGGGTGCAAGTCATCGGGTGCAAAACTAACTTTTACATGTTGTTTGAACATTAATGTGTGTACACAACCAGCCTACAATGATAAAAATCCACCAGTGGTATTCTTTTAATCTTTAAAAGTAATATCCCCTTTTTAAAATCAGCTCATTCTTAGCTTCTTGTTGTTGTGACGAAACACATTTGATTGACGTTAGCGTCTTACCGTAGACCCGCCCGCATCCGACCTGAAACAGTCCGAATGCAATCATTGTGTGACTCAGGTGCAGAGTCACACATGAGCGATTGAGGTGTTCTGTTGTTGGATGTAATAATGAACATAGCAGTAGTCATTTACTACTGACATCTGAGCCGCTGAAGACTTTTTAAATGGAAAGCGCCGATCCCGACCTACATATGTGTCTATCTTCGTGTGAATCATTTGTGATGCAGCTTCACCCACAGCAGAAGTGAGTATAACAGGGCTCGAAATTAACTTTTTTACTTGGTAGCACTGGTGCTCCCAACTTCAAAAAGTTAGGAGCACCAAAAAAAATTTAGGAGCACCCAATTTCTTTTTAATAGCCTAATGCACCGATCTTGATTCTTCATGGCCGATTCTGATTGCAAATGTTTTACAAGCAAATAGGGTGATTCTGAAAGCCTTTTTAATATATTTATTTTACGCCTTAAGCAAGCGACAAGAATGAATGAAAATATGAGTACATGAACAAGATGTTTATTTTCTCTATTATAGGAACAGCAATTTAAATTAGAGACAACCACTGCATTTTTAAACAATCTACAGTATAAAAATATACGATTAAAAAAAAATAAACGACACAGTTCTTTCTTAGTCGTGTAGACAATAAATGCAGCCATAATCAAAGTAGGCTACTCTTTCAATATTTAAAGTGCAAATAGAGACCGAATTTTTCAAGCATGATACAGTTATAGACAACTACACAACCTATTATAGCCCACATATTAATAACAGCCTAGATATTTTATGTAGCCTAATTTGCGCGCATTGGGGAGCCGCACTCTAAAGTGGGGTATTAAAATTGCTTTTGAATGCGCGTGCGCGTTTTACTTTTGGTTTCGTTTTTACGATCTCATGAAACTCTTGGCGACGCTGAGCGTGCATTCTGCAATACAAGACATTCATTTAACAAAACAATTTGAAAGTGGGAGGACACAAACGGGATTTTGTAAAGCGTGTCTGCAGTGGAAATTACACCCCTGCGTGAGTGCAACTCTGCCGCTGAGTTATCATTTGATGTGAATGTATGCCGCGTTGTACAGTATATTGAGACGGAGGCGCCAAAATGTACGCTGTAGCACGAAATATAGTATATTTCCTCAAAAGCAGGTTGTGAAGACCTTTTAATTGTCCACAATCAAAAACTGTCATATCACACACCCTTAATTGCAATGCAGTTTGTGCAAATCCGGAACAGAGGTTGTTTGAGTGAAAAAAAAAAACGGTCGGTTCGTAGTTCAGCAAAGAGCAGTGTCAGTGACAGGCGGTTATTGACGGCTAATATCTAAAATCTGCATTAAAGTTAAGAATGTAACGATGACGTTTAAATGGTTATGTAATGTTGGAGAGAACCTGACACTGTATCTGCTCACAGCAGTCTGTGCAGTAGTTAGGCTAGCGAATGTTTTGTAAAGAAATGAAATCAAGTCGCACCACAACAATTTCTCGCACTCGCACAAACGCTCCCAAATATAATTTGAGGTCGTGCAGATGAAAGTTTGGGAGCATATGCGACCAAAACGGTCGCAATTTCGAGCCCTGTACAGGGTTTTTTTATGCATCTTTGCAAATGGCCTTTCTTTATAATGTGCTTGTTGGCAAGTTTTGCCGATAAATGCGCCTAAATGCAGCTAAAGTAAACATAATCCCAGAGAGGGGCGGGGCGAGCAGAGCTCGGTGGCATTTAAAGGGGCCATGTCTTAAAATGAGCTGATTTTGACAAGGTAAAAGGGTGTTTTTTACACTACTATTGATCATTTTTAACCAAAGTATATTAGAGACTTTTCATTAAGATCCTAAAGAATCATATGAACTTGTGGAAAATGGGCAGTGTTTTTAACAGTGTAGAGTAGTGCTTGTTGTTTCTCATTCTACAATCGCAAATGCAAACATGGTGTTATGTTTATGTGAAGTGGTGCGACGCAGCACGTAAAAGACAGTAAGAGTCATTATAATCAGTACTTATGCCCCCACTGGAAGCAACAAATGCCTCGTTTAATAATGAGTTTTATTGTTTTTGTCGCATCGCGTCTAGAAACTGCATGTAAGGGGTGTAACATTTCTGTCACACGCTTGAGGTATTCGGCCAATCACAACGCACCGGATAGCTGGCCAATCAGAGAACACCTCGGTTTCCATCAATGTTGAGTTGTGTAAAAATCGAAGCGTTTCAGAAAGGCGGGGAAAAAAGAGGAGCAACATAATGTACAGTATGTGGAAAATAGTTTTTTGAACCTCAAACTGCATAAATACTTTGCATTACAACAAATACACAAAATAATACTCTTTTTAGCAACATTATATGACCCCTTTAATGTGTCTGGCTTCCGGTCTCAGCTGCTTCCAAAACTTGTGTGTTCCCACCAGGGAAATTTTTGCGTTCGCTCGTGGAGTGAGGGAAAAAAAAAAACTAATATTTATGTTATATTTAAATGCTTTTACTTTCCCTGTCCGATATATTTTGGGTTCACTCACAAAACGTCTGTGATAAAAAATAATTTGAGGGCGGAAAAACAATAGTTCAATACTTTTGCGAACGCACGCAAAGTTTCTTGAGGGAATGCAATGTATTGTGGGAGAAAATTATAGCGTACTTAAATGCATTCCCTGACTGATAAATTTTCTTTTAAAACTTCTGCGATACAAATAATCTGAGGAGGCAGGAGCAAACGCAAAATCTTTTGCATGAAAAAAGAAAAAAAAAAAAACATTTAAATTGTACCTGTCTAGTTCGATACTTTTGCGAGCACACGCAAAGTTTCTCAAAGAATGCAATAGATTTCACGATGCGTCATCAGCTTATAGTAGAGGCACTAAACATAAACAATGCCACCTAACCAAATGGAACTCGCAAAAATTACCTGATTATTGCTGCTGAAAATGGTCAGTTATTGTCATGTTTTGGACCGTACTAATCAGTCAGACCAGAAAAAAACATTTGGAATACATTAGACTGCCAACGGTTACAACAAATCAAGAAGAAGAGTGCAAAAAATCGTCTGAGGAACAAAAGACTTATGTGGTTGGCCAAACTGCTCGTACCACCTGTTAACTTTAGTTTGTCAAACTATTGCGCCCTTTCCTGCTTACAAGCTCCTTAAGTAGAAACTAAATCCGGGCTAACAGTGTATGATTTAGCAGTCTGCACACGTTTTTCCATAGTTTAGACAGCATAAATGAGCAGAACAGTGTATTCAGGGTTACATTAAATGTGCAATCCATGCTATTGTTTACATCTGAGTATCGCCAGTGTGGCCACACATCCAGGTAACTGACCAAACCGTGACGTAAGTTCAAACACTCTATACATTTAGGGAACGTAAAAAGTAAAATTATACTTTAATGCTTTTGCAATCTCTGCCCAAGAAATATTTAACTTTTGTGATAGAAATAAAATCTGAGAAGGCAGGAAAACAATATTTCAAAACTTTTGAGAGTGAACTCAGTTTCTCGAGGGGATTAATCTTTTGTGTTCATTCCCAAAACTTGCGTTTCCTGGAATCTAAGGATTTCAGTACATTTACCAGAGAATGCAATGTTTCAGGGGTACACAACAGGCGTGAGAACGCAATTGAAATATATATTTTTCAACCAGTCTCATATTTTTTTCATCACTATGTTCCCTTAGGGGCTCCGTATTAGTGAGAAATCAAGAACTGATAAAATGGACGCAGAGAGGGGGACCAAAGGGGAGGCCCGGAGGGTTGCGGGAGATGAAACGAGGGAGAGAAATGATGGGAGAGGAGCGGGAGAGGGTGAACGAGAGGGAGAGCTCCGGCCCATGGAGCCGGCGCAAGAATTTATGGTCAGGAAGGGGGATGAAAGTGTAATTTACGGTCCACTCTCTACCGTTCTTCTGCCCTCCCCTCTGTAATGAGAAACGGCTGTTGCGGTTGGAGGGTGCAAGCCCGTTTAAGCTCCTCCCCCTGGCGATGACACATCATTAGCTTTTATTTCTGTCTCAAGTTTTACGGCCCTTGCCCGGGCACCAACTACCGTCGTACATTCTGAACCACAATCGCCATCCTGTTCGAACGCGAATCACGCACGTACAAGTACAAAACACCTTCCCGCCCAAATAGAGTCTCTCTCCTTGTACTGACACAGACCACCCCAGTGAAACACTTTTGTGCTCTGCCCCAGTAACGTAGGCCTATTATTCACTGTTAAAAGCCCGCTCTCCCATTCAAATATACACAAATACACAGACAAAAAAATTAATATGAACTGCAACCAAATGTTTATTTAGATGTTTATTTACCTTGAAGATTTTTATAGAAATAGATATATAACAATATGTATATTGCATCAGGATTAACGGAAGCTGACATTTTCAGTGTCATAATTCTCATTAGGGGTGTATATGGTGAACACCTACTGATCTGGGCTGCGTTTCCCAAAAGTAGATCTTAAACCACTGCCACCAACGGTCTTGAAAATCTGCTTCTGCCTTTTGGAAAACACAGTCCTGGTCAAAAGGCTATGGAAAGCAAACAGACTAAGAAAAGTGTGACTGGATGCTACATGTAAATAACTGTATGATGTACAGCATTACTATCTCAGATACTGATACTGTATGTTGCAAAGCATTATGAACGATGTGATATATTGAGTCTATTGGAACCATGATAACTGAGCAATGAAAAACCTATAAAGCATATAATCAATGTAGTTTAAGCAGTATGCTGGTTTAGTTCCTCAATGGCTTGGTCACAAGAAGTGTGCTGTAGACTTCTGTTGACCTCTTTCTTCTCCTCGCCTTACAACATAAAGGTGCACACAAGAACGAACACAGATTTAACAACACACAATCGGACACACGCACACAATCTTTCATATACATACTTCAACACTGTACATTCCTCATATTATTGCTGCCTTCTTCTGTGCAGAAAATACTGTATTTATTGTCCCCTACTCACAAGACTTTTATTTTACATATACCACTAAAACAAGTAAAACCGCTCCATCGGTTGTAAGTTATAAGTGCGTTTGTCTCTAGATATATAATAACACTTTTTGCATCAGATTTGGAAAGTTTCATCATCATTAAAGTTCTTCCTTCTCCACATTCTCTCTGTAAACCACAATATCAGTTCCAGTGCCTTCTTTTGTTATAAACAACAGGAAAAAACAGACATAAAAAAGCATGTAAAAGAAAAAAAAATCTTTTCACTCTGAGACAGGCTCCAGACTATTTGCTACCTGTCACAAAACATAAAGAGATCCAACTCTGGAGAGAGAAAAAATGTGATTACAGCTGGATTAGGTGAACCACAAGAGATTCTAATGTATTTTAGATCTTCTTTAAGCAATGTTTGGACGGCGGGCCTCATTTGCAGTGTCGTCTATAGTTCAGAAACCTTTCCGATAGGTCTAAAGAGGAACATATGGAACATTTCGCCAACCACAAACAATGCCGTTTCCTGTGGGAAGGCTTACAAAAAGATGACCCTGCACACGCACAGCGGACACAGTCTTTCTGGGTGCTTCCAAATAGCATGAGACTAACCAACCTAGCTCCTTGGTTTCCTCAAGCTTTAATCAGTTCATTATTCAGTACAGCAATCCTCCAGTTCTCATTGAGCATGTTTTACGTGTAGCAGCGTTATTCCTTTTTTTTTTTTTTTTTTGCATCATTTTGATATCGTCACAATCAAAAATTGTTTGTCTTCAGCCAACGAAGATAGGCCAGGCATGCGCCTTTTTTAGGCCCATCTGACACCATCATAAGGTTAGGTCACCATGCTCGTTGTAATAGTGGGGACAGTGGTGGACCGGTTCAGGGTCTTTTTTTTCTTGTTTCCACCTTTACTATTTTCCTTGGAGTCTCGTCCGCGGTTCTTGCCATTTTTTTCTCCACGGTTTTGCGGATTCTTCTTATTTTCTCCTGAGTAAAAGAAAGTTGCAATTAGAAACCCAAGATGTATTAGTATATATACAGTAAAATGTAGCTACACTTACATTTTTAAGTAAATATAATGGATGTACAATACAATATATTTGTAATCCATTTTATTCAAATGTACAAAAATGTATGTGTAAACATTACGCATAAATGAATGCTGATTAGGTCATGCTGAACTGTAATACTGTCCAAAAAACTGAAAGTACTGAAAAACACAGGCTGGTTCGTTTCCCATCAGCCTCACTTGCACTACTACAAGGGGAATCAGGGCCTCCAGACTGACTGATATTTGTTATGAAGTTAGTGTTGTGAGTCTCAGTGTTCCCTGGAAACCAAAGTCAACACTCATTTGGTGCTGGAGAGCATTCACTCCGCACTTGATAACATGAGCCACACACACAGCCGCTCTGCGGCTCCTGAAATTGGCTCTCTGCTCATCTCAGGGCCCTGATGTTTGACCACAAACTGCTGCATTTGTTTCTACATAAAATGCATGATTAAAAATAGAATGGAAATGACGCAAACAAACATTTGTTTAATTAAACCTTTGATTGTTAATACGAGTTATATAAAAAGCAGTTTCACTTTTACAGATTTCTGACTTGAAATGCGATCGTTGTAAACACATGAAAGACAACTTTCTTTGGCAAACATTAAAGAGTTTAATGGACTTGAATCTAACAACAAAACAAGCAACAATTATCATTCCCTTAGTTTATTTAACGGGCCTGCCAAGGCCTGTAAAGCACAAACAGCAATTCGTTCTGCTATATATAAAGCCTATATGTGATTCTGGACCAAAAAACCAGTCAGATTAAATAAGCTTTCCATTGATGTATGGTTTATTAGGATATGACAATATCTGGCCGAGATACAACTATTTGAAAATCAGGAATCTGAGCGTGCAAAAAACTTTAAATCTTGAGAATAAAAAGTTGTCAAAACTTTTTGATATATTTATGGTAGGAAATTTACAAAATATTTTCATGAAACATGATCTTTACTTAATATCCTAATGATTTTTTTTTATCATTTTGACCCATACAATGTATTTTTGGCAATTTCTACAAATATATCCTTGCTACTTAAAGGAGTAGTTCACTTTCAGAACAAAAATGTACAGATAATGTACTCACCCCCTTGTCATCCAAGATGTTCATGTCTTTCTTTCTTCAGTTGTATATGTTTTTTGCCCCTGAGTTTGAACTTCCAAAATGCAGCTTCAAATGGCTCTAAACGATCACAGCTGAGGAAAGAAGGGTCTTATCTAGCAAAACAAATGCTTATTTTCTAAAAAAAAAAAAAAGACAATTTATATACTTTTTAACCTCAAAAATTTTAAACCTCTAGCTCTGTGTGTACTCTGTGTACAGATTAAGAAGCGTATAAATTGTAAATGTTTTTAGGGAAAAAAACGATCATTTTGCTAGATCGTTAAGCTGGGATCATTTAGAGCCCTTTGAAGCTGCATTTAAACTGCATTTCGGAAGTTCAAACTCGGGGGCACCATAGAAGTCCATTATATGGAGAGAAATCCTGAAATGTTTTCCTCAAAAAGCATAATTTCTTTACGACTGAAGATTATCTGTAAATTTTGTTCTGAAAGTGAACTACTCCTTTAAGACTGGTTTTGTGGTCCAGGGTAACATATCAAAGATATGATGTTGTTGCAATTACACCTGTTACATTATTAAAACATCAACCAAAAATTTCCGCAATATTATAAGAGAAAGTGTGGTGAAAGCTGGTGTTCTTTTTTTCGCTGCAAGAAATCGCAAACGCTATTTAGAACTATTTTTGAGAGTGCTATCGTTTTTACACAACCGATCAATAAACAAGAGGTTTATATTGTAATAAGTTACTTGACACAATATAGCTAACTAAATGTTTAGTTAGTATCAAACAAAGCCACAGTAAAGCTGCTGCACATTTCAGAATAACACACAGTTGTGGTGTTTCATATACAAACGGTTTCACTGAGTCACTGTTTTTGAATAATAAAACGGTTGAGCGAATAAGTCAGTGACTCAGACGCTTGTTTGTTTTGTTCCTAAACAAATCAGTAGCATGTTTTGAACAAGTCGGGTGGGATGAATGACTCAGTGACTAACTCTGTGACATCTGATTGTTTTGTACAACAATGAATCAGTATGTTTTGAACAAATCAGCTAAATGAATGATTTAGCGACTTATTCAAATGACTAAATCATTGGCTAACTTCAGAGTGAGAAAAACCATGGCCGCCACACTGAAGTGCTCAAAACTTGCTTCAAAGGTCGTTCCATGATTCTTTGCACAGGTTTAATTGTGGGTTGGCAAAATGACGCAAAGCATGTTCCAAGGAACAGAAGGGATTTTAAAGGCATTAGGGATGAGCCCTTCATAATGGAACGCTGTGATGTGTTTTGAACAAATCAGCTGAATAAATGATTCACTTGCTCATAAAATCACTTCCCAGATTCGTCCAGTCAGAGGACAAGAGGTAAGTGTTGTATGTATTGTATGAAAGCATTATATCATCAGAAGAAGATATTTCTTCAGCAATCCCGTTCATGTGAAGAATTCAAAAGTCTTGAGTTTACAAAAAGCCTCTACTTGAGTGTCAGTTAATCAAGATTTTAAACCGAGGTGAAATGAAAAAACATGGAAGGAAATGGAGCCTTAAACTTTGGATCCACATGGAGGAGACTTGTTAGCTTTGATAAAGCTGTAAGAGCGCTTGGGGAGGATCCATTCATTTATGACAGCAATAATTACAGCGCTGCTCAATCCAACCTAAACACCATCGCCTGACAAAGGCAATCACGCGTTTAGCGTATTCGGTTTTCGTGCAAAGACATTTATTAAGCTAGAGGAAGGGGAAGAGAAAGTGGGGGGAGCTTGGCAAAATCAACACAAAGCGTGAGATCTGCAGACCAGTAAATCACCGGTGTTATACAAGCACTGCCCCCTGTGATTTTTACAGCAGCCCTGTCAGCCAATTCCTGCAGATGTATTCACAGCCTCGCTAATTTAGCACGAGGTGCACATTTACGCACTGAGAAAAAAAGAGGCCAATCGGGTCATGCAACCCATAACCTATGAGTTTTTTGACACCTGAGTTGCATTAATTCTTCTCGCCCTGAGAAGTGGGTGGTGCTGCTTTGCTTTTGTGGCCAAAAACATGTTTTGACTCCAGCCGGCACAGAACTGATCCTATCTTAACGCAGTTAAGGAAAGCATGATATTATGAGATTGAACTACAAACAAATGACTTTACATGTGTCCAGGCCTATTAGTTCACCATAGCTCTCTCTCTCTCTCCCGAAGCTTTTCCGACAAGTGGACTCTCTAAGTTTAGAAATTTGGCAGGCGATATAGCACTTTTATGGGGCAGTTTATAATATTTCACTGTTAATTATTCTTATGGACCCCGGGTGGAAATTCTTTCCACAAATACGGGCGTCATGCAGAGTAAATTCGCCTCTCATTTCTCAAATGGCGCTGTCACACCTAGTCCAGCAAAGCGTGGAGCCTACTTCTCCCGACAGAAGAACACCGAGCACTTGATCTTGAGAGGCTGTTCGCACAGAATAAGACGTCATTTCCAGGAAAGCGCGCTGTTTTTCAACTCTAGAGATCTAGAAGGTATATTCTGGTGTTTATTTGTAAGAATCAGTCAAAGGGTGATGTTAAGATTAGCTTTGAGTCATGAGTCATGCGATTTCCTACACTGATAAGAATCGCTTGAACATGGTGTCCGCATATGTGATGTAATTAAAGGAAATCTAAGGTTTGGAAGACATAAAAGAGAAAATGCTTGAGTGAGAGCAATCACACAAACACTTTTTATTAGCCTAAATTGGTTTCGAAATTGTCAAGGTTTGCTGTAAGCTATTGAGTTTTAAATTTAATAAAATCAGAATCAAACTAGCTATTTTTATTTTTAAAAGCCTAGTGGTTATCAGAGTATGGGAGATTTTTTTTATTTGATCAAAAACACTTAAAATATTACAATTTAAAACTGTTTTATCTTTAAATATAATTTATTACTGTGATGGGAAAGCTAAAAATGTTGACATTTTTTAATCTTTAATGAATAGAAAGCTCAAAAGAAGAGCATTTATTTGAAATAGGGTTTTTTGTTACAAGGTTAAAGTCTTTACTGTCACTTTTGATTATTTTAATGCATGCTCGCTGAGTAAAAGTAACATTTCTTTCAAATGGAAAAAAATCGAACTGACCCGAAGCATTTGAACGGTGGTCTAACCACTGAATTAACCAATGAGCCGAAACCTCTTGTTTAGGACATTAAAAGCTTTTTTTCAAGGCTCATACTATAAACCTCTGTCTTCTTCCATTCATACTCCTATATTTTAGGCTGAAATCTACACAAGCCATCCAGGAAAGTAACGGTAGAGAGAAAAACATGTTCAGACTTTACCGCCAACAGGTCCACTACAGGTCCACTAACGTTCCGTTACAGCTCGAGAGCCAGAGCAGCATATTAAGCTCACTTTCCAGTAAGTTAAAGCAACAAACAAAAGGCCGCCCTCAGATCCACGGCCAGCGACGAAAAGATTACAAACCAGCTGGGCTTCTGTTTATTTACTGGGAACACTCTAGGATTTATTTACACCGTATTATGTCAAAAACCGTAAATAAACGAAATCAAATTAGTGCCGGGAGACTGTTTACATGTTTTTCCGAGCGGCCAAAAAAGATAAATGATCAATGAATCAACAAATCTGTAATTTGCAAACACGGGTATTGAAGTTGGATAACAGATTTCACGCATTCCTTTCAGCACAAGTATTTCCTATCCATCTACTTTCCAACATTTTTGTGTTGTTCTTTCTCTGATTTACCTTTGCAAGAGATCTTTTTCTGCACGGTACATCTTTGGGTCTGCGTCTCTGGGATGCAGCCCGAGGGCGGAGCGGCCCCTGTGGAAGTGGCTGGACTTGGAAGCTGTACGGGCTCCCTGGTACGGGTCTGGTTACCCTTTTTAAAGCCACATGTTTTGTTCTTCTTCATGCAAGGGCCCCATGGACTCCATTCACTTAGATCACATTGGACTGCAACACAGACACACACAAGAAACAGAATAATCATTTTTTTCGAATGAATCTAGTATTTACCAATTTCACAATTTACTATATTTTAAGACAACAGGGAAATTACTTGGGGTTTGAACATTTTGTTCTTCTGGACGGGGGTCTGAGAAACAAGTTACTCCAAACAAAAGTTGAAGAAATCGCATTAGGAAACCCCAAAGAATTCACAGCAGAGATTCAGACTGCTAAAATCCAGGACCACTCACATTTTCCAATTACATTTAGCTAAAAAGCAGAGCATGTGTTATGGTTGTATGAGGTTCCATTTTTATTCAACATAATGACAAGCTGTCAAGCTCCAGACTTTCAGTTGCATTGAGCGGTTTTCAAGCATTTTAGCAAGTATCCAATTTTTTTGGTCTAATGTGTTTGAGGGCCGGACAGTCAAAGGGAGCTCATCTTTGCCAAAAACAATCACAGACTGAAAAAAAATACAAAGTGGTGGACTGACCCGTTAAAGCAGGTGAGCCATCATAAGCTTTGGCTAAATGTCACTGAAAGTCGAGGCTCTCCATTTAAAGGCCAAAAGGCCTGGAGGAGCCAGCACCACCATTGCGAGTAATGCTATTAGTGCTGTGTTTGCTTGCTTCTGACAGAAATATTTTCAAAAGAAATCAATAAAAACCCTTATCATCCAACAGGCCTTTTGCCAACGTTCCTCTCAACAGAGATTGAGAAACCACAGAAAAAGGAAAACAGAATTTAAAGAAATAAAAAAGCACAGTTTTATCGTTCCATCAGCATAACTGAGTTGCAACAACCATATCCATATATAACTCATTCTATGACAGAAGTACCACATGCCCACTGATTTAATAACATGAACTCAACCAAAAACTTTATAAATTGGCTATATACAAAATAAAACCAGATCAGATTCAGATTTTTATATATTACTGTTATAAAGTTTGTTAAATATTTTTTTTTTCTTTTGCAAACAAAAAGTATTCTCATGGACTATTTTAACAATGTCTTTACTACCTATCTGGGCTTTAAACGTGGTAGCACCCAGTGTTGTTTTCGTCAACGATGACGATGACGAAATCATTTCGTTGACGCCACTTTTTTTCATGATGATAACGAGACGATGACGAGATAAAAATGACTCGTTGATGACTAAAACATGACGAGACGTGTGTGAGTTTTCGTTGACGAGACGAGAATAGACGAAAATGTTAGTGGGTGGTCCATCAGACGTTTAAAATGCATGACATTTCTGCTTATTGTGCATGCCAATCAAAACCTAAAACGTATCTGACGCTATGGCAAGCCGTTTTAGCATTAAATACTCTTTGCCATACTAGTATGGCAAGCCGTTTTAGCATTCCATCCTTTTTTTGTCTTTTATGTTTTAAAACATTCCTTCATTACTGTAATTATTGGTGAAAATAGTCGATCCGGAAGCTCACATTGTGTTGAACTATAGATCTGCTATTTTCAGAACTTACAAGTGACACTACCCAACAGCAAAATACTTACTGACCTACATTAATTTGTTAAAAGACTACTTTTTCCCCTTTTTTGACTAAAACTAGACTAAAACCTTTTTGACTTTTCGTCGACTAAAACTAGACTAAAACCTTTTTGACTTTTCGTCGACTAAAATTGGACTAAAACTATCACATATAGAAGTGACTAAAATTTGACAAAAACTAATAAGCATTTTAGTCCAAAAGACTAAGACTAAGACTAAATCTAAGATGGTTGTCAAAAACAACACTGGTAGCACCGTTGCTGTCTATGCAGGGTTAGAAAGCTCTTGGATTTCATCAAAAATATCTTGATGAATTGAACAAAGGCCTTACGGGTTTGGAACGACATGAGGGTGAGTAATTAATGACAGAATCTTGATTTTTGAGTGAACTATCTATTTAACTAAAAAAAAATTGTCAGTGTGTCATGTTAAATTACAAAAATCTAAAAAAAAAATGTAGATGGGACATCACTTAACTTTCAATTTAAAAAACTGTAATGTTTCCATTTATATTTAATATTCAAAACAACATTTGTCAAGCATAACTTGCCTAAAAGCATAACTTGCCCAGAAATTCACATTACAACACTTTTCTAACTCCTAAACTCCTAAACTGACTAAAGCCAGGCTCACATTACAGGAGTTTTAGCCCTAATTTTGCCCTGATTTTCCGAAAATCTTGTCAAGCACCTCGATCGGTTATGAAGTTCGGCGCAGATTATGTGAGGCGTTCACAAATCGAATCTTGTAACTCCCGATCTGCTCGCACACAAATCAGGGCTGCCAATCGGGATGATGACGTTAATATGAAGTAGTCTACTTTCACAACGGCCAATACGCGACTGTACGGCTCGTTGGATCATGGAAATGGAGGAAACTGCTTGTGGAAGTTTTGCAATAACACGACTGTCTGTATGAGGTGCCGTAAATGATCATCTTAATAATATCTTGTAGTGTGTGATGTGCCACGATTTTCATATCTTGTAGTGTCTGCATGTTTAAGATTTGAGGGAAGATAATCTGCAAAGATTGTCTTTATGTGTGTGCTGCAGCCAGATTTCACAATCAATTAGGATTTTAAAACTCCTGTAGTGTGAGCCCAGTTTAAGAAAGATGAGCAAAATCCATTTTTTCTTCTGTGGGCATGGCCTTTTGTAACATTTATGGGTCTGGCTTCTGGTCTTATTGTGTTATCTTAAGATATATTATGACATTTTACTCAAAATGTTATTATTTTACTCAAATATATAACATATAAGTTATGAAAGTAATCAATAGACTGATCAATATGTTGGTTACCAGATGTCTTAGTACAGATTGAGAGCTTTAGGTGTCTGCCATTGGGCAGCATAGGTGTTTTCCACTGGACTTTACCAGTGAACTTAAGTGAATAAGTTTGATGTATGTCTCATGTGACCGCCTCCAACCAATAAGAAGCGGCGGAATAAAAGTTATTTTAAAAATGGCTGATCTAGCCAGATTCCACCATTAAAAATTGGGCAGAGAGAATGGATACCCAGACAGACAGAGACAGATATACAGCGATTGTTGTCTCAGCTTTGTTGGTCTGTTCAATAAAGTCTTATTTTGACATCTGGAACTCTGCCTCTCGAGCTTCATTGACTTCTTCGAGAAATTAGTTGCTCCACGACAGTCTTCTCTGCATCCAGCTATTTTTAACTGTACAAAACGGCTTGTTTTGCTGCTTGATATTGCGAATTGGTGTGCTTTACCACATTATTTTAATGTATTATCTCAATTATGAACACACTGGTTTGTAGTGCAAATAGTTTTACCTTTACTCCACATTGTTATTCTTCTCATTTTTTTCCTTACAGTGGCTAATGAACCTAAAGTTTCACCCATAGGCTTACTTCCATGTAAAAGGTGAATAGAAAATGCTGTTTAAAATGAAACAACCTTATATAAGTTCTGTCAACGGAAGCAAAAGGTGTAAACCCAGACTCACCTACACACTCCATGGTGCCATTGGCGGTGAATCCTTCAGGACAACTGGAGAAACACCGCCCTCTGTGTGAGTACAGGCCCTCCTTACATTTTGTGCAAAAGTTTCGGCTAAAACACGCCTCACAGTTTTCTATTTTACATTCTGTAATAAAGAAAGACAATAAGAGTTACATACTGATTTTATCAACACTTTTTTTCATGCTGAACAAGTGGACCACCACTCTAAAAGGCTCTTACAATTTCTTAACAAAAAGTAGGCAGTTCAAGAATGTCAGGACTCTCATATGGCTTCCTCACACCTCTGTCTCATTACAAGCCTGCCGTCTTTGATCAAACATACAAAGTGCCTCAAATTGGGGGCAATTGTGGATTTTGGTAGAATGAAAACCAGACACCAAGCAAACGAAACGGAATCCACTTCCCCACCCATAACCCCTTCACAATTATCGTCATTATCTAATTCTGATAAACAGGAGATCTGGTTCTTAAATATCCATCACACTCTTTTCCTTTTGGTGCTGTAAAACCTTTTTTACAGTGCGATCAAAAATAGTCTAAAATCTGGTGATCATGTCATCCAGAATTATTTATGATCAAAAGCATGAGTAAATGTTCCTTATTTTAAACTATTTAAAATCCTAAAACTGATTATTTTAAATGGTCTTTTAGATCTTTTTTCCCCTCACGGCCTTTTGACTGACACAGTCTGAACTTGAAATCGAATAAGACTGCAAAAAATTTCACGAAAACAGATTTAAATGCTAAATTAGCGTGACATATGTGAAAACGTGCAAAAATAAGGTTCTTAAATTTCTCTTTGAATACCTGGGACATTCTCAGAGCAGCAGCAGCAGCAGCACACGGATATCTCAGATATCGCTGAATCCCGGCCAAAAGCAGAAGAGGGCCTAACAACATATTTGAGCCGTGTTTTTTGTCATAACCTCTGCTCTCAATTACTACTTTAAATGCCTGACAACTAAATTAGTAATGTTTGGAGCAAATTCTTTTGCACTCAAGCATTTACAAATGTACCCTTAATGCAAGACAAATGTTGTTAACAAGACATCATGGGGATCTGGAGACAAATCAAATGCACGCAGCTGATTGAATAATTGCAATGGGGCAGCCACTCAGAGGCCTGAGATGAAGGAGGGCTTCGCATGCACAACCGCCTCTCAGAACGCGACGAAAACACTTCAAATGAGAACGAAACGAACACAATAAGAGGTCTGGTGACGTCCAGAGCGATTTGGTGTCGACACCTGTGGATACGACGTATTTCGGTCTCAATGTGTGGGTCATAAAAATACTTAGGCTAACAAGCGGACAGCTGCATGTGGTATTTCAAAGCAAGTGTAAAGTATACAGTCAAGAAATGATGAATTAAAGGCTCCAGAGGGTTGTGAAATAAAAACAGCTCTCCGCTAATTTCTCACTTCCCTTGATGCTAACATTTAAATTTAAGGTTATCTAGAATGAAAGTTTAAATCAGAACCATCTGAGAGGTATTAGGCGGAGTGATGCAAGAGTGTATCTTGGTAACAAAAGTATTTTCTTCCTATAACAAAATATAATGACTCCAAGCTGTGGTTCACACTAATTGGCTATCAAAACACGCTTGAAAAGGGAGCAGGACGTTCAATTTACAACTGGAAAAGCTCTGGTAGGTTGAAGTAAGAAAAAGGCTCAAATAAAGCTATTATTTCCTCCCACAACAGGAGTAAAGAGGTACCACCAATCAATTTACGAGAGGTATTTCCTTGTTTATCCAGTTATCCCCTGCTTTGCTTTTATCACAGTAAAAATGCTCACGCACACGATGGGAACGGGCCGCCGAGTCTCTGACTGAAACCTAGAGAGCACACTGTTAAAACAACGAGGCAAATCCTCATAATGCTTTTTGCAAAGGGTTTGCGTAGAAAGACCGAAAAATACAGCCGGAGCTGAACTGCCATGAACTCTGCATTTACAGCCTACAATAATAACACAGATTTCCTAGAAGAAATAGACAAACAGCCGCGTATTACAAATGTTTTGCTTCGCATTACATCCCCCAACCTTGTTTTTCACCCACAAAGTAAGAGAAAACAGATCACTGCCTTAGCACTTGGCATCCACGGGTCAGACGTGCTAGTTTAATGTCATTGCTGGTTACAGTATTAATGAATGTGGTGAATAATGTGATTGTTTCGTAATTGCATAATTTGTGCCATCTTTCCAATGACGTTAAACACTGTAGAACTGACGTTAAAGCCTTGTAAAGGCAAACGAAGGTCATTTTATGACGATGTGCTGTTCTGATAAGTCATCTTCATTTTTCAGGAAGGGGGCAGGGTAAGATGTGTCAGCAGGCAAGCTGCGTCACTTCCTATTGATCATAATCGTCAATCTTCACTGACACATGATCCTTCAGAAATTATTTTAATGTCCTGATTGGCACAGATTACCTCAATATCCTGTTTTTTACCGTTTTAAAACTATGAAAATACACCAGCAGAGCAAAGACTCACGTGTGCATTTGTTCATATCTCGATTTCGAATGCCATAATATCCAACAGGACAGGCAGCGAGGCAAATGCCTATCTGACGGATGTCATTCCGCTCCAGAAGGATGAAGAGCCGGGGTCGACATTTAAGACAGCCGTTGTACTCCGAGCAGTGTTCACAGCCATTCGAGCACGATGGTGGTACTTCAGTGCTTACTGATGGAAGAAAGAAAGAGAAATATGAGTGAGAGTGATACTGGCAGTGTTTCCTTACAGTTTAGAAGACCCTTTGCAATCCCAAGTGCTTACAATGACTAGATAAGTAAACTAGTTAAGTGCAGTGGTGGACAGTAACGAACTTCGTTACTGTACTTAAAGGATAACTATTGCCAAAATGCAACCAGGGCTGTTTTTTTTTACTGTGAATGAGACAAATTTATATCTAAAAGCATAATTACGACAAACGAGCCGTTTTTGACAAAATCGACAACACTAAGAAGGCTCGACACACCATGAAACTATGCTCGAAGTATAGCCTGGGTCTCTACACATGAACTCGAGCATTGAGAACATTGTTTGTGTACACAGAGTTTACTAAAAAGAAAGGTTTTGAACAACTCACTTACACTGTTTGGGTTTCCGCTCGCGGCCGTCTTGCCAGTCAAGAGGTGTCGATCTCAGAATGCAAATGAATGGACTCCATAGGACGAAATATTAGGCTCTTTTTACAACTAGAAGGTTAATATTGTTTTTCACTTGTGACAAAACAACGAATTAGCTATGCATTTATATGGAAACATGCTTTAGGAGCTATCCATCTTTACTCTCCTCGCATTCGGAGATCGACACCTCTTGACTGGCAAGACGGCCGCGAGCGGAAACTCAAACAGTGAAAGTGAGTTGTTCAAAAACGTTCTTTTTAGTAAACTCTGTGTACACAAACAATGTTCTCAATGCTCGAGTTCATGTGTAGAGACCCAGGCGATACTTCGAGCAAAGTTTCATGGTGTGTCGAGCCTTCTTAGTGTTGTAAAAATATCGATTTTGATGCGCTCAAAGTTATGCCCCTAGTACTCCCATTCACCGGCCACTGACCACAAAACGAAATCACGGTCAATCTCAAAAACAGCTCGTTTGTCGTAATTATGCTTTTAGATGTACGTTTGTCTCATTTACAGTAAAAAAAAAAAAACAGCCCAGGTTGCATTTTATAGTTATCCTTTAAGTGCAATTTTCAAGTATCTATACTTTACTGGAGTAGTTTTATTTCGAGTGACTTTTACTTTTACTTCACTACATTCCAAAGCATAAGATCGTACTTTTTACTTAACTACATTTCATAAAACATGTAGTTACTCCTTATAATATATCACATGCTCCGAGACGCAGAAGCAGTGTCTGACTAATGAACAAACTGATTCTTTTCAATGAACCTGTTAAATCATTCACGAATTGGACTGATCCAATTGCAGCTGTTCTCGAGTCGACAACTCACTGATTCAAATGAGCCGTTTAGAGTGAGTCTCCAGTCAACTGAATTCACAAATAAGAACCGGGAGATTTTGTGAGTGTGCGCGCGACTGATGCTGCAAAAAGTAAGTTATAATGTCGAATTTTAGTATTAATTATTGTAACTGTCAGTTGTTTGCGAACTAAACCTACCGTAAAGGGTGATATATTTAAGCCCACTGAAATGATTGAATGCAGACACATAAACATTGTTGTCTCAATGTTTTAGGTCAAAAAACGAAACATTAAAATAACACAGATTAAATAAAAATAGCTCACGCACGTTCATATTCCTCGCTGCTGTAACCTTAACAGTTTTATTAAAATACTACGCATTTAGCCCTATGTGACGTCTGTTTTTATATTGTTTATTAACGGAATAATTTATATATTGTTTGGATCAACTAGCCTAGTAGACAGATATAATGTTTATTCATAACCATACTGAAAATAAGTAAATATTGTTAGCTGATGCTAACTGTCTAGCTAACAAGTTGAGGTAATTTTCATATATGAAGTCCAAATATTTATAATCAACAGCCCAGACAGATTACATCTGAGGGAAAAAGAAAGGATGTGGCATTCAGAACATGGTAACTACAGTAATTATCAAAGTCGGAAAGTGATGTCCTCTGGGGGCATTTGGCCAGGGGTGTTTTTACACCACAGACAAGGTTTGAGAAGAAAAAAATGTATGAAAATATAATTACATTTTCCTTAAAATTTTCTTCCTAACTTTAGGCCTTATTCTCATATCATTTATAACTGTGCCGTTCTGCAAAATAACAAGCTTTAAAACACTTTTCTTACTGGTGAGAATGAGATATATCTTGAGATATATCTTGACTCCATATAGGCTAGTGGTTATTTTGGCAAAATCCAATTCTTTTTGAACAGTAGGATTATAAAATAAAAAATATAAATAAAATTGCTAAATAGTTCAGTAGTTTTTTTTTACTTAAGTACACAAAAAATGTAGTACTTTTGTACTTTCACTCGAGTAAAATTGAAAAAGGAGTACTTTTACTTTTACTGGAGTATTATTGTATTATACGTATCTGTACTTTTACTCAATTACTTGATTTGTGTACTTCGTCCACCACTGGTTAAGTGTTTTCCATAGGAGTAAACAGCTTAATTTCCAGCTCACTAGCCCACTACAAGTAACGCAAGTTACGTAATCAGATTACTTTTTTTTAAGTAACTAGTAAGGTACCACATTACTTTTTCAAATAAGTAACGCCAGTTACTTTGTTTTCCCATTTATTGACTAACAAGTCTCCTGTTCCCATGTTGAGAGAAACTGGGAGTACTATAGTTCTAGACTAAGTGTAAGCATGCATTAATTCATCTCATTGCAAAAAAAAACAGATTCAGTATTCCTCAAAATGATAAAAAAAAAAGTGAAATGCAAACTCAGAATGTGACAAACCTGCAATAATTAAATTAACACTCAGTGCAAATAGCCTGCCTTGTTGGCAGAGGCTATTTACACTAACTCCACCCACAGTTGTGTGATTGGGATAGTCAACACTACAAAGGATCCGGTGGCGCAGAAGATATATTGCATTTTTCACTCTTTTCGACGCGACCCGATGCGGGTTCGAATCACCCTTCTGGCAAACTTTTTTTCTCCCTCATCTCACATCATATCAAAAAGGCAATTATTTTCAATAAAAATGAAGGACTTAATTGAAAAGATGAAAATAAAGTATCGGTTAAGGTTAGGGTAGGTGCTTATTGTCCCAATAAGGTTACTATGTACTTACATTTAAATGAATCATTTGGTACAATGTACTTATTGTGTACATATGTGTAAAAATATATATATATATATATATATATATATATATTAGGGCCGGGACTTTAACGCGTTAATTTAGATTAATTAATTACACAAAAATAACGCGTTAAAATTTTTTAACGCATTTTAATCGCACTTAGTTTTGCACCGCGGAACGTTTCTCACTGGATGAGATTCCGCGGACCGATTATACTGGAGCACCAACTAGCGTTCAGGTTCAGACAAGCTGCGTCCGTCCCAAATCGTAGTATGTTTAAAAAAGTATTCCAAAGATTCCCGGATGGTCTACTAGTTAACGATCAATGCACACTCTTAACGGCTAATATTGCCCGCAACACACTGCGCCGTGAACGAGGAATCGATTAGAACTACAAACACGCATAAAAAGTGTTAAAAAACTACAAACATGGAGGATATCCGCGACCAACGGACAGGTAGAGAAAGGGGTTTGAGTGATAAATAATCAGTGTGTAACCTGATAAAAACTATTTTTTAAATGTTATCCGCGTTATATTCCATGTGCAGCAACATTTATAATGATAGGTTTGGTCATTAACGTTTAAATGCATAATTAAGCAAACACAAGAGCAGAGTTCTCGGCATGAAAGACTCGTTAAAGAACGTGCCTCTTGCTACACTTAATGGCAATAGTGCACTGGTCTGTTGGACTTGGTTGAACAAAAATAAACAATGTTTTGTTGCTTAAGCTTATGTATTCAGTCATTATTCAATGGTATACTAAAAATCCATGTAAAAATCTTAATTCTCACTGTTCTCAGGTCAAATATTTATATGCGATTAAAATGCGATTAATTTCGATTAATTAATTACAAAGCCTCTAATTAATTAGATTAAATTTTTTAATCGAGTCCCGGCCCTAATATATATATATATATATATATATATATGTGTAATTACATTTGTATTTAATTTCTGTAATTACCACTGTTGACCCATCCCTTACACCCTAACCCACCCTTAAATCTACCCATACCACCAAACCTGTCCCTAACCTTACCCATATCCCACCTTAATAGAAGCAAATGTGTTTTGCAATGCAATATGACCACATTAAGTACATTGTACTTATTTTTTGATGTAAGTACATAATAGTTAAGGCCATCTAATATAAATTCTGACCTTATTTTATATAGAAACAGACAGACAGACAGACAGACAGATAGATAGATAGATGGATGGATACAAACGATAGACAATTGAACGAACGAACGATTTAGCAAAGCTGTGTGTAATAATACAAACTCCGTAGGTGTAATATAATTCGAGAGAGCACTGCAAGGACTGGCAATTCAATTTGGGACTTCAGACACAGGTTTCTGACGGGTCATACAGGGAGAAAGAGGCCTGAAACTTGTTTCCGTACTTGTTTTGTCCAGGTGCCCCAAAATGCTGACACATAACAAAATAAAATCAGTTACAGATATCGAAGAAATCCCTTGTGACTTCCGTGCCTTGCTTGTAACATCCAAAAATGTCTGCGTTTGAGGCCAAGAAGAAATAAACGATTACTCTGAAAGCATGTCAGAGTGCACATCCTGTTCCTAGTAGGCTGACTAGAGTCAAAACTGCGTTCATCTGCTTTAATTTATTGGTCTATGAGTGTAGCATTAGCTCTAAATATACAGTCTCACAGGGCAATCAATCTCCATGCTGAAAAGTGTTAAAACGACCGTCTCACTGTAAATAAGCTGCAAGTACAGTAAGTGATGCAACCTCATGAATAAATACAACCCTTGGGTTTTACATAGTTTTACTGGGGAAAAAAAACCATGACAAAAATACCTATTAGATCATATAACCTCAACTATAAAAAAATTGCTTTTATATAATATCAGTACCACTAATACCAATATCAATACCACTAATATCAATATCAGTCTGCCATTAATATTCAGTAGCTAGGACTCCCTGGTGGTTTCAACAGAAGAAGGACCACCAATCAGCTCAAAAAACGAATTTTCAGGCATTAGTGTGATCACTGCATTCCTCTCCACAGCTGAAATGAATGAAAGATCTCTTAGCAGGAAAAACAAAGATGAAACTAGAATTATATACAATGTCAGTTGCCACTGCAAAAGAATGTCCCTTTTGGATTTTCCTTTTCAAGGGAAAGATGACAGAATGTGCAAGTAATAAATAAGACCTTTTTATGACCAATCTGACCATGAGATCATCATAAAATCTAAATGACCCTCCACAACACCTCATTACTCTAAAGGGAAAGAATCAAGACTTTTCCCGAGATGAAAAAGTAGTCATGCGTCATTAAACAAGCATTTTTGGACATAATAGACCAATCCATGTGATTGGGCATTCGACTCTGGATAGTTTTGCGAACTTCTGCCTGCATTCTTATCACTGGTCATTCACTAATTCTAATAAATTAATCCAACTAGTTGAACATGAATCCATGGAGAAAAAAATTCTATGCTTATTTGATGACTCTCAGATGACTAGCCAATTGAAGTCAAAAGATATCGTTTTTACTGCTTTTTTTAGTTTTTACATTAGCGTGTTCATTTGTTATGCACTTACATCATGCTCATCTCTGGTTTGTATTTCAAAACAAATGCACTTCCAGAAAGTGACATTTTCAGAATCTGGGCTGGATTCATTTGAACAATTTAAAATTGGTCACAAAACATACTTGGACAACATATAAACCAGTAGGAATTTATAGGAAAGCAACGCAAACACTGATCATAATTCTTTTTGTATCAGAACGTATACGTGTTTTGGACTTTAAAGTTATTTGAATAGCATTTTTGCATTTCTCTGGCAGCTCATACTCATATATTTCTCCTTGAAACCATGAAATGAGTAATTTTGTGACGAATTGTACTTTAAAATATTAAAGCTTTTCACTTCAACAAGTGTGAAAAAGTCCTTTGGATTTGCTTAGAATGTGGCAGAGCATTAGTTCACAATGACCTAAACCTAAGAGAGGAACAAAACTGAATTTTGATTTTGATGATTTCAGTAATAAATCTTCATTATCTGCCTTTTGAGGAATTACAGTTCAATAAACAAGACCTTTAGCTAAATCTATCACATAATATCCCGTGTATTGCATCAGACTTGTTTTCAGAGAATATATCTTGATTTATATTTAACTGATTTAATGTTCTTATCCCACTGGCAAATACATTTAGTCTTGTTTAAAACATTACCCTAGCAAAATGTAGAGAGGTTTATCTTTAAAGCAAGAAAAAAAATTAACTAATGGGCTCTGAGAAATAAACTTAAATCAAGATATATTCCCTGCAAACAAGTCTTATTGCTTACACAATTGTAAAAGTAAATTTATCATCTTGTTTAAAGGATGTTTATAGACACAAAATACTGATTAAAAAATATTTTTGCAGTGTACAAGAGTAGGCAGAATAGCTGAATCCCGTTTTGACATATCAGGCGCCGTGCCATAAAATAAATGTACAGAGTGCTATCATAATTTCAAACAGTTTATAACGAACAAAAATAAACACTTAGACAAAATGAAATATTAGATGTTTTGCTGGTATGGATTGGACATTTTAAAGGGAGGGAAAAAAAGCAGCGTGACTGCTGATCAGTCACTTGTATAAAAACAGCTGTCAGAGGTGTTTGCTTTCATTTTGTTGATAAAACTGCTAGAAAACTCTGCTATCAAGAAGCACTGGTCAGACGAGCTTACAGTGAGGTCAAGAAGTCTCAACAGATTGTGAAGTATCAGCAGATTTATTTCAGCAAGTAACTCACTGTTTATTTCTCCTCAGATAGCTTCACATTCTCACTGGCGTTGTGTTTTGATTTGCACTTCTAGGCTTCCTTGTGCTACTTGATTTCTAGCTTTAACGACCTCTTAGAACTCTCAGAACACAATATATGTTCTTTTCAATGCTTATAATTTCTGGCAAGTGTATAAATATAAAAACCAACAAAGTTAAATAACAACAGTCTAACCAGTAGCAAATGCAATGCAGATTTGTGTACGGCGACTGTGAGTGTCATTGCATTACCAAACGCTTCCTCTAGAGGAGGCTGTCCACTCCTCAACACTGCCAGAAGTGGTCAATGTATTCCACTGAATAATAAATAAATCTCAAATCTCAGATAAGGATAAAAAATGTATTTGATTGTCAGGCTGACTTTTAAACATTAAACAGAATGCCTTATTGAGCATTTGATAGCAGTACACAAAAAATAAGACTTTCTATAATCATAAATGTGCCCTTTAAAAAATAAAATACTAAATACTAAATCTACATCAGCGCTCTTACTATGAGATGCACACATATATATTAACTTCTGCAATATTTCAGAGTGAGTCCTGTTGCAATTTGGAGGTTAATTCCCGCCATTATTCCAAAGCCTCAAAGTATTAAAAAAATAAGATAAGCCACTTTCAATAAACATAAATGTGTTGTTTAAAATTAAAAAAACACTATGTCAGTGCTCTCAGTGCTCTCTCACACATGAGAGAACTAATATTTCAAAGTGAGTTCTGCTGCACTGAGTTTCAAATCTAACTTAACAATAAAAAACTATTTTTAAGAAGTCGTAAAAAGGTGCTTTGAAGTCAGACGAATTACAAAAATGAGGTGTGTTAGGCATTATATTTTGGTATTCAGGCAAAGAAAACTCTAATGGGTGAAATTTGGCAATGCTTGGGAACATGACATGCTCATTTCCAATTTACCCTTAAAAAGCAAAGTTGCTATTAAAAGCACCAGAACAGGTTCTACACATGCAATACCCCACCAAACTTGCTGAAGGAAAAGATCTCAGAAATGAGCCACAAATAATAGAAACTGACATAGAAATAAAATGTGAAATGTTGTCTCAAGGGACAAGGAGCTGCTTAATGATGTGACAGAAAGAGACATCAACACTTACTTCGTCTCTGTCTTCTTGCTTTGGAGGCCTTGAGGTTATCGCCGTGACCCATGGAGCTGAGGAAGACAACTGCCAGTGCCACCAGTCCCAAATGCATAGTCCCTGCTGCCCAGTCACGCTGGGTCCCGCCTGCAGGCAGACAGATCACAGCTGAGGGGGCCCCTTTCACGCTGTGGCAGGTGGAACGAAGTCGACTAGAGCCGGTCGCGGCGCCCTTGGCTGGAGGCCTCTGCCGCTGCGAGTCCGTACATGTTTGGAGAACAAACCATAGCAGTCAAGACGATGAAGATGAGAAGGATAAAGTTTGGGAGAGGAGAGCCGGTCGAGATGAGATCTTGTGGACAACGCGAACTGCCCTTCAACCCATGAAGCCGGGGGCGAAACCTAGAGGAGAGAGAAGCTCGCGGCGGTCGCAGCCAGGAGATCCTAACGTGAGTGAGCAACCCAGCCCAGGAGCATGTGTCTTATTAGGGATGCTGGGAGGAGGAGGGGGAGTGCCGAAAAAAACGAGAGAGATGGAGAGAGGTTCTGGACTCCTACGCGTGACAACGTATCCGTCAGTGCCAAGATCTGCTGCAGAGAGACAGACAAAAAGGGGCGAGCGAGGGAAGGAGGGAGTTGGATGTGGAGAGGAGTGGGTGAATGGGGGGAGAAAAGCACAATGAGACATGTATATAAAATGGTACTTTGTTAAGTCAGCATGTCAAAAGAAAGTCCAAATATCTTGCCCAGGGGGAAGAGGTGCAGGTTTTTCAATTTTGCGCTTTCGAAAGTGAACAATTTTTTATATTTTCTGTAAACTGTCATAAAATACTTTCTGGAATCAAGGAAAAGGCGACGGAAAGAAAATAGCCTTACGCAGGGCTTACATAACCGCACTCTTTCATCTCTATCACTGCTCTTTCTCAACGAAGTTCAGCATTTCTGCGCTCTAAATTTGTTAAACTGATTCATGGAAGTCTGGTTTGGAACTACAAATGCGGACACAATAGTTTGAGTAACATAACCCCAAACTGGTATTTTGTCCGTTTAAACCACACATTCCTGCCATGCTTATTTTTTCCTTGGCCATATAGCTTCATGAGCCGGGAAAGCAAACAAAATGTTTCATTTTAAGTGTAATTTCCCATTAAGACTGACAAGAGCTGAAGGGTCCGGCCGCTAAAGCTACAGTTGATTCCACCAGAAATAGGGCACAAATACCACAATAACCTTCGGTCGATGCGCATCCAAAAGTAAGGAATGGAAAAGAAAAAACATGTTTACCCCATCTGTCAGAAAACAATAGGCTGAAAAATGTCTCTCAAGCAGCGAAAGCGATCACATTTACGCCTCTCGCTATGACAGATAGATATGTTTATAGAATGATTCTTAATCACATTCCAGCAGAAATGGATGAGCGTTCTGGTTTTACGCAAGAGAGACATCATGCCTGGAAGTATCAGGAAAGCAGGGCCATATTTGGCCACAGGTCCTCTGGATCTTGTATCATGTTATTTGTTAATTCTTAGCATACCAAAAAGTGCTTTTAAATGCCAACAATAACTCTACAGATATCTATATTTCATTGTAGCAACTCAGCACTCCTCAAACATGAGAAGCTGAGTCTATAAATTGTAATTTATGAGCCAACAAGCAAGACAAACATGATTTTCCCTCAGTTTGGTTTGAATTTGACTTCTAACGGGTGAAAGTACAGCGGTTCGAAAAGAAACGTTGTGCAAATGTACAACATTATTAATAGTGTTCAATCATTTTCTCTGTTAAAGGGCTGTTAACAGGATCCTTTGGTTACTGTGTTGTGGTAAAAAACGAAACGACAGCAACCGCATACACAGATGCAGTAGCGGATGTGGTTTAAATGAAGGAAAAATGAGGAAATAATATTTATCTTGCACATCAGGCATTAAAAAGATGATCTCTCTCTAGTCTAGACGGAATCTTCTTACAACCTCCTCTCCCTCCACCAAAACTTACAGACGTCTTCTCTACCCCAAGTTTATTTATCTTAGACAATGAATAATACCCTAACGTCTTCGACACCTTCTCCGTATTTATCAGACAGAGCCAAAACCTTCTGTAGCCCGCTCTTCGCAGCACTCGTCAGCAATATTAATTAGGAGAGACATGTCAAGTCTGACGCACAGATATGCCATCGCCCTGGAAGCAGAAAGGGGATTTATCCGGAAAATAATACATGGCGTTTGAGTTTTCACAAGAGGAAAAAGCTCAGGTAAAATCGAAAAAGTTATCCATCTAAACCAATAGGCGAAATCGAAACAAAAATAATGCTTCAAACCTTACTCTTTAACCAATATTGCTTGTCTACAATGAAGTCATACTCTCATTTCCCAGACAAACCTTTGAGTGTGACACAAAGGGCATCCCCACCATCTGACTGAGCTTTTCTGAGGGCACTCTGACAACTCTTCATGTTTGAAGTCTCTGCTCTCTCATCCATTAACAGACAGCCGATAGACAGTTCTGTTTTTGCTCATTTAGCTAAACAACAAACCAAAACTTGCACAAAATTGTCTGTCAATTACCACAAGAATATACAGCGTAACGTCACAATAATGAAAATTAGCGAATACCTCTACAACTAATCTGTAACTTTGCTAGACTGCTATTTTTTATTTAAATGACTTTCATCTAATGAACCTAAAATAGCCATATATTTGCTATCTGAGAAATTAGACATAAAGGGATAGTTCACCCAAAAATGAAAATTCTATCATTAATTACTCACCCTCATGTCGTTCCAAACCCATAAGACCTTTGTTCATCTTTAGAACACGAATTAAGATATTTCTGATGAAATCCGAGAGCTTTCTGATCCTCCATAGATGTTCAAGGTCCAAAAAGGCACCAAGAACATCGACGAAATAGTCCATGTGTCATCAGTGGATCAACCATAATTTTATGAAGCTACAAGAAGATGAACAAAGGTCTTACAGGTTTGGAACAACATGAGGGTGAGTAATTAATGACACTTTTCTATGTAGGTTTTCTGTATATAAAATAAGTATTTTATATATGTATACATGCTATTTATATATTATTTTACTATATTTCACTCTGTTTTTACATTAGCCAGTTAACTCGCAAGCCACCTGGAATCCCTCATGGACCACCGGTGGTCTCAAGTCCAGTCCTTTTCAGTATACCACTGTTTTTCTTTGTTTCTTTATGCTGCCTTTTTCCATCTTGTGTGACAAAGGCCAACAGCCCAGCTTGTTCCACAGAACATATGTTCGAGCCGTTGCATTAGGCAGCAAGTTCAGGCGGAACCATGAAAAAGGTCAGAGCAGTAAACAGGCCATAAACAGAGTCTGTAATAAAGCAGAGCAAAAGCAGAGTGGATGTCTGTCTGGCCTGCTCTGGAACCATGGCTCAGACCCCCTGGAAATCCTTCGCTCCAGGAAACCCAACGAAATGAAGAAAGACAGTTAAACGTTCAACATCCATCCCAAATGGCTTGCTATAAAAGCTTATGAACTGGAATCAAGGTCAGAAATGGTGATGCACAGACAAAGAATTAGTGCTGGTGTTTAAAATGGTTGAACGGAGTGTGTCTTTGGCACATAAAGTACTTTTTGGAATATTGGTTCAGTATAAATGGCAGCCAGATGAATAAAACTACTAAACTAACCAATGATCACGCAATAACTATGACTAAAGTGTACAATAAATCTGATGTCTTCAGTCAGCTCAGCAATCCGGGTGAGCACCTCTTTGCCCTCAACATCACATTCTCTCTTGATCTGAACTGAACCTACGCCAGCACCTATGAGTCAGGACCACATCAGCGTCATCAAAGTATCTGTCTATGACAGTAAATGATGCTGTTAAATCAGTGTACTGGCACCAGGCGTGCAGCTGTCAGACTGCACCTGTCTTTATATCCATACCGTCATTTTTCCCTCTGGACCGGTCCTCTCAACAACACTTACTGGTTTTACTGCAGAAAGCTGCTGCCAGAATACCTAACACTGGGCCAGACACAGAACAACTGATGTTTAAAAGCAATGAGATCTGGATTTTAGGAACTGGCAGGCCAATGCTTGGACATCCCTCCATCTTTAAAAAAAGTTCTGCATCTTTGCTACTAGCTCACTAAAATGTTTCTGTTAACTATTTGGCCCATTACTAATAAATCAAAGACAAACACCAGAACATGTCAGTGATTAGGTATTACAAAATCAATTCTTTAAATATAGTGAGCATTATTTTTTGGTCTGGAAATCGAAATTACTAAATAAAAATAATTCCAAACAATCAATACTAAAATGTCTTATTAATAATAATTAACATTTTAAAATAAAGCAAAACTTTATTGTTTACTATTTTATTTTACAACGTAAATAAGATGAGAAGAAATGCATATTAAAATATTGCTTTTCTTAATATTATTAATTATCAACATTTGATTATTAACGTTGTTTTTAATATTTTCTGTTTAAACGTAATTAATCAGATTAAGATGCATACTATTTATGATTTAGAACCGCAATAAGGAGAAATAAGTTTAAGTATCCGTTTAAGTAGAAATCTTTTATCACAAAATGATAATAATATTAAAACTGAAGTATCGAACACAGACTTTCCGTCAACATATAATCAAACATTTCGACAGATAATCAAAAAATAGGACAGCTAAATAAAAATGTCAATATTCGAACAATGAAAAGTTTTGCGTTCAGACGGTCTAATTAAATTCTCGTTCGACATCTTTAAGATGTTAAATTAGACAAATTTATTCCGTGGCGATCTCTCAGAGATAGAAATAATGAAGTAAGCCGATCGTATAACCTACCTACTATGTATGGCGAGCCTCATATTGATCCTCTGAGTGCGAGGCTCTAAATGTGTCTGTAATGTGGGCTTCTCCTTGCGCTGCTAGCAGACAGCACCAGCGGCTGAGGAACAGACTGTCTACTGGGAATTATTATGGGACAAGCGCTTCTTGACTTGCTTTGACTTCGGTTACAATGTCATGACAGTTTACATCAGTGTCCCAGTGCGTAATCTGAGCAACAAGTGGGCATGGGAGGAAGGAAAAGAAACAAAAAATGACTTTAAATAGAAAATCCCAAGGTTAAATCCCCTAATTCCACTGAACTGCGTTTATAATGGAGCCGACAGAGGCCTGGTTTATTTTGCGGTTCTCTGTCGTAATTCTGAAGCAAGTCCCACATAAATCCACTTTTAAACTCCGGACAGCATCCAAGTCATTGCGGAGAGCTTCTACCTCACGAAGTTTGCATCCAACTCCATCTAGAGCCGTTTCAGCGTGCTGAAGGTTGAGCTGGCCCCACCCCTCAAAAACACACACACTGAGAGACAAAAAACCTGTGATGGAATTGTGTCGAAATGTTGTTTATTTACATGTTCCCCTTAACGACAAACATCTATCCGTCTGTCCCTAACAACAAAATATATTAGAACATCTGTCGAGACGTTTAAAAATTTGTTTGACTGAATATTTCATCCTGTTTAAAGTAAGGAATCCTCCAAACTTTTATTTTAAAGTAGTAAATAATATCTGAGGGATATGTATTTTGTTTTAGAAACGTTGCCACAAAAGAGAAAGTTCTGACGATCAGCAAGCGTCTTGTTTTCTGTCTGCTGTGCATGAGAATTGAGAATCTACAAACCACAGACACCAAGCTTAATGTTTTCCTGATTTGCTGTGTAAACACATTTGCTACTTCAATGTGGCATTAAAAAAAACTTTGCAAATGTGTCTTTTCATGGTATACTTTTAGAAATAAAGGTTCTGTATTTCTTTGGTGGTACCTTTTCAAAAGGTAGCTACATGATTGTACCTAAAGAGTCCATTTTGCTACCTTGAAGGTACATTTTAGTATTTAAAGTGTACATATTAGAATCTAATAGGTACAAAAGTGTACCTTTTGAAAAAGTACTGCCCCAGATGCAGTCTTATGTCACCTGTGTTTATGAATAGACATGTATACTAAAATAAATTTGTAATAATACAAATAATAATAATGATCGGATAACTAATCCAGATTCTGGATCTGGACTGCAGTCCATTAATTGGTCAGCTCTGGTCAAAGCATGTGAGAGTCAAGAAAAACAAGTACAAATGTAGGACATCTTTCCCTGGGTTCAGCTCATTAGAAAAGGTAAATGTTTACTTGATTCTTACGAAATTATTACATGACTCAGTTTTATGCTTAATCTTTATTCTAAACTGAAGTAGATGGATACTAGACTTTGGCACAAGAGGTCATATTCAACTTGGTGTGATTTATCCTCCACATGCATGTATTAAACCAGCTCTTTATTTACATCTTTCCAAAGTTTTTTAATTTTGCACATTTGCAGTATAATTTTTTTGTGGGCTCAAGGCATGCTTTACAACATAAACAAATAACATGGATGTTACTACATAGTCACATTCTAGCTTTTATTTCTGGGTGGCACCTGATGATGGTTCTATGCCCAGAACACATGGACAGCATCCAGAGCGTTAAACGGCATACTCAGAATGTTACAAGGCTGACATTAAACTCTGTCAAATCATTTAGCAAATGAAGGAACTTTATACCTGCCAGTGAGCTATTAGTCTGCATACGCTTACTACTGAAGTCACGCTAACATAACCTATCAAAGAAGATAGCTAGCTCATTTTATACAATATTCTTTCAGAAATACATCCAATAACATCCTTCTGAGAAGCACCGCAAAATCATTTTTTTAATGTTACAATAGCACCAATCTTACTGTGGAGCGAAGCCACGATGGGCGAGAAATCATACAAAGTAGTGACAAAAGAATTCACCTGTTAGTGTTGGTGCCAGTAGCCAAATTCTGATGACTGGCAGGTGAATTACATCATATCAGTGGCCAATCAGAAAAACCCACGGTGATAAGAAAGCTACTTTAAAACTGTCAAAAAAATGCCAAAAAGAGTCCATTCGGCTGTTTACAGACGAAGTTACCAGAAGTTACCAGAGCTGGCGTCTCCTCAATGCGCCTTTGACTGGCGTGAAGAGCTTCTTAAAGCCCCAGATAATTATACGTAAAAATGGTCAGCACTATTAGCATCATTGGCTAGTGAGCTAAAACAAGTGACCACGATCATACTCAATCTGTGATGAAAATGTTACGGTAGGTTAATTAATTCATAACTCTCTCTGTGCCCAGATATTATTCACAGTTGGCAATATATACACAAATGTGTAGGTTAAAATTTTAATGAAACAATTAAATATGAAACTAAATGTAAAACTAAGAACTATTTACTTTTTTTATTTTTTACAGTAAAACACTTCTTAATATTTATTGACAATCAGTGTTTTAAACTGTTTGATTGTATTAGTGCACAACCCGTTTTTACAAATATACATCCTGATAACAGAAAAACTTCACTATTTTACAAGTTGGCGATTTTGGCGAATTTGTACGATTTGATTTGTATGAAAACGATTTTCAGAACAAAAAAGTTCCAACCAGGGCATAAGCAGATTGTACAGAAAAATTCTAATGACATTCTATAATTTATTTAATATAATTAAAGTTTAACATAGTTAATTTGCCACGAGAGCGTGTTGTCCTAGCCCACCCAGGCTTGGGGCTGAGCCTGCAATGCTTTTGTTAGCAAGCTGGGGTTTTTGTAAATCACGAACTCACATATATCATGATGATCTCCACATCATCTAGATGTCCTCCATTGTTTTAGCTTGTCTTCTGCTTGACCAATCCTTGGATTGCTTGTCAGGACAAAGTTGAGAGTGCGTGCCATAGTCTAATAAAGAGCAGGAGAGTTTTCTTATGAGTTTTGGCTGAGCTACCAATATAAAAGAAAATATGTATTGTTTACACCAGATCTGGCCTCATATAAACCAATCTTGCATGACATGGAATCATACTAAAAGTTTTTCCTAGTTCAAGGATAAACGTTTTATCAAAAGTTTCCACTGAAAAACGCTGTTAGCCCACAGCACAACGTCCCTCCTTTCTCCCTTTGTCTGTGAGTTTAAACAAGGATTAGGTGTTGCCATTTTAATTTAGGTAATTGAGAGCCATTTCCTGTCTGTTTATGGTTACCGAGAGGGATCAGTGTTTTAAGGAAAGAATTCAAAATGAGCTTTTCTGGATATTTTTATCCATTTTCAGTCAGATTATCATTATTTCATTTAAAATCAAATGATCTCCTATTTTTATTTTAGGTTTAATATTTCAATCTAATGTTCACTGAGACTCTGTGAAAGAAAACAAAAGAAGTGTATACTGCGCAATTCTGAAATCCGTATTGAGTATTTTATGGTCCGTTCACAGCAGCTAAGAGTTGACCTGACCTGACCGCATATGAAGCTGACATCAATCATAAAGCACTTTCCATTTCCTCACAATCCAACAGGGGGCCATAAACATCAGTTCCTGGCGATTGCTTTAACCAGATACTATGAAAACTTTGACCTGTCTACAGTTTTTGTTGGCATTTAATCTGCTAAAAGGTAGGTTTAATGTCAAGCATTTTGGGTTGCCTTGATCTGCAGTTTCTTTAAGAGGTTGTATGTCATAAATTGAATATATATATATATATAATATTCTTTTGAAGTGGAAATTCATGCAAATTTTTTCCAGGGCAGGGCCTGCTGCAGAGAAGTATCCCAAAAGCAGTGATCCTGCCAGGACCGTGACAACCTCCCATGAAGCTGTAATTAATAAACATCCAT
Organism: Garra rufa; assembly: GCF_049309525.1. Lineage (NCBI taxonomy): Eukaryota > Metazoa > Chordata > Actinopteri > Cypriniformes > Cyprinidae > Garra > Garra rufa. Next base: position 18,369,909 of record NC_133369.1, on the reverse strand, counting down.
TCAGCAGTTGCTGTACACACATCTCTCCAATCACAGCCATCCTTCTGTGCTGTCATTCGTCAAGTAAGTGGTTAAAAAAATGCCACAGGAAATGTTACTAACCTCCAACATACAAATACTGCACGCAAAACACATAAAACACAACACCTCTAATAGGAATAATGTATTTAAGAGATATTCTATAAGCTGGTGTGTTACTCATATGAGAAAGTGAGTGGTTGTGAAAGTGAGACAAGTAATGTAATCTACAGCAAGCTAAAACACTGCATGCTGTCAAAACGAAACAGAATCTACCCAACTGTTCCAGTGCTGTAAGTAAATTACACGGGAATCAGCCAATTCATACTTTGATGATTTGACCAATTTATTGAAAAGAACTGACTCAAATAATTTATTCCAGAATTCCGGCTTGTTCTGATTCTATACACACATTATTATTGCTAAAATAGCCACACATGCAAAAGGAAAAACAGTAATATTGTGAAATATTGTTTTAAATAATATTGATTTCAAACAACAAAAAGGTTTTTTTTTATTTTATTACATTTTAAAATCTAATTTATTCCTGTGATGGCAAAGCTGAATTTTCAGCAGCCTTTACTTAATTCACTTTCCACGATCTTTCAGAAACGATTCTAATAGAAATTCAAGAAACATTACATTAAAGTTGAAAACAGCATGTGTTTAAGTATTCTTTGATGAATATAAAGTTTAAAAACAACTTTTATTTCTTTAATAATCTAACATTATACAATGTAATGCATCAGTGCTGCATATAAGTATTATTTTCTTTCAAAAACATCTTTAATAACTCCAAACTTTTAAATAGTAATGTATATGTAATGTAAAAGACACATCATTTAAAAAAAAAAAGCAACGCTGCAACCTGGATATTGTGAAATTTTGTACTTTTGGTGACAGCCTAGGTTACAGTCTATCAATAGCTGGGCGGTTGCTTGAGTGGTTGTCTAGGGGGATTTTTTGCTCATTTTATCAACCACACTGTAAAAAAAAAAAAAAAAATTTGTTGAGTCAACTTAAAAAAAATTGTTACCCTGCTGCCTTAAAATGTGAAATTTAGTAAACTTGAAATGTTAAGTTGACAACTTGGATATTTGAGTTGACTTAACTAAAATTTTGGTTTGTTAAACTTAAAAGCCTTCAAATTTTAAGTTGAATCAACTCAAATATCTAAGTTGTCACTTAGTACAACTTAACATTTAAAGTTGTCTAAACCTTTTTGAGTTGACCAAACTTAAAATTTTAAGACAGCCAGGTAACAAATTATTTTAGGTTGACTGAACAAATAGTTTTTACATCGCACCAGGCTAAGTCCAGTTGCTTGGAAACATACACTCAACAACACATTATTTGAGCTATCGTTAATATCTTTAATACTTAGGTGTATGGGGTTTTGAAAAGGTTTGATATGGACTACAGCTTTATTTCTGATGAAATATGTTTGCAGTGTAGTTGCAAACATATTTGAATATGATATACAGCCCTCCAACATTGTGCTATCTTCTCAACCATACAGGAATAGTTCACCCCAAAATGGAAATTACCTCATTATTTACTCTACCTAAAGCCATCATATGTGTGAATGACTTTATTCTTATTCTTAGACGAATACAAAAAAATGTCCTGGCTCTTCCGAGCTTAATAATGTCCTACGTCATCCACTGGAACGCCACTTTCTCATCAACATGCATACAATGGTTACCGGAAGCTAGAGATTTTAGTTTATGAAGTTTTAAATATGAATATTTGTCTTACACAAGCGCATCAGTTCACTTCAGAAGGTCTTTATTAACCTTCTGGAGCAGTGTGATGCACATTTAATGATGGATGGATGCAATTTATTGGACTTCAAAATCTCAACAGCCATTCACTGCTATTATTAAGCTTGGAAGAGCCTGGACTTTTTTAAATATAATTCCAATAGCATTCGTCTGAAAGAAGAAAGTCATATACACCTAAAATGGCTTGAGAATAAGTAAATCATGGGGTAATTTTCATTCTGGGGTGAACTATCTCTTTAAGTAAATGTGTTTTATGATATTACCTGGACAACATGTGTTAACATTGGCAGTAGGTTTTACTGTAAATAATTCCATGTTCGATATATAGCAGTCCTTATTTTTTATGTTAACGTTTTGTCCAGATATGGGCAGAATCGCTGCCTGATTAATTTACAAGTTTCTGAAACCATTGTAATTTTTCTGCTCTGAATTGCTTATGAAGTTTTATCTTTAAACCTGATCTTTAAGCCTTTGTTCTCAGGGGAACTTGAAAAGCTTTGAGTATAGGTAGCATTGATCATCTTAAAATGTACTGAGTGGTAAAAATGATTTACACTGTTTTTAAAAGTATCAGATACACAGCATCTGTTTCTTTTCACTGGCGCTTTGTAAAGTAACACACGGCAATGACTCTTGCAGACACCGGGAGATGAAGGAGTTCTATTGTCCTGTTCTTTTTCTCACAGATCATACTGTATCTTTGAGCCTGTAGAAATTAATAAACGGTTATTGCCATAATCCACCCCCCCAGGATTTTAATCCAGCACTCCCCATGAACACAGAGGTGAAAGGAAAGCAGTGGTGGTCTCGCTTATATAGAAGAGTATAATAAGTGTCTTCAAGAAGGGTGAAGAATTCACAGTGGATGCAAGACATTAAAGAAAGCATTAGCCCTAAAGAAATGGTGGGAAAAGAGTTTTCTGGACTTGGGGGTTCATTCAAGGGAATAAATCCTGTCTGAGAGCTACTTTATATCAGATGTCACGTGGGGAAGATGTAGCAAGTTATGTATCTCAGTTACTTTAAAGGAGTAGTTCACTTTCAGAACAAAAATTTACAGATAATGTACTCACCCACTTGTCATCCAAGATGTTCATGTCTTTCTTTCTTCAGTCGTAAAGAAATTATGTTTTTTGAGGAAAACATTTCAGGATTTCTCTCCATATAATGGACTTCTATGGTGCCCCCGAGTTTGCACTTCCAAAATGCAGTTTAAATGCAGCTTCAAAGGGCTCTAAATGATCCCAGCCGAGGAAGATTTTTTAAAAACATTTACAGTTTAGATACTTTTTAATCTCTACACAGAGTACACACAGAGCTAGACAAGATGAGCATTTAAGGTTAAAAAGTATTTAAATTGTAATACTTTTTTAGGAAAATAACTGATCGTTTTGCTAGATAAGACACTTTTTTCCTCGGCTGTGATCGTTTAGAGCCCTTTGGAGCTGCATTTTGGAAGTTCAAACTCAGGGGCACCATAGAAGTCCATTATATGGAGAGAAATCCTGAAATGTTTTCCTCAAAAAACATAATTTCCCTATGACTAAAGAAAGAAAGACAAGGGGGTGAGTACATTATCTGTAAAGTTTTGTTCTGAAAGTGAACTACTCCTTTAAGGTTATTTCAGTAAAACATAAAAAAGTAAACTTGAAATTGTTGAATGAAGTCATTATTTTGGTTTTCTTTGGGCACAAAATGTATTCTCATAGCTTTATAACATTAAGGTTGAACCCTGATATCACATGGACTATTTTAATGATGTTTTTACTACCTTTCTGGGCCTTGAACATTTCAGTTGTGTTGCTGTCTATGCAGAGTCAAAAAGCTCTCCGATTTCATCAAAAATATCTTAATTTATGTTCTAAAGATGAACGAAGGTCTTACAGGTTTGGAACAAAATGAGAGTAAGTAATTAATGACCGAATTTTCATTTTTGGACGAACTATCCCTTTAAAACTGTAACTAGTCCCGTTGTCCCCTAACTATTGCGTTCCATTCCTGGATGTCTGGCTGTCAGTTAAATCTTGTAATATTTTGACGAGCGGTTTAAAAAGGCACACGCAGATGAGATGAGATGAGATTTGTGACCTTGGGTTTTCATTTGGGAAGGACTTGTGAAGTTTATGGCCAAGCATCTGCTTGCTATCCCTTCAGACACCCCTGCTTCTTAGTAAGGAACAGAAAGCAAATCTCTATAATGGTCAAAGCAACTATCAAGTGTCTGGTACAATTTGTCATTCTCACATGGAATGATTTAGAACTGACTGTGCAGTTGTCTTGTGCAGAGCCTTGATCTTTAAGATGGACGTTTTATTATCTAATCTTTGCATTTGCCATTTTTTAGATGTATTTTAGTTGCAGTTTTTTTCTTTTTATTTTCAACAGGGGATTAACGGGTTAGTTCACCCAAAAATGAAAATTCTGTCATTAATTACTCACCCTCATGTCGTTCCAAACCCATAAACCTTTCATTCATCCTCAGAACACAAATTAAGATATTTTTCCAGACCAATCCAAGAGCTTTCTGACTCTGCATAGACAACAAAACTGTTCAAGGCCCAGAAAGGTAGTAAGACATTGTTAAAAAGTCCATGTGACATCAGTGGTTCAACCTTAATTTTATGAAGCTACAAGAACAACTGATGCCACATGGACTATTTTATAGATGCACTATATTGCCAAAAGTATTGGGACACCCCTTCTAATGAACAGGTTTAACTACTTTAGTCATTTCCATGAGTACAGATCTTACTGTTTAAGCATATAATGATATTCTAAGGAATTGTGTGCTTCTAATTTTTATAGCAACAGTTTGGACTGGACCCTTTTCTATTCTACCATGACAATGCCGCTGTATATAAAGCAAGGTTCAAATAGCAATTATTGATTTAGTCAATGTGGAAGAACTTGACTGGTCTGCATAAAGCCAAGTCCTAATCCCAGCTGAACACCTCTGGTGTGACTTTTAAATGCAGACCTTGAGCCAAAAACTCATCACCAAACATCAATGACTTGTACATATGGGTACAGTCATTTTAGACACTTCCAAAACTGGTACAACAGAGATGGACAATTTTTAAATACATGAATTATTCTTCCATCTTTATTGCCACAGTTTTGAAAGTGCCCTTTTCTGTTCTAAGGAAGGGGGTGTCCCAATACTTTTGTCCATAGTGTATGTACAAGTCATTGGTGTTTGGTGATGAGATTTTGGCTCAAGGTCTGCATTTAAAGTCACACCAGAGGATTTCAACTGGGATTAGGATTTGGCTTTATGCAGACCAGTCAAGTTCTTCCACACTAACTGAATCAATCATTTCTCTATGAACCTTGCCTTACACACAAAGGCACTGTCATGTTAGAATAGAAAGGGTCCTGTCCAAACTGTTGCTATGAAATTAGAAGCACGCAATTCCCTAGAATATCATTACATGCTTAAACATTAAGATTTGTACTTTGGAAATTACTAAAGTAGTTAAACCTTTTGGCAATATAGTGTATTTTACTACCTTTCTGGGCCATAAAATGTTTTGGTTGCATTGCTGTCTATGCAGGGTCAGAAAGCTCTTGTATTTCATCAAAAATATCTCAATTTGTGTTCCGAAGATGAACGAACGTCTTACAGGTTTGGAATGACATGAGAGTGAGTTAATAATGACAGAATTTTCATTTTTGGGCAAATTTTTCCCTTTAAGTGTTCATATTTAGGATAGTCACCCTCACATCATTCCTGTATGCATTTGTTTCTGTAAGTTCTTTTTAAGAAAACATTTTTCAGGTGTCATTGACTTCCATAGAAACTTTTGTCCATATGGAAGTCAATGGAAAACTAAACCTTCAAAAAATATTCAGAACATTTAGAATGACATGAGAGGGAGTAAATAATGAATAATTTTTTGGGTGGACTGTCCCTTTAATGTATCATTAATGCTATTCCCTTATTCACTTTAAACCTCAACAAAACCAACTGTTGCAAAAGCAATCTTTCCACCATTTTATTTTGGTGTGAACTGAAATTGTGTTGTTAACCTGTGGTGCAAGTATCAGCAGGATTCTTCACACTTTCCATGCCAAATCAAAAAGCATTCCCAGCTCCCACCATCATTGCTATTAAATGTTAAAGTTAAATACCCATAAACAGTGTTCTTGGACATTGAATTTTACTAGCTTTGCTGTGATCGTTAATTAAATTTACAACGCTCTTCTCAATTTTGGTGATTGCAGACGCCTCCAGCTGTATTTGGTCTCTGGAGGTCTGCAGCATGAGGCGGCGTTGCAGTATTATTTTCATATTTCCAGCTAGGAGAGCGGAGAGAGTGTGGTGGAGAAGGCAAGGATAGAGAAGGCAATGACATGGACTTTAACCTAAAATGCAATGAGACGACTTGGAACAGAGTTAAAAGCCCATATTTACTCAAACGGCATCACTGCGGTCCCTCTCCAAATGGGAGTGCCACACATCACTTGGCCTGCCAAGAAACTTCCCCAAGGGAGCACTTAAAATGAGCCAGACAGCCTTTGCAGTGTCAGATAGAAGATGCTTGTGCATGCAAATATTATAAAATAGACTTTATTAAGGTAATAATTTTTGCTGAAGTCTATCAGCCAATGGTAGTTAAGGTTGTTGTAATACCTCCAGGGTAGACTGCAGAATGGCCGCTTTAACGAGGGACCTGGGGATTAATGATGTTTAATGATAGGTTTATGACTCCAGCATCCAACCGTTCAGAGTAGCAGGATGTGAACGTCAAAATAAAACATATGGATGTTCTTCAAATCCATCATGGCTTAAAAAACAGAAAACAAAAAACATCATCATAATCCTTTGGCTAAAACTGGGAAATGAATAATAGACCAGAGTATGAAATAAAATAAAGTACAATGCCGTGTTGTCACGGCTTAATGGATTAAACATTTCTGCTTTGTCCACGGAGAGAAAGAACCATGTGAAATGTTGTAACAATGTCCATAGAGAGAGAGAGACCATCGGTCTGTCACGAACCTTCGTCTCTGAGATATGTAAATATATGCTGCTTTTCAGAATTTCAGTATGGGCATATACAGTCGATCCAAAATTTATTTAGACACATTCAGCATTTCTCACATTATCACAGTTTATTCACTATAGTTTAGAAAATGGTAATAAAATGTGACAAGAACTCAAGAGTCGAACTGTCTCAAAACAAATTCATCTTGATAATCACAAATGAATTACAGTCAAACCAAAATTTATTCAGGCACCTTCAATATTTCTCACATTATCACGGTTTATTCATTACAGTTAAGAAAATGCTAATAAAATATGACAAGAACTCAAGTTAAAATGTGTCCAAACAAATTTATCTTTGAAAGAAAGGTATGTAACAAAACATAGTCTAGTCCAAGTGTCAAATCAAATTTTTGGTCCCAATTTTCTAGCAGTTTTCACTGTATGAAGAATTTTTGGGTATAATATGTCACAGTTTGACTTGAGATCGTTTTTTGTATTTTAATTCACATTAGGTATTGATTTCAAATGACTCTAGAAAATAATCACATGTAGTCTGTTTTACAACTTACAACTTGCAAATGTTTATAAATCCTTCAATGGCTTATAGAACATTGAATTCATGGAATTATTAGACTGATTTAATTTATATTCATGAGATTAATTTAATTAAATTCAGTTTTAAATTATAAATCACATTTACCCAAGTTTTAATCTGTTCTATAGAATTTCTTGTGCTCGTCTTAATGTTCAAAGGAATCCACATTTTGAATAAAAATATCATTTTAATTTTATATTGTAGCGTGTCTTTTACTGCATGCTCACAAGGGCTGTGTTTAATTAATTGAAAAATATGAAAGCAATATTATGAAATCATCACTAATTTTTCTATTATATAAAATATAATTTATAATAGTTTGTAGTGACAAAGCTGAATTTTCAGCTTCATTCATAAATCACTCTAATATACTGATTTGGTGTATTTGGAAAAACATTTGGTTTTTATTTCATTATTAATCTTGAAATAATATTTTTTTATTTTTTGATGAAAGAAAAAAAAACAAGTGGTTAAAATGTTGACTTATCTTAAAATACAGTTTATACTCTTTATTTGGTAAAGAAATGCGAAACCTACCCTTTATGAATTCTCAGACACAGACAAATGTGTACCTGTAAAAAGAGAAACAATTATGTAACTTAAATGTACCTGTAAACAACACACACAAGCAACAATACTTCCTACACAACAGCCTCATAACCCATTAATAATCTGAGCTGCCTAAAAAATATTAAGATGGATGGTGATCCATAAACTTTTCTTAATAATGTGCTTGTTGGCAAGTTTCGCCGATAAACGCAGCTAAATGCAGCTAAACGCGGCTAAATGCTGCTAAAGTAAACATTACGGCTCATAATCCCTCAGCAGAGAGGGGCGAGGCGAGCAGAGCTCATTTGCATTTAAAGGGCCCATGTGATAAAATTAGCAGATATTTTGCAGAGCTGATTCTGACAAGGTAAAAGGGTGTTTTTTTACACTACTTTTGAGAATTTTTAACCAAAGTATATTAGAGACTTTTCATAAAGACCCTAAAGAGTCATATGAACTTGTGGAAAATGGGCATCCGATGACCTCTTAAACTGACTTTAAAAATCAAGTTGAATCTAGTATAACTTACAATAAAACGTTGAAATTGCTTAAATTATTTTTATGAGTTAAAGTAACTTTAAAACATAAGTTACCATGGCTTTTTCATCATGTCATTTTTTACAGTGTAAGTTTTATTCTGTTTCTTGTGCTGGTCTTAATGTTGTTAATTTTATATTGTAGCTTGTCTTTTACTCTATGCTCACAAGGGCTGTATTTAATTAATTGAAAAATATGAAACAGCAATATTATGAAATCATCCCTAATTTTTCTATTGCATTTGTAGTGACAAAGCTGAAATTTCAGCTTAATTCATAAATCATTCTAATATGCTGATTTAAAGACATTTGGTTTTTATTTTATCATTAATCTTGAAACAGTTATGCAGCTTATTTTTTATTTATTTATTTTTTGATGAAAGAAAGTTAAAACGGAATTTATTTGAAAGAAACACCCTTTGATAATTTCGTAGTCTTAACTGTCATTTATACTTGTGTGTATTTGTTTTAATTAGATGCTGTCAACACATCCAGATAGTGTTTCATTGTATTTTCAAATGTATGTTAAACTTCTTGGATTCTGGATTCATGGATTCTGACTTATTTACATTGTTAAAAAGTTGGATTCTCATTCTAAATCTGGCCATGGTAAAAAAAAAAAAAAAGCAGTATTTCTTGCCAAATACACTCCTTCAGGGTTCGTATAACTTTCGGAAAGATTTTTTTGAGTATGCTCATGTATGACGTCATAAAGGGTGGAATTCCTTGTATGGACACTTCTTCCGGAAGAACGCGTGCCCACATCAACCGAAGCGAGAGAAAGAGCGAGAGCACAGCCATCGATGTGCTACGTTCAGACGGATGTCGTCAGCAGCGCTGCGTAGGACTTGCTTGAAAAGGAATTCTAATTTTGTTTTTAGACCACGAAAACAACCATTTTACCAAAGAAGTGTGTTTTTAGTTGTGGGGGAAAGACACAGTAACCTTGTTCAGTGTTAAGGGAACAGTTTGTTTCTCAAAGGCAGCAACGGAGTTGTGCAAGTGTGTTCCCGGTGTGTTCAAATGTTTTATAAACAAATTTAATTTAATTAAAATCAAGAAAGTTTTTGTTCCTGTTTTATTTTTATTTATGTCGATGTCACATCTTGCAGACGCACAAGCTTTACGTGCTTGTGACTCTTTAGCTCCACCTACGGCACACCTCCATGAGTGCAACTGTTTTCGGAGAGAAGCGGTACAGCTGTATGTCTTTTATAAATCTGATCAAACTAAAGACTCTTTGGAGATATGAAGGATGCAGTACTACTCTATAAGTACTCATTATTATCATGAGATTGGCAGAAACTATGCGTATTTCACTTTTAATGTAAAAAATGGTACCATACTTTTCTTTTTATGTTCAGAACTAAAATTGTATCATCAGTGTCTTGTTTCACTGAAAACCTCACACAAATTGTGAAGTGACACTTCTGTTCTTTGGGCTCCTCAGTGCATCTACGAAGAGCTTTCTGAAGTTGTGCCTGTATGGTTTTCTTCATATGGTAGTCATTGACACACACCCTTTGTACATGTGTTACTGATGAAAGACGGAATCATTTATATTATAAGCAGGCATTAATTTGTTTGGTTTTCGTTTTCTCGTCATCTCCATATGAGATCTTTTCATCATTGCAATACATCAGAGCAAACAAACCACTATGATGATGACAAAAAAATGCAATAAACTTAGGAATTCCTGAACTCAGTTTTCTTACATTTATCCGTTTACATTTAGCAAGAAATCTGGTTTATATGTATACTTTGCGTTGATCGACTTTCAATAGTACCACTGAAATACATAAAGGAAATAAAAGCCCATCCATCCTCTTCTCCTTTCAAAGCGAGAAACCAATAATGGCAACAGCGTGAAGTGTGTGTGTGAGAGACGTGCCGTCTGAAAGTCAAATCAAATCGGCTCTGAAATCAAACCAAATTGGCCTTTTAAGGCTGCAGAATGCGATACAGCCTGGCACCAGGAGTTTGACCTGATCCTACAGCTCTCATATGGCTGGGCAACATTCCATCTTGACTGATTCGACATTTCTGCACACTTAGTCTGAAAGGCAGGGTGGTATAAACAGGGTGCGATGCAGACACCCTAATCCCTCCACAGCTCATACATTGTCTGCCATCGGGTTAGTCGCTCACTGGGGGTCTGCAGCATTTGCAGAAATGTTAATCCTCTCCCGAAAGGGACATGGCCATCTTCTAATGCTGAAGTGTGGGAATCCAAGGGAACTGCTTAGTAATGCTAGGGATGTAGATAAAATCTCTTTTTCTGTTTCATAGCAGCCACTTTGACATGTTTTTTGTGTGTGTGTGTGTGTTAGGTTTGGCAAGCAATACTTTTTATTTATTTAGAGTTCACCCAAAAATGAAAATTTTGTCTTTAATTACTCACCCTCGCTTCGTTCCAAACCCGCAAGACCTTCGTTCATCTTCTGAACACAAGTTAAAGGAGAAGTTCACCTTCAGTACAAAAAAATTACAGATAATTCACTCACCCCCTTGTCATCCAAGATGTTTTTGTCTTTCTTTCTTCAGTCAAAAAGAAATTATGCTTTTTGAGGGGAAAAAAATCAGGAATGTTTTCCATATAGTGGACTTCTATGGTGCCTGCGAATTTAAACTTCCAAAATGCAGCTTCAAAAGGGCTCTAGCTGAGAAAGAATGGTCTTGTGTAGCAAAACGATCAGTTAATTTCTAAAAAAAAATTGCTATTTATATACTTTTTAACCTCAAATGCTCATCTTGTCTAGCTCTTGGTGTATTCCGATTCTTGATAGTTACGGTAAGTCGAAAACTCCCATCTTATTTCCTCCTCCAACTTTAAAAGCATCCTACAAGCCTGTTTTATTTTTTTATTTTTTTGTAAAGGGTGTTTGGCCCTCCTTGCATGTTCACTTTGAAACAGTGAACTTCTGCAGCGATGTAGGACGATTTTGAAATTGGAGGAGAAAATGAGATGGGATCGTTTTGCTTCTTAGGCTGGGATCATTTAGAGCCCTTTGAAACTACATTTTGGAGGTTCCAACTCGCGGGCACCATTGAAGTCCACTATATGGAGAAAAATCCTGAAATGTTTGCCTCAAAAAACATAATTTCTTTATGACTGAAGAAAGAAAGACATGAACATCTTGGATGACAAGGGGATAAGTAAATTATCTGTACATTTTTGTTGTGGAAGTGAACTACTTCTTTAAGATATATTTAGTGAAATCCAAGAGCTTTCTGACTCTGTGTAAACCAGGGGTGCCCAACCCTGTTCCTGGAGATCTACCTACCTACAGACGTTAGTTTAAGCCCTGCTCCAACACAGCTGTCTGTAATTATCAAGTGCTACCTAAGAGATTAATTAGCTGCTTCAGGTATGTTAGGGTTGGAGCTTAACTTTGTAGGATGGTAGATCTCCAGGAACAGGGCTGGGCACCCCTGGTGTAAACAATAACTCAACTGACACATTCAAGGCCCAGAAAGGTAGTAAGGACATCATTAAAATAGTCAATGTGACATCAGTGGTTCAACTGTAATGTTATGAAGCTACAAGAAAACAAAAATAACAATTTTATTCAGCTGTTTCTTCTGTTCTGTTTCAGTCTTTGATGCTTGTTCACGAGAGTAACATGACGCAAAGAAATTGTTGCGCACAAAAGTTAAAAGGTTGACCCACTGATGTAACATGGACTATTTTATATTATATATTTTATGTCCTTACCTCTTTTCTAGGCCTTGAACATGGTAGTTGCATTGCTGTCTAAGCAGGGTCAGAAAGCTCTCGGATTGAAATTTAAAACTTAAATTGTCATAAATCTTGAATGCTTTGAAGCACAGACTAAACTTTGTCTCTTTTTTGACAGATTATTGCTGAAATGTAAAAGTTAAAAACATAGGCAACATAGGCTGATTGGAAATACGTGCCTCTATATGCATTTCTGCAAAACTGAAAGAACGTACCTATATGTGTGAATCACTGCTGTTTCCAGTTGAACACTAGACTAGAGGCAGTAAAACTCAGACTTGTATTCCTTTTCACACAAAGTATGATTTACAGGTACAGAGTTGTGATTAATAAAACCTAATTTTCACACAATTACTTGCAAAATATTATGTTATGACTTCAAAACAATTTTAACATCCTGTGCGATCTTAAAACGGTTACTTTTGAACATTGTTGTCACATATACAGCTTTATATGCTTGAGTTTTCTAATTCAGTAGGTCTGCTTGGTAGCTCAAACAATATGACATTACACTTGAGTGATGAAGAGCTCCGGTAACAACTCTAACAACTCAGCTCCGCGCAAGGATAGCACGGCTGCATTAACAAATGCATTTTTATACAACTTTTTTTTTTAACACATTTGTTGGGTTTGGTGTAGGGCAGGGGTTTTCAAACCTGTCCTGGAGCCTCCCCTGCCCTGCACATTTTGTATGTCTCCCTTATTAGGCACACCCAATTCAGGTCTTGCAGTCTCTACTAATGAGCTGATGATTTGAATCAGGTGTATTAGATGAGAGAGACAAGCAAAATGTGCAGGGCAGGGGAGGCTCCAGGACAGGTTTGAAAACCCCTGGTGTAGGGGATATTTCCAACACAATAGAGCATTAACCTTTAGAGAAACTCTTCGCATATTTGAATTCTGAACTGCTGCAAAACGTACTTCAAGCAGTGTAAGAAAAAGTGCAACAATACGTGCCTGTACCAGTGCAATAAAAACATGCCATGGTCACATACTGAACATAGGTTTTAACGTTACTCTTCAGACATTTGATTGGTGTTGCATAAATGTACATAGAGGCACGTATTTTCATGAACCTGGGTTGTTAATGGGGGTTATGTGCACAAAAGTCCATATTCTGTAAACAGGTAACTTTGCTTCCAGTTCAGGTTTTTGTATGTGCTTTGTATCATACTGCTGTTAAAGGGATAGTTACCCTTTATAAAGGGATAATTTGTTAAATTAAAGGGATATCCCTTTGTTAAAGGGATAGTTACTATATTTCTTAGTTACCCAGGTTTCTTGCAGACCGATCGTTTTGTGTCTCAAGACCTCAATGTATCGTCACAAGCCGCTTAGTTTAATTTGGTTTTGTCAGTGTATGTTTTATTTACTTTCAAAGATTTGGTGCCCATTGACTGCCATTATATGACTGACAGACTGCAACGGTTTGAGTTAAAAATCTTTGTTCATGTTCTACTGAAGAAACAAAGTCACCTACATCTTGGGTGCCCTGGGGGTAAGCAGATAAACATCAAATTTTCTTTTTTGGGTAAACTATCTCTTTAAAACTTTCTCCGACAAACAGATGCAATGACAGCTGTTTTCATGTTTGTTCAGGTAGCATTTGACATATACCCCATTGATGGAGTCACAGATTATTTGTGGATTAATGTGATGTTTTTTTCAGCTGTTTAAACTCTCACTGCAGAAGATCCAATGGTTTAATAAAATAAAAAAAATGGTGTAGTAAAACAAAACGGCATATGCCTGTGTACTATCAAAAATAAATAAGTCATCTTCTTTGTCATAAAATTATTATTGCAGTGGATTAAGGCTGAGCAACTGATTGGCGGATACTTCAATAAGTGGATCAGTCCAAGTTCAGCAAGTACAGAAGACAGTGACTTTTTTACTGCAAATGATCCTTTTGCTACAATTTGTCTTATTCTTCAAAAGTCATCCAAAATCTACTGAGAACATTCAAATAAAATCTTGCCTTTCCATGCGAGTAAATGTGGAACTCAAGAATGTTATGGGAAGTATTTTCTTTGAAACCCTTCCCACTGCTTCAAGATGAGGATTGATCATGCTGGAAACAATTTGCCCAGAACATCACAACTGCCAACATGTGCTGGCCATATTATGACTCATTTGACCAGGCAAGAATAGCACTGGCTACAAGTAGCACTTAGCCAACTTGTCTCAGCATCACCTTAAGATGAATGGGTGTCATCCATAGATCAGGTGCTGTTCTGTTGAGTTGTGCTCATGGTGGTTTGTTCTATTATAGACCATATCATAGTACTGAGACTGCTCTTATTAGAGCTACAAATGACCTGCTCTTATCATCCAATCGTGGTTGTATCTCTCTATTAGTGCTACTGGATCTAGTGTTGCGTTTGACACTATTGACCACAACAGTCTTTTGAATAGACTTGAAAATTATGTTGGCATTAGTGGAAGTGCATTGGCATGGTTCAAATCATACTTAGCTGACCGCCATCAATTCGTGGCAATAAATGAAGAGGTATCATATCGATCACAAGTGCAGTATGGAGTACCACAAGGCTCAGTACTAGGGCCATTACTGTTTACGCTTTACATGTAACCCTTGGGAGATATCATCAGGAAACATGGTGTTAGCTTTCACTGATATGCTGATGATACTCAGCTCTATATTTCTTTGCAGCCCGGCGAAACATACCAATTTAAAAATCTAACGAAATGCATAGCTGATATTAAAAATTACATGATGACTAATTTCTTACTGCTAAGATGTTAATTATTGAACCTAAAACCTCTGCATGTAATAACCTAAAACACTGTCTAATACTTGATGGCTGCTCTGTCAATTCTTCGTCATCAGTTAGGAACAGGTGTGCTATTTGATAGCAATCTTTCCTTCAAAAGCTACATTTCTAGCATTTGCAAAACCACATTTTTCAATCTCAAAAACATATCAAAATTTCGACCTATGCTCTCAATGTCAAATGCCGAAACGTTAAAGGGGTCCTATTATGCTTTTTCACTTTTTGAACTTTAGCCAGTGTGTGGTGTGTATGTCTGGGCATAAAAAACATATACAAAGTTACAAATCTCAAAGTCCACTCCAAATGGAGATATTTAGTTTTAAAAAATCCCTTTTCAAGCACTACAACGAAACGACTCGTTTGGACTACAGTGTTTGTTTTCCGCATGCAATAATGTCACAACGCGGTATCCCACCTACAGAAATTCAATTCGTTGGCGGGTGGGGGATTCGCCTAACTTTACCCATGTATTAAGGACAGCCGCTTTAAATTTGGGATGCTACAGCGAGCTGTAGGTTGGCTCATTTAAACACAGCTTTAACTAAAGGTCCGCGAACTGCTCCGGTAGCCGTGCTGAAGCCGCACCGTTCATGTGTGTTGAACAGAGGGTCCAAACACACGCAGATCCACGACTGATATAAACACGAACATTGACTAACGGTAGTGATTATCCGTGGACGCGTCGGAGCCGCGCCTAGACGTGCAGTGTGTGGTAAGAGATTTATTCATCATACAGTGTAGATATAGCTTCACTAGCCTTATGGTTTCGGGCATGCAAATAATTAAATACATTAGCACAATAATGATAATATCACGTATCTGCGATCTCGCAGGCTGACGATAGGACAAACAATAGCGTATTATTTACTCACCCTTCATGCATCCTAGGTGTAGATGACTTCCTTCTTTCAGACGAATGCAAGCGGAGTTATATTAAATCAATTCTGGCACTCATAGAACAGCATAGACTGAAAATACGTCGATCCATAGTAAAAAAAAAAAAGTGCCTCACATGGCCCCGGGGCGGTCGGTAAAAGCCTCCTTTATCCATTAGATGTGTTTTTGTAAAAAAAAAAAATATCCATATTTAAAAGGTAAGAATCACTTTAATCTAGTTTGCTGCTTTGGGAAGGAGTGCAGCAGGGCGGAACGCGGTCTACGCTGTTTGCCAATCGCAACGCAGTGGGACTGCTGGCCAATCACAATACATTTGGTTTTTTGGAAGGCGGAACCCGGAACTAATCAAGCCGTTTGTGCCAGCCTGGGGAGAAAGCTATTGTAATAAGTTAAATTATGTGAAAAATAATGCGTTTTTCGAACAACTAAGCATGAGAGCATGTTCAAGTACACCCCAAAAACAGAATAAAGACTTTGTAAAGGAGCATAATAGGACCCCTTTAATTCATGCGTTCATGAGTTTAAGGATAGATTATTGTAATGCTTTATTGGGTGGTTGTTCTGCACACTTAATAAACAAACTCCAGCTGGTCCAAGAGTTCTTACTTGAACCAGAAAGTATGACCATATTAGCCCGGTTCTGTCAACACTGCACTGCTTCCTAATAAACATTGTATAGATTTTAAAATCGTGCTAATCACTTATAAAGCCCTCAATGGTTTAGCTCCTCAGTACTTGAGCAAGCTCTTATCACATTATAGTCCCTCACGTCCGCTGCGTTCTCAAAACTCTGGCAATGTGATAATACCTAGAATATCAAAATCAACTGCGGGCGGCAGATCATTTTCTTATTTAGCGCCTAAACTCTGGAACAATCTACCTAACACTGTTCGGAGTTTAAATCTAGATTAAAGACCCATCTCTTTAACCTGGCATTAAACATAAAACATCAACACATTTCTATAATTCCGGGAACACTTCCCATAACACCTGATGTACTCTTTGCATCGTAAGAAAAATGGCTAATATTAGTCTGTTTCATTCTTATTCCGAGGTCACCGTAGCCACCAGATTAAGTCTGTATCCAGATCAGATGGTCACTGGATCAGCACCTAGAGACGACCTCTACATCCCTGAGTGTCAACTAGACGGGCATTGGCACAAGACCACAGGAACCTGATGAGTCTTCTGCAATCTGACATTGGAACAAACTGCTGGGTTGTCTGCTCAGAGGAGAACTGGTCCCCCAACTGAGCCTGGCTTCTCCCAAAATTTTTGATTGGTTGTTCACAATACTGCATTATTGACACACTATTGTCCTGTTTAATACTGTGAAGTTGCTTTGACATAACCTGTATTGTAAAGCGCTATATAAATAAAGGTGACTTGACTTGACTATTGCAGGAGTGTCCAAACTCGGTCCTGGAGGGCCAGTGTCCTGCAGAGTTTATCGCCAACTTGCTTCTGCTTGGAAGTTTCCTGCATGTATAGTAAGACCTTGATTTGCTGGTTCAGGTGTGTTTAATTAGGGTTGGAGCTAAACTCTGCAGGACAGTGGCTCTCCAGGACCGACTTTGGACACCCCTGTTCTATTGGATAGTCCAAACACAATTCACTTGGGTATGACTATTCGGGATCATTTAAGAAACATGCTTTTAGAAACATGTGCAACCCAATCTATGATGGTCTCTATTCCTTTCCACAAATGACTCGACACTCAAGAGACACTCGAAACATTGCATGTACTACTACGATTTAAAACAGGTGCGAGCGATGTGCTCTTAGGTTTCAAAAGAACATGAAACATTCTTGAGTTCAATCTTTTATCAGTGCAAATGCATCTTTGAGACTGTGATCTAAAACATTTCAATTGAATTATGCTACATTTTATTTTGCTGGTTCTGGGGCCAAATAACAGCTCAAAGAAATTATGTTTCAAAGGTATTCCAGCATGAAAAGTGTTTGCACACGTTTGGATTGTCAAGCTTCAGTTAAACCCAGTACCATCATTTTCAGCCTCATTTAGCGAAATATTTTAAAAATAAATAAAACATGATGGCATAAAATGGAAATGTATCTGTTTTTTGAATGTATTGTTTTAAATAAAAACAACAAGACCTCTCTCTAGTGAAGTATGCAGTACTTCTTCAAGACCCTGAAAAGGCCTTTTTTATTTTAAGAAATCAATACTTCTTTTAGCAAGGATGCTTTAAATTGATTAAAAAAAGTGACATTAAAGACAGTTATAATGTTACAAAATATATCTATTTTAAATAAATGCTGTTCGTTTGAGCTTTCTATTCATCAAAGTATTAATATTATTTTTTTTTTACTGATAATAAGAAATCCTGAACTACAAATCAACATATTAGAATGATGATGTGAGGAAGTCATGGCAGTATCCGGAGACGTTGGATCCATACGCAACAGTTTATTAATCAAACACAACGGTAACAGGCAGGGGTCAATAACAGCGGACTGGAACAACGTAGACAAACCGGGAGAGTTAGTAATAGTCCAGGCAGAAGGTCGGGGCTGGCGGCTGACAGAAAGAGTAGTCCGATTGGCAGGCGTGGGTCGATATAGGGCAGGCGGCAATCGTGCAAACAGCGGGTAAACAGTCCGGTTGGCAACAGGTAGACAGTCCGATATAAGAACGCTCAGGATTGCAGACATAACAACAAAACTTCGCGAAGACCGCTCCAGCGCGGTCTTCCTAAATGGCCGCCAAACGGGAAGTGACCCGAGAGACCCGGAACAGGAAGGGTGAGCGCCAGGTACGGGGAATGCTGGGAAAGGTAGTTCTAATACTCCGGTGAGAGTTCCCGCTGGCGGTGGTCGGAGGGAGCCACAGAGACCGCTTCTGTGACAGAGCCCCCCCCCTGCGAGCGACTCCTGGCGCGAGGAGGAACCCGACGCCGGGGTCTGCCCCGTCCACGGGGAGCTGGCCGATCTGGATGTGTGTTGTGGAATTCAGCAGTTAGGGAGGGGTCGAGGATGTTCTCAGCCGAGACCCAGGATCTCTCCTCGGGACCGAACCCCTCCCAATCGACCAGATATTGCAGACGACCGCTCCGGCGTCGGGAGTCCAAGAGGGAGTTAACCCGGTAAGCCTCCTCGCCGTCGATGATGAGGGGGGGAGGCCCCTGTGTCGCGGTCCCTTCTAGGTTCTCCGCTCCTCCCGGGTCGCCAGCAGGCTTAAACAGAGAGACATGGAACGTGGGTGAGATACGATAATTTGAGGGTAGCTCGAGTCGAAATGAAACAGGAGTAATTTGTTTGATTATCTTAAAGGGACCCACGTACCTGGGGCTCAGCTTTCTGCAGGGTAGACGTAGTCGGAGGTCCCGGGTCGAGAGCCAAACCCATTGTCCTGGCTGGTACGGAGGGTTGGGCCGGCGTCGGCGATTGGCCTGGGTTTCAGTCTGTCGGACCGCTCTTTGTAGGTGTACGTGAGCCCGGTTCCAGACCTCCTCGCTGCGTTGGAACCAGGAGTTGACCGCGGGTAGATCAGATGGCTCCCCTGACCAGGGGAATAGAGGGGGCTGGAAGCCTAGGGTACACTGGAAAGGGGTGAGATTGGTAGAAGCCTTACGTATGGAGTTCTGTGCGTATTCTGCCCAGAAGAGGAAGCGGCTCCAGTCCTCCTGGTGGTCCTGGCAGTAGGAGCGTAAAAAGCGGGTCAACTCCTGGTTCAGTCTCTCGGCCTGCCCGTTGGACTCCGGGTGGTAGCCTGAGGTGAGGCTGATATTGACTCCTAGGAGGCGGAAGAAGCTGGACCAGAGACGTGAGGTAAACTGAGGTCCGCGGTCTGATACAATGTCCTCCGGTAGTCCGTAGAACCGGAATACAGAGTTGCAGAGGACCTCGGCCGTCTCCATGGCCGTGGGCAGTTTCTGCAGCGGTACGAACCTGCAGCCCTTAGAGAAGCGATCCACGATAGAGAGGATGGTAGTATATCCGTTGGAGAGTGGCAAGTCGGTAATGAAATCGATGGCAATGTGGGACCAGGGTCTTTGAGGAATGGGTAGCGGTTGAAGCAGTCCAGCAGGCAACTGTCGAGGGACCTTGGAGGTGTTACATGCTCTACAGGCTCTAATATAAGCGATGGTGTCGGGGCGTAGTGTGGGCCACCAGAAGCGGTTGCGTAGTAGTTGGAGAGTAGTCGTGATACCTGGGTGGCCAGAACTGGGGAGTGAGTGTACCTCAGTCAGCACCCGTGTGCGAAGGGCCTCGGGAACATAAGTGAGAGTAGCCGGGCAGTTCTCTGGTGTGGGGTCGTTGGTTTGACCTTCAGCTATTTCAGTCATGATATCCCAGGAGACTGGGGCGACAATTAAAGATGCCGGTAATATGGACTCTGAGGCGGAGGTGAAGAGTTCCGGCTCATGGATGCGAGACAGGGCGTCCGCCTTGGTGTTCTGGGCTCCCGGTCTGTAGGTTACTTGGAACTGGAAACGAGTGAAGAAGAGAGCCCATCTAGCTTGGCGATGATTTAGAACCTTAGCCGAACGGAGGTACTCCAGGTTTTTATGGTCGGTAAGGACGGTAAAAGGTTCCTTAGCCCCTTCCAGCCAGTGTCTCCACTCCTCCAATGCCAGTTTGATAGCCAGCAGTTCACGATTGCCTACATCGTAGTTTCTCTCAGCGGACGTCAGCTTGTGTGAGAAATAGGCGCATGGGAAGGTCTTAGGAGGCTCCCCCTGCCTCTGAGAGAGTACGGCGCCCACGCCGGTGCTGGACGCATCAACTTCCAAGAGAAAGGGTCGGTTGGGGTCGGGGTGATGCAGAATGGGAGCCGTGGTGAACCTTTGACGGAGGTCATGAAAGGCCTGAATGGCATCGGGCGGCCAGGTGAGGTGGACGTTACCCTTCTTTACCATTGATGTCAAAGGGGCAGCCACGGAGCTGAAGTGACGGATGAAGCGGCGGTAGAAGTTGGCGAACCCGAGGAATCTTTGGAGCTCCTTTAGCGTCTTGGGTCTGGGCCAGTTACGAACAGCCTCTACCTTGTTCTCATCCATTGCCACTCCCTCACTGCTGATTACATAGCCAAGAAAGGTTATCTTCTCCTGGTGAAACTCACATTTCTCCTGTTTGGCATATAGCTGGTGTTGAATGAGGCGTTGGAGAACCTGCCTGACGTGTTGGATGTGTTCGGCATAATTGTTAGAATAAATCAGGATATCATCTATGTAGACTATCACCCATCGGTTGAGCATATCCCGGAACACATCGTTTATGAATGCCTGGAAGTACGATGGACTGTTGGCTAGGCCGAAGGGCATTACCCGGTACTCATAGTGGCCAGATGTGGTCGAGAAGGCCGTCTTCCACTCATCCCCCTGCCGGATGCGGACGAGATTGTAGGCGGAGCGCAAGTCCAGCTTTGTGAAGATCTTGGCAGTTCGTAGTTGCTCCAGAGCTGAAGGGACGAGTGGGAGAGGATACCGGTATTTAACCGTGATGTCATTGAGGGAACGGTAGTCTATGCAAGGACGGAGGCCTCCGTCTTTCTTCTTCACGAAGAAGAATCCTGCCGAGGCGGGAGATGTAGATGGACGAATGAATCCCTTAGCCAGCTCCTCCTGGATGTAGTTACTCATGGCCTCCGACTCCGGCTGAGATAGAGGGAAGATCCGTCCTCTAGGTGGCGTGGAACCGGGAAGCAGGTCGATGGCACAGTCGCAGGCTCGATGGGGAGGTAGATGGGTGGCTTTAGTCCGACTGAAGG
Organism: Garra rufa; assembly: GCF_049309525.1. Taxonomy (NCBI): domain Eukaryota; kingdom Metazoa; phylum Chordata; class Actinopteri; order Cypriniformes; family Cyprinidae; genus Garra; species Garra rufa. The sequence continues at coordinate 18,348,275 of NC_133369.1, read as the reverse complement.
CCTCGAGTAAGTCCTGGTAGACGGTGGGTATGCTTTCCCTGGAGATGGGTTGTGCAGGAGGGTCTGAGGAGAGTGGAGTCCGCTTGCAACGTTCCCTGCAGTGAGATGACCAGTGCGTGATTGAGCCCTGAGTCCAAGAAATGACGGGTTCGTGTAGATTGAGCCAGGGGTAGCCGAGGATGATGGGTGTCTGGGGAGATGATATAATGAAAAACCGGATGGTTTCCTGATGGGATGGCTCGATGCACAGCGTGATGTCCTGGGTGGTGCTGTCTATGCGTCCGGAGCCTAATGGTCGCCCGTCGAGGGCTTCCACTGCCAAAGAGGGAACACAGGAGAGAGTGGGAAGACGATTACTGTTTACGAAGTCTGAGTCAATGAAGTTACCCGCGGCTCCAGAGTCAATCAGAGCCGTGGCGTTAACAACGGTATCATCATATAGTAATTTCACTGGAATTTCACATCGATTGAGGGGAGACGGGATCTTACTCACCGAGGTGGGTGGACGAGGTGGTCTAGTGGGACAGGTGGCCCGGATGTGTCCAGCCTGGCCGCAGTACAGACAGAGATTGTCCCTGAGGCGTCTCTCTCTTTCCTCAGGGGAAATCTTGGTCCTACCCAGTTGCATAGGTTCCGGCTGAGCCTCAGCGGAGAAAGAGGAAGGTAGAGGAGAGGTGAGCGGACGATTGGGCTTGCGAGCTCTCATTATGTTGTCGACTCGGATAGACAGATCTATGTACTGTTCAAGGGAGAGCCCCTCGTCACGGCAAGCCAGCTCCATCTGTAGCTCCGAGTTGAGACCCCGGCGGTAATGCACTTTGAGCGGTTCGTCGTTCCATCCGCTCTGCGCTGCCAGAGTTCTGAAGGAAAGCGCATAGTCAGCGGCTGTGCGTTTACCTTGACGCAGCGTCACAATCTGCTCCCCTGACTCACTGTTTTCTGAGCTAGGTTGAAATACCTCTCTGAAGCGTTGGAGGAATGCAGTGAAGGAGGGGAACGTGGGCTGGTCAATTCTCCAGACCGCTGTAGCCCAATCCAGAGCTCTCCCCGAGAGAAGTGAACACACAAATGCGATTCTTCCATCATCAGTCGGATATAAGTGCGGTTGTTGATTTACAAAGAGTGAGCACTGTAGCAAGAAGCCTTTGCACTTACTTGGTGTTCCATCAAACTTCTCCGGAAAAGCTAATCGGGGACTGGCCGTCGGGGCTTGAACAATGGGTGCTGGCATTGGAGGAGGAGGAGGAGCGATGGGTTGAGCGACCGGAGCAGGCGGCATTTGAAACCCCTGTAACATCTGAGCCAGCTGCTCGGTTACCTTGGTGAGCTTCTCCAGCTGAGTCTGGTGCACGGATAGAATTGATGCTTGGGCAGATAGTTCCGAGGTGATCTGTTGAACTGTCGCTGGATCCGTTAGCGGCGAAGTTTTCTGTGAGGAAGTCATGGCAGTATCCGGAGACGTTGGATCCATACGCAACAGTTTATTAATCAAACACAACGGTAACAGGCAGGGGTCAATAACAGCGGACTGGAACAACGTAGACAAACCGGGAGAGTTAGTAATAGTCCAGGCAGAAGGTCGGGGCTGGCGGCTGACAGAAAGAGTAGTCCGATTGGCAGGCGTGGGTCGATATAGGGCAGGCGGCAATCGTGCAAACAGCGGGTAAACAGTCCGGTTGGCAACAGGTAGACAGTCCGATATAAGAACGCTCAGGATTGCAGACATAACAACAAAACTTCGCGAAGACCGCTCCAGCGCGGTCTTCCTAAATGGCCGCCAAACGGGAAGTGACCCGAGAGACCCGGAACAGGAAGGGTGAGCGCCAGGTACGGGGAATGCTGGGAAAGGTAGTTCTAATACTCCGGTGAGAGTTCCCGCTGGCGGTGGTCGGAGGGAGCCACAGAGACCGCTTCTGTGACAGATGATCAGCATTTGTTAAAATGTAAAATATATTTTTTTAAATTGTAATAATTTCACGGTATTACTGTTTTACCCTATTTTCAATTTTTTTTTTTAAATGCAGCGTTGGAGAGTATAAGAGACTTATTAATTTTAAAAGAAAAAAAAATCTTACCTACCCCAAACTTTTGAATTCAAGTACAAATATGCAATAGTTGCATCTTTTATTAGTGGAACTACAACAACTGGAAGTCATATTTAGACTTCCTAACACACAAAACACTTTGAAACCTCTCCGGGCCATCTTCATCACTCTCAGACACTGACTGTAGTTAAATCATTAGCCTTTGCTCTCTCTGTTTCTGTCTGGAGTCAAATACACAGGCATTTTTTACAGAGCCCTAACAAGCAAAATAATTTATGCTCTATGGTATGAGCTTTTTTGGATTGAACTCAAAGGCCGTGCCCTTATTTTGCCGACACTACTCATCTCCGGGAGGCAAAGGCAGCCTGAGGTGAAGGTAAGGCCCTGAAGATCGAAGCCATAAAGCTGAGGAACTGCCTGGCTTTTATGCAAAAGGATGATCTATACTGGTTGGTGGAGCATAAAACAATAGCTAAAGCTATTGTTTGCCAACCTGATGTAGGCGTAGACAACGATCCAGTATCAGCGAGACTCCATTAATCATAAACAGAGACACACGAAGAGGTGGTGAACTAACAAGTTGGACACCACAGAAATTCTTCTGGAGATTCTTTGTTTCTCCAGGTCAAAAAAAAATCAAGATTTTTCAACCTACCTGAAGGAGGAGGAAAAGGCTGCTGTCCAAGGCCATGTTTTATGGGTTTATTTATCTTGCCACATGTTCAACCATGTCAGCCTTCCAAGGTAAAAATAAAATTGTTAAAAAACAATTTAGTGTCTTTAAAAAGCACATTTCAATGCCAAAGTCTGACTAGTATTTCAATATTGAACTGGTGTATTTCATGTTTATTTGTCTAAACCCTTTCAAAAAATTATAAACGCTTCTATAATGTAATTCCCAGTAAAATACCTCAGAGGGTTTCTTTTCTGGGATCAGGTTGAGAATCTTTATGCTTGTCAATTGTACCGGAAGACAGCTCTGGATTGATATAAATATAGAGTAAAGTAAATATAGCATCAAAGCCAGAAATAAAAGCTCCTATGAATTTTCAAATCAATTTCTTGACTGTTAGCCAACATTCAGTCTGAAAGTGGTTTGTTATTATGCACTTTCCTTGAGACCTGGGTGCTTAGGAAAGGAAACCTTGCCTTTCACTGTCAAAAGTGTATCACAGCAATTATATTAAAGTGATTCATAGTCAGATGTTAATGTTCTTGGCTCTCGAACTCTCGCAAGATGATGGTCGGCCAAGCTAATGTAGGCGATGCATAGCCTCAAATGGGTTTTTCTTGTCCCAGACAGATTTAAGACACGGTTTTGGTATCAGCTAAGCCATCTGTAAGTTTGGTAGAGTTCAAGTGAGGATATTTCTAAATGATTTGAAATTTGATCTTTAAAAATATGAACTATGGGATATAATCAATAGCTGGGTTTCCATCCAAATTTGCTAATTTAACTTATGCGCAAAAATGTAATATTGCATAAAACAATTACGAATAAGCACTGTTTCACTCCAATGAGTAAAAGAGAACAAAATCATCACTTCCTGATAAACTGGCACTAAATCTCACTAAGAAAAGTAGGAGAAGCTACTGGACATAATAATTTTCATATATAATAAATTAATTGTGCGTCAGAGAGAGCAGGCGAAACGCAATAAATGCGGTCACTGCTTTTGGAGTGTGGATGCCAGCTGTTTGGGAATGCAGTCTTTTAAAACAGCTCTGGGAAGCAATTATAATGACAGACTTTGCTGTGCAATGAAATCAGTCCGCTGGTTAGTCAACTTATCCCTTCCCATAGTACAAAGTCACATGACTTTTTTGGTGCGTGTGGAGGAATTTATTCGCAAAAATTTTGCTTTACATTACTTGATCACCAATGGATCCATTGCAGTGATTGGGTACTGTCAAAACTCGAGTTCAAACGGCTGATAAAAGCGTCACAATAATCCACAGGTAATCCAGACTCCACTCCATCAATTCACGTTTTATGAAGTGAAATTCTGCATCTTTGTAAGAAACAAACCCATCATTAAGGCATTTTAACTTTATATCATTACTTCTGGCCAAAACACAACTCCATAAACCATAATAACGCTTTCCTCAGTGAAAAAATCCATCCCCTGTTGTCTTCTCACATCAAAAGCTACTGATGTGTATTGTTTAGAGCTATTTTATGACTATTCAGGATCTATCTGGGACTATTTTCACTTTTTTACTGGAGAAATCAATGTTATGGACAGAGGACTTATATTTTAGCTGGAAGCAACAGTTTGAAGTAGTGATATAATGATATCAAAATCTCACGATACGATATGAAGTCCACGGTGCAATATTTATTGCGATATTTTTAAAAAAAGACGAATTAAGTATTGGAAAAAATTTTACATTTTGTACATGTTAAATTATTCTATTTAATGCACTTTGAGAAAATTAAGAGCTCCAACCCATGTTCTTAACTAAGAAAACTTATGAAAAGTCAATGAATTGAACTTTAAAAGGGGACTCAACCCTCTTTTTATTTCTGATTTACTGTCTCAGTCTAAATTACATATATATTTTGTATGTATATATAGATATATTGAATTTGGACTGCAGTAACATTACCCATGTAAACTGTTAGCTGTCAGCAATTAATACTGCACTTTTAAGCTTTTATTTTGACGGAAACAGCAGTAGAGCTTTTATTTTAAAGGAAACGCCAGTTTCAGTGAAAACAGGCTTACAAAACGCAGCTCACTACAAATCTAGTGAAATGCTGTAATCATCTGCTGCGAAAATAGAGCATAACTGGTGGCTGTTGCATTCCCAAACGCACAGTAAACTCGCAGTACACGCAATAAATCAGTTCACTGCATTCATTCACTGTGAACTGAGCTGTTCTGAGGCACGGAAAACACCGGATCACAAGCTGATCGCCTGAACGAAGTGCGTGCTTTGCTTTGAAACATGCAGCGAAAACCCATTTGATAAAGTGATTAAGCCATATTGCGCTTTCGGTTTTAGTTCATTTGACAGATACTGTGGCAAAGCATAATGGCCCAAAACACAACTTTAAAGATCTTTTATGTTAGAAGCAGAAGTTTAAATATATTATATATATTATATATCAAAACTACACTTTTCCCCGGAAGACCTATCGTTTCATATCGTCATGTGGCCACAATAATATCGAGACTATCACGATATCACGATATTGATAATATTGTTACATAGTCTGAAGGTAAAAGCGTTTTAATGATGCATTTTTTAATTACAAACTGAACCACTTTATACATTATTAATTAATGTATTGGAGTTGTGGATTACTTGGCGATTATTGTAGTGTTTTTATCAGCTGTTTAAACTCTAATTTTGACAGCACCCATTCACTGCAGAGGATCTATTAGTATAAGCAAGTGATGTAATGCTAGATTTCTTCAAATCTGTTACAGTAAACAAACACTCATCTATATTTTGAATGTCCTGACAGTGAGTAAATTTTCATTTTTTGGGTGAACTAGTACTTTAAAATGGAACATAATTTCACTTTAGGTTAGACATAACCTACCAAAATCAAAACTAAATTTGTTTCATCAAGATGATCCATTGAGCTATGTAACTTCACTAATGAGAACAAAACTAAAATGTAGGACTACTTGTTGTTGCTTTTTTATATAGATTTTATTTTAGTGAAATACAGACAACATAAAAAATACTATTTTTCACTAAATAAGCACTTCTCTAATGCTCCCTAATTTTGTTCTTTGTACTGTATATCATGTTTCCACTGCTTTGGACGAAATCAAAGAAACCAGGCTAATATTTCCTAAATGTGTTTTGCTTGGAACCGACCACGCTGCAATCCTTGAGCTATATTTAATGCTTCCAAATGTGTAGTTATTAACGGAATACAATCTCCCGTCTCGAGCCCTTTGAAAAGTGGAACAACGTACAAGGCTTTGATCATTTAAAATGATATAAGTGATAATGGAAAGGAAAAAGCGGGACATCTTATCTTGCTGGGTAGTACATCAAATGTCCTGGCGTCTGGTGGAGCGTTGGAGGAGGACTTTCTGTGAAAGGAAATGAGAGCTTCAATATTTTGCGGTCACTCTAAGGTTTTAGGACATGCTGTGTTAGTTTTTTGTCATTTAGCCATTTTGGTCACTACTGTAAATTGGAAACCACACAGTTGTCTTGTGCAAGTATGGCCAATTGTTCTTTCTCAAATCTTATTACAGAACATTATGCAAGACTTGCTCTCCAAAGCATTATTTATTAGCCCAAGGAGATGCATTAAATTTTAAATCTCAAGAATTCAAGGTTTTCTTGTCTCTGCCCAGCATCTACAAGCTCCATGTATTACCCAATAAAAATCTGACTCATCATATATATTTTTTTATATTATTATGAATTTATTGCTATTATTTTTACTTAATACCTCTCCACAGATGTTTTGGAACCGTCAAAGGTGTTAATCAAAGGAAATGTCCTCTTTTTCACTCTGTCCCGTCTGTGTCCTGCCAGTATCAACTCTTGTGCTTTTTACATTACGAGGCTAATGAGTTCACTGACATAAAATGGAAGTGATTGTGAGAAACATTCTGCCTTAGCTCATGAATTTGTCTTGTTTTGCACCTCAGTCCAAAATTCAGCACTGTAAACTTACAAATTCAATAGAAAATGTTAAAGCACTGGATTTTACCTTACAAATTTCATTAGCATCATGACCTTTGACTGGCAACTCTGAGACTTTCATCTGCTGTTGTTTTTTGAGATGTTTTAGACGGCTTTGGTTGTTTTTGGAGCTCTTAGTGTGTATAAAGTATAGATCAAATTGAGTTAGAAGATCTCACTACTGATACAGAAAGAATAGTTTAGACAACGTTTCATTGTGTGCCAGCAATGCTGTACAAATACTGATAGAAATACCTGTTAGATAGATCATACTGGTCGATATGTCTTTATTTGCCTCCATTGCACGCTTTCTGCATTATCTTTTCATTAAATGTTACTTCAGGTTATTGGTATTCATTCAAAGTCTAGTTTTAGTGACATGTTAAACCAAATTTTAATGTCGAACAATGTAAATAACGAATAAGCGTGATCAACGTACTTGATGCCAGTCAACAGCAGACGAGGTCCTTCGCTTGCATTGAAGATTTCAGCATCTGCAAATACGCAAATACATCTGGTTATTGGACATATCTGACAACTTGTTAGGACTGGATAGGCTGTTGCAAACATAATCCAAAATAAACATTTTTTGTAAGTTAAGCATTTTTTTACTGTCTGAAGCAGGAACAGATGTATGATCCAGCTGATGAATTGAAACCATCTGAAACAACTCTTACAATCTTGCTCCATAAATATACCTTTCAACATGTTTAGTGTGAGATCAAGAGCAAAAAGAGGCAATAAGAAGGAGAAGAAGCAACATGTTTGTCAGCCTCGTCTCCTGGTTTCACTGGGGCAGATGGTGAGCAAGTGCTGCACCTGACAGTCTTATTATACCAGTTTTGTTTGTTTAGTGTATAAATAAATATAAAATACTTTCTTACGAGCTTTAAAGTATGTATAGACAAAAGCGTCTGAATGATTGCATGATTTAACTTTAATTTGACAGAATTAAAATGTGTTTGAATGGAAGCCCTCCGGGTCATGGCACCAGATTTATCCTCTAGTAGTGTTTAAAAACTGACGGGCTAGCAAAACACATTTTAATGTACACAAAGTTAGCTCATATTCTTTCAGTGTGGGGAAACATTGTCTGTTTAGATCTCACTAAACAGACTAGGGATGTGCTGATATCAGCTTATTGCTAATACTCACAATATTCCGTCACATAGAATGTACGCTACATACCAAATTACAGATGGAATCATTTTATCTAAAATGGATTGATAATTTACTAATGAGTAACATTCATCAAACACAGTGAGTACAGTCAGTAAAGACAGTAATCCCCCAAAGTTCAATAAATGATATTAACACTGCATTAGCCAAGAGACGGGACAAATAAAATACAACCAATAAAACAATTTAGAAATGGAAAGGGCAAGTTCAACACTTTCTCACTCTTCAAATAAACATTCCCAAACTTTCAAATAAACACTTTCACGCTTTTCAAACAAACACTTTCAGCACTTTCCAATAAACATTTCCATAGTTTCAGTTGTTTTTGCCAACTGGAAAAAAAAATTAAAAGATTCCGGTCACTTCGGTCAATTAAGTCAAACCAAATTCTTGCTGTTTCCACAGCTCATTTCTGTGAAGTTCAATAAACGTCTAAAAAAACGGATGACGCAATATTAGAACTTCATCAAATGCACTCATACTGATTTTCCACAGCCTTTTGTTTAAATTGCTTAAGGAATACACTTAATCAGGAATGCTCTTCATCAGTGACCACAGCCAAAATGCACATCTGAAACAAAAAGTTAACAACAGCCACAAATCATACAGCAGCAGGAGGGTGCAACTGAAATCACATTTACATGAGTACGGGTGTCACAAATTTCAAAATGTCAAAAAATGTCTGGTTTCTTTCAGACTAGTTAAATAAGTGGTATTTGTGTACCAGTTACAGATTGTGAAACTTGAATCAATCCTTACACTAAACAAATCAAATTATGGCTGACAATTTCACTCTACTTCAATTATTGCAAACAGTAGTGCTGATAAATACTAAAGATCTAACTTAAAAGGTGTATGTATTGTGCCACCTTCTGGTTAGGGTTGTTGGAACCCACTTTAATGGTTTATGCCAATTCAAAGAAAGGAAAATATCAGAAGATTTTCTGCCTTCTCCTTTCATCATCTCATTACAAAAGTCTGTCTTTTTTGTGTCAGACATTTAAAAGGAAGTGGAAATGCTTAGGGAATGTCTCCACTTCGCACAAAGCCTTTCAACCTGCTAATGTCAAAATGGTGGAGTCATTCAATAGAAACCAGAGCTGTGAACAGTGTTCATTTGTGACCTTAAACACACCCTGTGTACTGGAAATGTCAATATGCTTGTAATTAGTCTGTCGCTTTGCAATAAACACCATGAATCAAAAATTGAATTTCTTTTTAGATGAGACAGAGCTGGTAGAATATTAGTTGCATGTATGTAGTACTTAATCTGCCGCATTTCCCAAAAGCATTGTTATCGAAGTAGCACAAAGAAAAGTTAATCAATTACCAAGAGTTTTGATGAGCTTGCTTTTCATCCTGAATCTCTTTAATCATCATTCGAAATCTACTATAGTAGCATTTGAGTTATATTGCATAATGGCAGTTACAAGTGCACAGCTCTCAAATCAACTGATGTATGAATGACCAAAACTCTCTTTACAGTTGATGCCAAAAGTTTACATACACCTTGCAGAATCTGCTAAATGTTAATTATTTTACTAAAATACGAGGGATCGTGCAAAATGCATGTTATTTTTTATTTAGTACTGATCTGATATTTCACAAAAGATGTTTACATATAGTCCACAAGAGAAAATCATTGTTGAATTTATAAAAATGACCCCGTTCAAAAGTTAATCGAGTACATTTGCTTGTTTCTCAGTACTGTTGTTACCTGAATTGTTTAGTGATAGTTGTTTATGAGTCCCTTGTTTGTACCGAACAGTTTAACTGCCCTCTGTTCTTCAGAAAAATACTTCAGGTCACACAAATTCTTTGGTTTTTCAGCATTTTTGTGTATTTGAACCTTTTCCAACAATTACTGTATCATTTTGAGATCCATCTTTTCACACTGAGGACAACTGAGGGACTCATATGCAACTATTACAGGAGGTTCAAACACTCACTGATGCTTCAGAAGGGAACACGATGCATTAAGAGACTTTTTGAACTTGAAGATCAGAGTAAATTTAATTTATTTTGTCTTCTGGGGAACATGTAAGTATATTCTGAAGCTTAGGGCAGTCCTAAATTAAAAAAAAATGATATTTAGGCACAATAAGAAAAATGTACAATCTTCATTCTGTTCAAAAGTTTACACCCCTGGCTCTTAAAGGAGTAGTTCACTTTCAGAACAAAAATTTAAAGATAATGTACTCACCCCCTTGTCATCCAAGATGTTCATGTTTTTCTTTCTTCAGTCATAAATAAATAGTGTTTCTGAGGAAAACATTTCAGGATTTCTCTCCATATAATGGACTTCTATGGTGCCCCCGAGTTTGAACTTCCAAAATGCAGTTTAAATGCAGCTTCAAAAGGCTCTAAATGATCCCAGCCGAGGAATAAGGGTCTTATCTAGCGAAACTATCGGTTATTTTCTAAAAACATTTACCATTTATATACATAAAAGACAAGCATTTGAGGTTAAAAAGTATATAAATTGTAATTTTTTTTAGAAAATAACCCATTCTTTTGCTAGGTAAGACCCTTCTTTCCTCGGCTGTGATCGTTTAGAGCCCTTTGAAGCTGCATTTTGGAAGTTCAAACTCGGGGGCACCATAGAAGTCCATTATATGGAGAGAAATCCTGAAATGTTTTACTCAAAAAACATAATTTCCTTACGACTGAAGAAAGAAAGACATGAACATCTTGGATGACAAGGGGGTGAGTACATTATCTGTAAATTTTTGTTCTGAAAGTGAACTACTCCTTTAATGCATCTTTTTTCCTTCTGAAGCATCAGTGAGCGTTTAAACCTTCTGTAATAGTTCCATAGTCCCTCAGCTGTCCTCAGTGTGAAAAGATGGATCTCAAAATCATACAGTCATTGTTGGAAAGGGTTCAAATACACAAAAATGCTGATAAACCAAAGAATTTGTGGGACCTGAAGGATTTTTCTGAATAACAGCAGGCAGTTATGGCTCATGAGCAACTATCAAACAAAAAAAACAGTATTAAGAATCAAGCGTATGTAAACTTTTGAACAGGGTCATTTTTAGAAATTGAACTATTATTTTCTCTAAATAACATGCATTTTGTATGATTTGTTAAAATAATTAACTTTTTGCAGATTCTGCAAGGTTTATGTAAACTTTTGTCCTAAGCTGTATATAGGCCATACATATTTGGCTACTCCATAGATTATGCTGTTCTCTGCACATCTGTTAAGTTTCCAGACAAATGAGCACTTTAGGAAAGCAAAGCCCCTTATAATTATCCACACTATGTGCAATCACGCTATATACTTACGCAGACATTGCAAATGCTGTAACTTGTTCATATGGATGCAAAAATAATAATTGCATTTGCGTGCAGTGTAAAACAGCCGTACTCCATCATAAAATAATGAATGATCTTAGTTAGGTTCTGTTATCATTATCAGCAAACCCAGCCAGGAAATATGATCCTTTTTATGGAGAAATAGTAAAATTCAGGTCATAATTTAGTGAACACTTGTTTCCTATGACACATTAATCTTTAACTTAAGATCTGACATAATGTTTGCCGCTTGTTTTTCCATCTTAATTCTTACAAAATTTCCTTGTCTGAAGGAAATCTTTATTGTTTTAAGATTGTTTTAAAGGTGGTTTTATTTGCTTGAAATAAAGCAAATAAATTTCTCAGAGAAGATATACACACTCAAATTTACGGTCACATTATTGTAATCTCTGGGAGTACAGATGAGTTCAACTTTTGGCAAGTAGCTCTCAAACTGAGTTCAAGTCTGATTGGTCCACTGTAATCCATTCTTAACTAAAACTGTCATTTTCATGCCTATAATATATTTTGAAATACTGTCACAATGGCTTTGACTAGATCACTTGGATTTGGTTAAACTTACAAAATTGAATTTAAAATATTGGTTTAATACCAAATATATTCAATAATACTTTTATTCAGCAAGGACTGAATAAATTGATCAAAAGTGACAGTTTTTCAAACTATCTATTAAATAATGCTGTTCTTTTGAACTTTTGTCATCAAAGAATGCTTCATGTATAATGGGTTACACACAAAAACAATTAACAACTGTTTTTACCAATAACAAAATAATAATAATAAGATGTTTTTTGAGAAGCACATCAGCATATTAGAACGATTTCTGAAGGATCATGTGACACTGAAGACTCATGGCTGGTTTGCCATCACAGGAATAAATTACATTTCAAAATATATTTAAACTGAAAAACAGTTGTTTTAAATTGTAATGGTATTTCACAATGTTAGTGTTTTTTGTTGTATTTTTAATAAAAATATTACTTTCAAAAATACTTAAAAATTTTGGTCTGAGTGAATGGTCTGACATTTTGATATGATATCTACAGTCGTGGCCAAAAGTTTTGAGAATTACATAAATATTGGAAATTGGAAAAGTTGCTGCTTAATTTTTTATAATAGCAATTTGCATATACTCCAGAATGTTATGAAGAGTGATCAGATGAATTGCATAGTCCTTCTTTGCCATGAAAATTAACTTAATCCCGAAAAAAACTTTCCGCTGCATTGTTAAGAAGGCTTCAGGGCATCCAAGAAAGTCCAGCAAGCGCCAGGATCGTCTCCTAAAGAGGATTCAGCTGCAGGATCGGAGTGCCACCAGTGCAGAGCTTGCTCAGGAATGGCAGCAGGCAGGTGTGAGCGCATCTGCACGCACAGTGAGGCCAAGACTTTTGGAAGATGGCCTGGTGTCAAGAAGGGCAACAAAGAAGCCACTTTTCTCCAAAAAAAAACATCAGGGACAGATTGATCTTCTGCAAAAAGTATGGCGAATGGAATGCTGAGGACTGGGGCAAAGTCATATTCTCAGATGAAGCCTCTTTCCGATTGTTTGGGGCATCTGGAAAAAGGCTTGTCCGGAGAAGAAAAGGTGAGCGCTACCATCAGTCCTGTGTCATGCCAACAGTAAAGCATCCTGAGACCATTCATGTGTGGGGTTGCTTCTCATCCAAGGGAGTGGGCTCACTCACAATTTTGCCCAAAAACACAGCCATGAATAAAGAATGGTACCAAAACACCCTCCAACAGCAACTTCTTCCAACAATCCAACAACAGTTTGGTGAAGAACAATGCATTTTCCAGCACGATGGAGCACCGTGCCATAAGGCAAAAGTGATAACTAAGTGGCTCGGGGACAAAAACGTTGACATTTTGGGTCCATGGCCTGGAAACTCCCCAGATCTTAAAACGTGTGGTCAATCCTCAAGAGGCGGGTGGACAAACAAAAACCCACTAATTCTGATAAACTCCAAGAAGTGATTATGAAAGAATGGGTTGTCAGGATTTGGCCCAGAAGTTGATTGAGAGCATGCCCAGTCAAATTGCAGAGGTCCTGAAAAAGAAGGGCCAACACTGCAAATACTGACTCTTTGCACAAATGTCATGTAATTGTCGATAAAAGTCTTTGAAACGTATGAAGTGCTTGTAATTATATTTCAGTACATCACAGAAACAACTGAAACAAAGATCTAAAAGCAGTTGAGCAGCAAACTTTGTGAAAACTAATATTTGTGTCATTCTCAAAACTTTTGGCCACGATTGTACGTTTGATTTGCATATGCTCCTTAATGCAGAATGTCTTACTCTTCTAAATGTCTATTAGTCTTAACTTTTAACAGTACAATAGCATATAGATTAGATTCAAGCTGTTCAGTCATGTACTATAACTTCCATTCTGTACATATGTATTACATTTTAATTGGGAAATTTCCACACACAAGCCATACATCTCAAATGCCTTCAGGAATTTCTGATGTTTTCCATTTACGCACAGTTTGATGAAGTGACAAGGTGAAGTTTGCAGGCACCCATATGGACCTGCTGTCTCATTATTACATCAAATACACTTCTCTTCTGAACCTATAAACTAACTGAACGGTATGTTTCTGTTCTCCTAATTGTTCTACTAAAACACACCAAAGCCCTTGTGCTTTCCGCACACATGCGAATGCCCTACAGCTGCATGCTTCCAGTGTGTCCAAATGAGCAAATGAATACAAAATTAAAAACACTGCAATGACAAACACTCCATATGATGAGAAGGCCTCTTGGTGGAAGAGCTTTATGATATGAAGATTGAATGATGGCCTGTGAACATGGCTTTTCTTTGTGTATTTGTGTCTGCTTGAAATCAAGGCTATGCACCAGATGCTCTCACAACCTGCATTCCTGCAGCAGAAGCGTGCATAGTTCGCACATCCTATCAGCCGGCTCAATTTAAATATTTTGCTGTGCTTCTTAATTTTTCTTCAACCTTCTCACCGGATCCATTCCAGATGTGCGAGCCACAGGCTAAGTGAGGTGGCAGTAAATTGCACACCGGTGGTGTGTGAGCGCACAGTACAGTACATGCCAACACTAGTAGCCTATTTATTATATGACAAACACACGTTATTCTATGGAAATGTCATAATGTTCCTGTGCCTGACGGGCTCTGCCCTCTTAACTACATCAGATGTCAAACAGTTGTAGGCTACGTGATATTCAACACAAGTACTGAATAACAAGCTTATGAAGTTATGGCACCAGACACCTCTTATTTCGTTCAGCCCCACCCTGAGAGACAGAAACATGGACGAACCTCAAAATTCCCTTCACCCTTGAAGAAGTTAACTGTAAAATGAACATTCTGTCATCGTTTACTCACCCTCATGTCATTCATACTTGATAGATGAACACATATACATTGATGTGTTGAAGAATGCAGGTGGGCGTTCATTTCTCTGGAATGAGATATAAAGCAAAAATACCGTAACAGTGTTGTAAAAGTCAACTAAGACTCGTACTGTCTATAGTCCAAGTTGAAGACAATTCACACAGAACGTGTTTTGCGTTCTTTTAAAACACTGCGGTATAAACATGAATTCGATGGACAACATTTTTTCAGGATCCCCGTCACGAGCGTTTATAAATGATGAAAGCTGAAAGTACAAGCCTCCTTAAAAAAATAAAAATAAAACAGCCAGTAGCTGGCGTCAAGTCACTGATATTATCACTGAACGGCTGATTCATTCCAAAATGAAGCAAGTGATTGTCTTTATGAATGGGTTATTGAATCATTGACTCACTAGACCTTTTTCCTGAGTAAACCATGAGAGCCGCCATTCTGGACACCGGTCCTATTCAAATAGCCCCCATCTGTTTTTAATGTAGCTAACGTTGGCAGCTTCCTGTCTACACACACTCATTTGTGTTTCTGCTGTTTTAGTTTTTATTGTAAAGCACATTGGTCAACTCTTGTTGTAAGAAATAGTGCTATATAAATAAAGTTGCCATTGCCATTGCCATTAAACTTGGAGGAGTTAGGCACTGACAAATGACTTTCATTATTGCCAAGTGATGGCGCTATGGAGCCATGTGCTTTTTAAAAACATTTTAATAGGTTTAACATACGATTATCAACTCGGAATATACGATAATTTGACTAGAAACACTGAAGACCGGAAATGCAATTTTTTCGTTATAGAAATACAGCATAATCAGTCAATAGTGTTATAGTCATACAATGTACAGTGCCTTGCGAAATTATTCAGACCCCTTCATTTTTTTCACATTTTGTTATGTTGCTGCCTTATGTTAAACTACTTTAAATTAGGGCTGGGTATTGTGACCAATTTGGCAATTCGATTCGATTCTTATTTTTATGGTTTCGATTCGATTCGATTTCGATTTCGATTCAATTCGATTCGATATCGATTAGCTATCAATATTTCATTTAAAATGTTAGTTTTGCAGACATGTGATCCATATTTTGATATAAATGCTGGTAACTGAAACTCTCCTACTTAAGTTTATTACTGAAATACACATCTACATTAATAATAGGGTGCAGACAGTTGTTTATTTTAAACAACTTTTATTTTAAATGAACACTGTAACAAGAAGTCATAAATATGTGCATCCATTGTACACCATGTAAACAAACTGCAAAATGCACATTACTGTAAAAAATAAAAAGACTGTAAATGTGCAACAGTGAAATCTATTAAGAACTTCAAACATGTTTAAGAAATAAAACTTTTTTCTAAATTCAAAACACTCAAAACAGGCCCATCATAAAGCCTTTGTCTGCTTATACCAAACATTCTATGTCCATAAAACTAACAGTTCTTAACTACAGCCTAATCATTTTTCTGCAAAAAAAAGCAGCTGATCAACATGTTCTGATCTGATCTAAGGCAGCTCCTTTGTGCTGTGATTAGATCACCAGCAGTTGAGAAAACTCTCTCAGCAGGAACACTAGTGACACCTTCAGGACGAGAGGGGAATATTCATATCCTCTTACGTGAAGCACGTGCATTAAGAATCGATTCGGGGATTTCCCGAATCGATATCGTTGCGTTCAACTGAAGATCGATTAAAATCGGAGAATCGATATTTTTTACCCAGCCCTACTTTAAATTACTTTTTCACCCACATCAATCTACACTCCCTACTCCATAATGGAGGTTTTTAACATTTGTACAAGTTTATTAAAAATAAAAAACTGAAAAGATCCCGTTGCATAAGTATTCATACCCTTTTCTGGGACACTCGAAATTTAGCTCAGGAGCATTCATATTGCTTCTAGATGTTACTACACTTCGAGTGGAGTTAAACTGTGGCAAATTCATTTGAATGAGTATGATTTAGAAAGACACACCTCTCAGAAAAGGTCTAACAGCTGAAAATGCATATCAGAGCAAAAACCAAGTCCTGAGGTCAAGATAACTGCCTGTAGAGCTCAGTGACAGACTTCCGTTAAGGCAATGATCTAGGGAAGAGTTCAGAAAAAAATCTGCTGCATTGAAGGTTCACAGAAGCATGTAGCCTCCATTATCCATAATGGAAGACGATTGGAACAACTAGGACTCTAGAAAATGTCTGCCAGCCCCCATCCAAGCTGACAGAGCTTGAGAGGTGAAAACGTGAGGCAAAGAATGGCAGATAATTGCCAAATGCAGATGTGCAAAGCTTGTCACATCATACCCAAAAAGACTTGAGGCTGTAAAGGTGCTTCAACTATGTACTGAGTTAAGGGTATAAATACTTATGCAATGTACTTATTTCAGTGTTTTATTTTTAATAAATTTGTAAAATTAGCAAATCTGTTTTTTGCTTTGTCATTATTATGGTGTATGCAGTGTAAATTGATGGGGAAAAACGAATTTAAAGCAGTTTAACATAATGCTGCAACAAAACAAAATGTGAAAAAAATAAATTATAATCAACAAAGCTCCCTACCCTGCACAATGAAAATCTTGCTTACATCCTACCATCAGTCGGCCATATTTGCTGATTATTGCTGCTGAAAATGATCAATTATTGTCATGTTTTGGCCTGTACTAACTGGTTGAATACTATAGCATTACTTCCAAAAGTTCTAACAAATCAAGGAGAAGAGTGCAAAAACTGTCTGAGGAACAAAAGGCGTTTATGGTTGGCCAAACTGAACTAGGATTTCCAGGGCAAGAATCTTGACAACATTTGTGTTTGTTCATTTCCAGTCAGGCAGGTGAAATATCAAGCTGAAATCTTAATTAATATTGCTACATATCTTTACCACCTTTGTCAAAATATTGCACCCTTTTCTGCTTACTAAGTCGTTTTCTATATGATTTAGCCGCTTCACATGTTTTTTCTATGGTTTTCAGTATTCAGTAGTACATTAATAGTGCAATCCATGCTGTTTACATCTGAGTATGAACGGACATCTGGGTAACTGACCATATTGTGGCATAAGTGCAAACCCTGAGCTTGCATAACTCAGCATGAAACAAAATGCCATGCTTTAAGCAGTGAGTGGATACTGTGATACATTACTCAACGCTGCAAAAACACAATGTAAGCAGAAACCTTCAAAGCTCCCCTGATCGCAAACACAAATATGCTGATCGACATTTATCCAGTAAGAATGCAAATATACACACATTTATTCAATTTAGAAAGTTCTTAAATGAATCAATTAATCTACAAATCCGGTATGAATGATTCATTCAAAGCAGTCAAAAGTCTGTGGATTACCTTTATTACAGGGTATGCTACACTAAAATTTTAAGGCCCATATAATCCTAGACAGTATCCTCAAAACCTACAGGGTAAATATGCCTAGTTGTACATATAGGCTATATTTACTGCCAAAACAAGACAGGTTTTTGTAGCAAAACCTCGAACCCTGTTTTGCATGAAGAATGTTCAAGAAAAAAAAAACATATTTAGGCAAGAAACTGACATTATTTTTCAAGCAAGTCATTGGATTGCATCATACCGCATGATCTAAGGCATTGTTTACCCAAACGCCACACTGTTCAAATGAAATTAACAGGTACTTTAAAGTCATGAGCGCTGGGTCTCTGCCAAGGGCTGATTCATTTCGCTTTTCTCTGAATGGATTTTTCAAAGCGCAGAGCTGAAAAGAAAGGAAAACATTTAGTAGGAATGCGAATGTGAAAAAATGCATTGAATATGTTGCTTTATTGTGGGCAGATCACTTTGTTGATGTCATATGTTTTCTCTACAATTTCGTGGAGATTTGTAGATAAAAATTAAACAAGATATTTTTTATAAAACCCATGCAATTGACCACAGTCTACTAAGGCAATTGTTGGTACAGAAATTGGTATGCATTCTGAATAAAGACAAGTCAAAGGGAAGTGCACACAAGACTAATTCATACCAGAGAACATTTGGAGCTGTGTTCCAAATGATCTCCTTAGGCTGTTGGTGATGTGCTGGTAAAAGCCCCATTCACTCAACACACAACAGAGTATGGACTCAGTAATGAGGTGCAAGACATGACTTTCTGTCAGAACTCAGCAGTTAACTTTCATATCACTCCACTGGAAGTGCTGAAAGAAAGAACAAGGACACAAGTCTATTAATCAGGGATGCCTTTTCCCGTGGTGATGCAACTTGCAAAAAAATCTTCCACATTTTGCTATTACTTTACTTACATATTTTCTTTCGCCTGGACAGACACAAATGGTGTGACCTCGGTTTCAAATTTATGGAAGGAAGTGCAGTAAGACAGTTTTGGCAGTGCGAGTGCCTGTGCAGATGCCTGCCTGGTTAGAGAACACCATTATCTGGCAAGGCCTATTCATCAAAGGAGCATGGGGGACCTTATTCTAATTTACAGGTCCTGGAGCATGCAACAGATCGAATGTTATATTTGGCCCAAACGTCATCTCTACTGAGAGCTGGCTGCGAATTAAGAACATTTTCTCATACTGCTGAATATCTGTTAACCCTACATTAATACTGCAGGTCATCTTGACCCATCTGTTACCCTTATTTTGGGGATAACCTATTACAAGTACCACAAGTTACATAATCAGATTACTTTTTTCAAGTAACTAGTAAAGCATTACTTTTGAATTTTTTTAATTAAGTTACTTTTTTTTACCATTTATTGATTGAAAGCTCTCCTGTACCCATGTTGAGAGAAATCAGGTGTAATATGTTTCTTTAGTTCTAGAATAAATCTAAACATGCATTAATTCATCTCACTCACAAAAAACAGATTCAGTATTCCTCAAAATGAATAAAAACAGTAAAAAGCAACTCAGAATATGACACAAACCTGCAAAAATATTTGTTAAATAATACAAATATCCTTTATGTATTTAATCCTATTTTATTAACCAGGGTTTGCTGCTCACCTTCGATGATCCAATTCAACAATACTAATATAAGGAAAAATTACTTAAGATAAACTATCATTTTTTTTTGTTTGTTTTTTTACTACTGAAGAGTGTTGTACTTTCTTCTGTGTTCTACTGTACAGACGTGAATTTACTTTACTTTTCCTTCAGCCTGAGGCTTTTGGTGTGAAAGGGCTTTTACATTTGCCAAAAATAGAAGTTTTTATATTAAAAGCAAACAAGCAAGCCCTGCCCAGATTTAAAAAGTAATGCAAAAGTAACGTAACGTATTACTCTCCATAAAAAGTAACTAAGTAACAAATTTGAGTAATGCAATATTGTAATACATTACTTTTAAATTTATTTTTCCTTTTTCTCATGTTGTTACAAACCTGTATGTTTTTTGTCATCTGTGGAACACAAAAGGAGATAAAAAGTGGTATAAGTAATATACCACTTTGAATAGGCAAACTTAAATTAAATTATACTTGAGAGCTACAGAGAGGAAAAATTTAAAAATGTGTGTTAAAAAAACAGTTTGTTGTTTGTTTTTCATAAAGCATATGGCTTTAGGAGAGTTGGAATATAGGACACTAGTTCATTTGGACTAGTTTTATGGAACATTTTTTGTCATTGATGGAGCTTTACAGCTCATCTTTATGTTTCACAAGTGAGATCGAGTAAATAATATTGTTATATTTTTAGGAAACCTATCCTTGTTCCATATTCTGGGAAATTCTCACTAATTTCATTATTCTTTATTTGATCCAAGTCAATAAACCTTGAGTTAATTTTTTGGCGCCTTTATTTAGCATAAAATAAACATCAGCGTTTCATTTGTGTTCAACTCTGAACATTAGAGCTGATCAAGAGAGATTACTCATCACTGTTGGTAAAAGAAAAAATGCAGATCCACATTGAAAATCTTAAATTTTAAATCTAATTTATTCCACCGAAGATAAACAGAAAGTTTCGACATTTAGCGAAATTTTAAACAACATTCAGATGTAAAATGAATGAGAAATATTGTCCGATTTACTAGATAAGCCAGTTAAATTCCATTTTTTGTGACCGAGGGGATCATTAAGTGAATTGAGAGCAGCAGTACATAACGTTGTTTGGTCGGACTCTGCTGGGTAAACATGTCAATTGTGTTAAATGTTAAAACAATTCTCTGGCCTCTTGTTTGGACTGTGGTTGATGCAGGTTAGATGTTATGACCACTGTCTGGAGAGGTAGTGTGAAAACACACAACAGAGAGTGAATATGTAACCTTAGAAGGCAGCAGAAGCACCATAGAGATGGTCTGTTATGTGGTTACGAAGGACCCATGCCCTGGGTAAACCTAGGTATCAACACATTGTATCTAAAGTGCATCCATAACTCATGTAAACTTACATCCCAGGAAAACATCAAGTGTGATGGATCGATGAACCGTGCCATCTAGATGTATCAGAACACTCTTAAACTGAAGCCAAGGATCATAGAAGCCTAATTACGTTGAATTTTAAAAGCATTCCAGCAACATGCCCATCCCGCAACAATGAAACAGGGGTACGTTGTGACTCCCCTTGCAAATCCTGGCTGGTTTTAAAAAAAATCCACTATGGTTCCTTCATCCATAAAGGAATTTAAAGGTGGAATTGAGACTGACATGAGACAAGTCATAGACCCATATTTACTCAAACCACATATGATTCTCTTGGAAACAGCTGCTGAAAAGTCAAGGCCGTTTTCTGTGTAAACATCATCAGACCCAAACACTAATCATCTCTGGTCAGTTTGATGTCAAACAGACATGGGCCTGAGTAAGGAGTAGAGAAGTGAGACGGGAAAAGTCATTTGATTTCACAGTCAAAGGCAGCGAGGAATCTGTGGATATTTGGCCGACTGCTCTGAAATTCTAAGAAGTAACTTTTTTGAACAAATTTCCCTGTTGTCCTATTAAAAAAATATGTTTCCTGACACTCAAATGCAATATTTAAAAAATAAACATGCTTTTTGGCCTGTAGCGTCACATGATACACTCAAATCTTTGACGAAGTTCAGTCTTTGACAACATACATGAAAACATATAGTATTCACCTAGTTAGATGTAGAGATTGAAGGTACCGTTGCCTCACAGAAATTAGGTGAAATTTGATAAGCAGGCCAAAAAAATCTAAATCTGACCTGTCTGGTCCATTCAGATCTGAAAGAACAAGACTTTTACCTCCAAAGAAAAGGGTAAAGACCTTCTGGCCTCTTGGAGATATGTGAACAGGAATTATATTGTAAATGGAATTTTATGATTTTGGTTTAGTTTTTGTTGAAGAAAAATCTCAATCCTTCCATGACAAATTGAATCTATTTCAGAACTCTGAACACAATTGTAACACAATTACAGAGCTAACGTTTACTTCTTACAGTTGAATGCGATTATATAACCATGATTTAGTGCTTCTTTTCAACCTGTTCTTCCTCGGCCAGACAGGCAGAGCCAGTGATCAGAACTGACCACAGATGTGTTCCTTTGGAAATCTTTAAAGCATCGCTTTATAATTCACCGTTCAGACATTTTGAACATTATGCACTCAATCAACATCCAACAAAGTATTTCTTCTCAAGCTCTTATGTGAGCTGATTTTTTTCCCTGCAAGGGTGGAAACTGAATGTCTTCAAGGAGATAAAATGGATTATAGTGGTGTGCCCTCTTTTGATCTTTACTGAGTAACTTCCTCTCGAGAGATGGGCCTGCGTCACATTTTACCGTCTAGGTAGTGTACAAAGAACAGAAGTCAGAAAGAACATGATTGAGAGCTAAATGGGCTGCACTGTTGTCCCTATCTATGTTAAAGGGCAAAAGATAACCACTGGACTACAGAGGCTCCTGGGTTGCCCTGTGATGTGAGCTTTTCATGAGTAGGCCTAAATAAGAAATTTCTACAGCTGTTGATTTTTTATTGAATCAAAATGTTGCTGAGTCATGATGATTAACAGATCCAAAATTTCATGAAATGATTATCTTCCTGATTTCTTTTGGCTAGAGAAGACTTATCAAATTAGCTGTTTTTTTTATCATCACAACAATTCAGAATTTGATGCCTGACAATCCAAACTACACCCAACCCCCGTTCAAATACCTGTGGACCATCGGCAAACCAGATGCACTAACGTGATGCAAAGAGAGACTAGAACTTCATGACAGCTTGTCTGACTTTTTCGAGATGGAAGAGCTTGTTTGTTTTGGCTAGAGTTTAAACAGACTTGGTCTGGCAGCGCTAGAGGTTCGTGAAACTGAGATCGTGGGTGGAGAGCCATTTTTGCATTACACTTCAGATTAACACAGATTTTGGTGAAAAAAACATCTTGTGCAGATATTTCTTACCAGAAGATCATTAGCTGTCCCAAGGCACTGCAAAGTCATACTTTATGAACAGGAGAAGAGTGCAAAAAACTGTCTGAGGAACAAAAGGTGTTTGTGGTTGGCCAAACTGAACCAGGATTTCCAAAGCAAGAATCTTGACAACATTAGTGTTTGTTCTTATCATTTCTAGTGAGGCAGGTGAAATATTAGGCTAATATTTTAATTAAAACTGCTTATACATATCTTTACCACCTATTAACATTAGTTTGTCAAAATATTGCACCATTTCCTGCTTACTAAGTCCTTTTCTATATATGATTTAGCAGCTTCCACACGTTTTATCCGTGGTTTAGACATAAATTAGCAGAACAGTCAGTGTATTCAGTAGTACATTATGTGTGCAATCCACGCTGTTGGTTACATCCGGATATCGCCAATATGACATTCGGGTAACTGTCAAAATCGTGACATAATTGCAAACCCATATTTCACAATTCAATTTGTTTCTGAATCTCAAGTTTGATTTCCAAATTTAATTTGCTTTGATTCAATATTGATTATTTTGGATATATAGCAGGTACAGTATATGACAAACTTTCTCAAGGAAAAAAAATCTAATGCTATAAAATATACATGAGAGTCAGTTGGTACTGTACTGAAGGTTCAAATGAACTGATTTGTATACAAACGCTTACATTACATTTAATTAAGCTTTTATAATAATAAACTTACAATTATAATTAAAAAAAAACCCGAATTGGAGCAGAAATAGAATTATGTATAGGCTACAATTGGAATATAAACATTATTGCTGGCTGCATACATAATTGATGGATTTATTCTAACATAAATTAAACACTGAAGTAAAAAATAGTGAATATGTTATATGATGCATAGCAAAATGCTCCTCGAGTTCATTTTTCTAGCTGACTAACGAGTTATGGTGACCAAATATGTTTTTCTAAAGGAAATGTGATGTTACGTGACATTGTTTACAAGCTGTTATTGACGTCTTTTCGTAGTTGAAACACTGATTAAGCAAATACATGAAACAGGATACGCATTTCAGTAAGTTATACTCTTTCTTTTAACATACCTTCAGATGTTTATTCACGTTTTATGCTGAAACTGCATTAAACCGGAGGAGATGATCAGTTCACCGTCAAGCGCTTATTCTCTTGAACTGAGGAGCTATGGCGATCTGTCACTCCACACTAAACAGCGCCAAAACGACATTTATTGTTCGAAAAAGTTGAAGAACTTTTTTTCAGAAGCCTTTGATATCAAAAGATTATTGCGATTTATTGGATGGATGGCAAGCTACAATGTTTGTTCATT
Source organism: Garra rufa (assembly GCF_049309525.1). Lineage (NCBI taxonomy): Eukaryota > Metazoa > Chordata > Actinopteri > Cypriniformes > Cyprinidae > Garra > Garra rufa. Next base: position 18,324,048 of record NC_133369.1, on the reverse strand, counting down.
AACTGAAAACTATCCTTTAAACTATCATTTAAAATGAAAATTTGATGTTTATCTGCTTACCCCCAGGGTATCCCTGCTGAAAGAAACAGCTAAAACCAGCCTAGCCTAGGCTTAACTGGTTTAAGCTGAAAGTAGCTGGTTTTAGCTGAAATAGCTGGTTTTAGCTGGTTTTAGTGGCCCTCTAAAACAGCCTGGTTAGATCCAAGATGAAAATAATACCTAAAACCAGCCTAGGCTGGTTGGCTGGTCTTAGCTGGTTTAAGCTGGAAGTAGCTGGTTTTAGCTGGTCTCCCAGCCTGGCCAGGCTGGAAAAGTGGCCAAAACCCCTCTAAAACCAGCCTGCTGACCAGCTATAACCAGCTAAAACCAGCCAACCAGCCTAGACTGGTTTTAGCTGTTTTTTTCACCAGGGGTAGGTGACTTTGTTTCTTCAGTAGACCACAAACAAAGACTTTAACTCAAACCGTTGCAGTCTGTCAGTCATATAATGACAGTCAATGGGACCCACAGCTTTGAGATTAAAAAAAAAAACATACACAGACAAAAACAAGGTTGCGTCCGAAATCACATACTGCTTCAGTAGGTACTACATTTAAATTTGAACGTACTTCCCGACCAATTACATCCGCCGCGTCTCCACTTTCAACTATTTTTTGAATATGACGACTCCTCTCCTGGAGCCTCATGGGATAGAAAAGTGTCCATGGTATGCGTACTGCAGAATTTGGGCAGAAGCAGTAGGTCATCCGGGTACTTCTCACCTACTACTACTCGCCTTGCATACTGTTTTTCGCATACTATATAGTAGGGAAGTATGCGATATCGGACGCAGCGCAAAGTGAACCCTGCGGCTCGTGACAATACATTGAAGTCGGTCTGTGCAAGATAATTTTTTACCTCTGATCCACCGCAATATCCAACTGTACTGAGCGCGTTCACAACAGCTGGCGTGTGACGCGTCAACTTGCTCTGGCATAGTAGACGCATGCGTGGAAACGAACTGTCGTGAGTATACTTCACTCATTGTTTACACAGAGAGATTGTGGGTACGACAGCTACTCAAAATGGTAATTACTTGTGCTTATCCTAATTGTTGCAACCAATTAAAAATTAAAAGATTACATTTCGCTTGCGCAAACTCATCTGGGAGTGATCACTGACTCCCAACTTTTGAGCCTGATCGACTAAAGTTATGGTTGCTTGCTCTTCGTCAAGGACATTGCAGTGGATCAGATTCAGAGGTAAAAAAAAATTATACAAATACAGTTCAGTTTCTTGCACAGACCAATTGTTTCGTGTGTTAAGACCTCAATGTGTCGTCAAGAGCCACAAGGTTTATTTTTGGTTTTGTCTGTGTAGGTTTTTTTGACTCTCAAAGCCGTGGGTCCCATTGACTTCCATTATATGACTGACAGACTGCAACAGTTTGAGTGAAAAATCTTTGTGTTCTACTGAAGAAACAAAGTCACTTACATCTTGGATGCCCTTAGGGTAAGCACATAAACATCACATTTTCATTTTTGGGTCAACTATTCCTTTAAGAATCGATATTGTTTTGTAAAAATGAGAATCTATTAAATCAAGACATAGGCATTTTAGTAGGCCTATACTTGATATATGTGACCCTGGACCACAAAACCAGTCATAAGGTAAAATTTTAAAAACTGAGATGTATAAATCATATGAAAGCTCAATAAATAAGCTTTCTATTGATGTATGGTTTGTTAGGATAGGGCAATATTTGGCCGAGATACATCAATTTGAAAATCTGGAATCTGAGGGTGCAAAAAAATCAAAGAAAATTTAAAGTTGTCCTTTAAATTTTCACCTTTAAAGTTGTCCAAATTGAGCTCTTAACAATGCATATTATTAATCAAAAATTACATTTTAATATATTTACAATAGGAATTTTACAAAAAATCTTGATGGAACATGATCTTTACTTAATTTTCTAATGATTTTTGGCATAAAAGAAAAATCAATAATTTTGACCCATACCATGTATTTTTGGCTATTGCTACAAATATACCCCAGCGACTTAAGACTGGTTTTGTGGTCCAGGGTCACATATACTCGATATCCACCTTATTTGGCCATTTATAATTTGAAAATGTTGCTTTAGCTTATTTTAATTAAGTAAATCGAACAAGCAACATTTTTTTGGCTTTTTAGTGTAATTTAATCATGTGAACAGTTACATGTACATGTTTAGGCAAGTAAAATATTCATGAGCAAAGCTTTATAATTCCTGCTAAGCTTATAATAACTTGGCTTAACTATAAAGCCAAGTTTATAATGTGCGTTCCCACCGCCCCCCACACACTTTTCGGATTGCTCTTAAGCTCCTGGCTAGCAGGTTTACAGATCGATGTTTTCCTGTCTCTTGCTATGAGACAAGTAGAAGAGCTTCTGGCTGATCTCCTCAAAACAGACACAGAGCTGACACACAGTATGAAGAGGCCCTCCGAAAGGAATACAGCAAAGTTCATGGGGTTCGTCATACGCTATTCCAGTTTTGTGGATCAAAAAATTAAGCGTATTATTTCCTCGTCTTCAGCTAAATGGGGAATTACATATAGCGGAGGGGTCCTCATAAACACTGGTGGTTTGAGAAGCGTGCTCCTGGCACCGTCTCCATCACCGGCTGCCAGCAGATAATGCTGCTCTGTGATTTATGTGGTGCGAAAACTGAGGCTACAGGGAGCAGTGAGCTAAACAAGTGGAAGCTTCAAGGAGTAACTTAACAGAGGATAAACACATTAGAGGAATGTAGCGCCACACACAAGCCACAGTCCTGGCTCGGATGTGGCTGTCTGTGTCTGGTATTCACTTGTTCCATAAATTGTTTTAATTGTTAATGTCCAGAACGCCCAGATATGATGATCCCCATGTGATATTACCAGTATAAATGACATAAATCAAATCGTTTTGGCTTTTTACACTAAATCAAATTATTTAAGTGTTAACTATTTACTATAAATATTTTATTTCATTTGAAGCCTGCAGTGTTTCATGCCGACTATACATTGCTGTCCGATAAAGATGACTAATGCACCTTGCTGGAATATTCCATAGATGCACATAAGAAATCATAACTCGCGTGACAAGGCATGTTTTGATTATCCTGCGGCAAGGTTTCGATTTGAAAGAGGCATATACCTTTTAGCCTGTAGCATCTTCTCCATCTGGAATTTGTCTAGTGACAAAGAGGAGCTCAAATGTTTTTAGTCAAAAAAATGTTTATGATTTCTGCCACAGCATATTACAGTCTAACCAAAGAACGCTGAGGGGGAAACAGCCTAATTGCACTGTTTATAAAAGATCATTGTGAATTTGGGATGCTTTTTGTTTAACCAGAAGCTCTTATTTTGCTTAAAATGATACGCTACGCTTACAAACAGATGAAAGATTTAAGTGTTTACATTCATAAACTCAAGAAAACACACTTCCTGGTTTGTCTCGCCTCACCACTTATGTTTCCATTTGTTTGTGTCATATACAGAAACATGATTTTTTAGTTTAGAACTCATATTTACTCAAGTAATGTTTAGATTTTTTTTTACTTATTAAGCTGTTAATATAACTATTATCCTATAAGGTTTTCTATTACTAACAAGTATGTGACTTAGAAGTCTGTACAAAGCCTCTGTGATTGTCAGGAATGAATTGTGAGGTCACTTGTTGAGATACAGATGATTGTCATATTGCATTTCCACATGCTTGCCAATAACGTTCACCGCTCTGAAACAAAAAATCAGCCTCTGGCCTTTTCCTTCGAAAGCTGTTTCAATCAAACAGCTGAATGTTTTTGAATGTCAGGAAAACATCATTTTATAAACAAAGATTTTGGCTTTTGTAATGACTTACAGTGTTCAGTTGTGGTTACCGCTTGTCACTGGTGTGAGAACCGCGAATAGTGTGCATATGACTCTGTATTAATTTCCAAACATTCCATTCCCACATTCTCAAAATAAACGAGTAAATGTAAATAGTAATTGTAAGGTTAAACTATGTTAATTTGTCTACACTTATCCTTTTGCATAAAAGAGCAACTGTTTTTGTCTTTAGTCTGTTAGTATTTTGCCTTCCTGTTTTGCCAGTAGTCAAGTGTTGCCAATAGCGTATTTAACTTGATGGTTAAATGACCTGTTTAGCCTAAATCCTTGTTTAAGTATAGCTTTATCTGTACTTCCCTTTGCTGATGAGAATAATTGATAGCATTTGGTCTTTTAAAAGGACAAACTGTCTGCTTTCAATTCTTTTTTTTTCTAAGCTTTAATCTTGTATCATTTACTAGTGACTCAGCTGTAATTTGCTCGGTGCAGAAGGGGCGTTGAGGCCGTAGGCCATGATGACTGACTGTTGAAAGGTAACTCTGGAATTGGACGTCCATATCTGCACTACAGATGATTATATGACACATTTGTGCTTCGGTTTTTATCTTTAACACATTTGACAAGTTGACTTTGAACATCAGTTTTACATAAACACTAAATAATATTTAATACACACTATCAGTCAAAAGTTTTTGAACAGTAAGATTGTTTTATTGTTTTTAAAGTAGCCTCTTCTGCTCACCAAGCCTGCATTTATTAGATTTTTTTATTTGATTTTGAAATATTTTGTACTATTTAAAATACCTGCTTTCTATTTGAATATATTTTAAAGTCTAATTTATTCCTGTGATTTTAAAGCTGAATTTTTAGCATCATTACTCCAGTCACATGATCCTTCAGAAATCATTCTAATATTCTGATTTGCTGCTCAAAAAACATGTATTGTTATGTTGAAAACAGCTGAGTATATTTTTTTCAGAGTTCTCTGATGAATAGAAAGTTCAGAAGAACAGCATTTATCTGAAATAGAAATCTTTTGTAACATTATAAAAGTCTTTATTCTCATTTCTAATCAATTTAAATGATCCTTCATAAATAACAATATTAATTTATATAATTTGAAAATATTTCTATAATTCTATAATGAAAAAATATTTTTATTTTAGATAAATGCTGATCTTTGGATCTTTCTATTCATAAAAGAATCCTGAAAAAAAATGTACTAAACTGTTTTAAATTTTGAAAATAATAATAAGAAATGTTTCTTAAACTGAAAATTAGCAAAGATTTCTGAAAGGATCATGTGACACTAAAGACTGGAGTAATGATGCTGAAAATAGTTTGATCACAGGAATAAATTACATTTTAAAATATATTTATATTAATATTATTATTTATTATATTACTATTACATTATATAATTTATATTATTGTACACAGGTCTATTCTGAATTAACCAGTGTTTTTATACATTTATTTATTTTTCATTTCATATTTTGTTCTGTGTTCTATTTTAGTTTTGTTCTTGTATTTATATGTGTGCAGTGACAGAGTTATTACCAAGAAAAAATCCTTGAGCAAGCACACTTGATAATAACTCTCTTTCTAAAATATAAATTAAAATAACAGAATTGTATGCACTCCTGCTTCAAAATATTAAATATGTCTATATTTTAGTAAGTTACATATTATATACTATATATTGTTATATATTTTAAAAACATTGTTTCAAGTACAATATTTATAGTCAATAATACTATGTTATATTACAATGTAAATAATTGAATATTAAAATCTAGGTTAAGCCAATTATATTTTGTAACATTAAAATTTCATCAAGTTTCAATCCTATAGTTAAATATTGCATAATTTTTCACCTCTTCTCCTGTAGGGAATGTCCAGATTGATTTGATTTTTAGCAATCTAACCAATGAATAAATAAGCATTCATCCTTGTACAAACATATGTGTGATGCTACAATTTTTTTAAAACGTTCTTTTGAAATTGGACATTCTACGAATTTTTTCATTGACGTAAAAAGTATGAGTTATTTGTTTCAGTCAAGTGTATACACCTGAATGATAAAGAGGATGCAGGCCCTGAACAAATAGCCTCCTTAGTTCATTTCCACCACCGGCCAGACGCATCCAAATCCAGCAAAGGCTACGGTCTCGATCCATCATTACTTTCTCCCCGTGTGGCTGCCGGGCAGTTTACTGGCAGTGCTGAGAACAGATTAAGTGAATACTTAAAGGGATATCATGACCCTGCAACTTTACCTAATCTTGACGGAAAAATCAAACAAGCAAATTCTCCCTCCCCGACTAAAACAAAGTGGACCTATCAGCAAGCCATCTTCAAAATACCTCTCACTCTGGCATCCGTCATTGGAGCACACCTGTTTGCAACTGCAGTTGAATTGCTCAATAAAATATAATACATGCTGAATCCTTTATTTTAGGATGGCATTGCTCAATATTTTCTGTTATCTAAGAAGAATCGATGCAGCCTGGGCTGTTATTTAGTGTTTAGCATGAAACTGTGGTGTCCTCGCTTGACTTTTAGTGTCAGGAAAAAAGATTCGCTATTTCGAGGCAATCTAGCAAATGTAACCACGTTTAAAATGTTCAACTGCACATCAAAATTAGCTCAACAAGTTTCTGGAATATAAATCTGTCTCTACAAATCTTCTCCAGATATTCTTAGTGCTTCAATATTCAGATATCTAGTGCAGCCAAATCATTTATTGCTCGATGAGTAATTTCCAAAAATTCTTGATGACAGTTTTTTAATAGACAACAAAATACTGTTTGAATCCAGTCCAATCCAGTTCTTATACCAAGCAATCATAGAAATAAGCAAAAAGGCTGGAGCTTTCATAAAAGGATTTGAAACAAAATATAGAATTTCACGCAACCACATCACCATTCAATTTTAATAGCCTTTCAGAGAAGTCCTCTGAGAAAATGTCTCAGGAAATCATGATGATTTGCCTCTCATTTTCTTTTATGATGTCAGCTTCTTGTTTGAGCAAGTCGGAGAAATGTGGGTCTTAAAAGGGAAAATTAAATGTGAAAATAATTTATGTGTTGTTTTTGTTTTCTCTCTTGGTTGACCTCTATTTCCAGTGCATTTCTGATGTTGTCACATTTGATTTTAACTGAGTGAATGTGACAAACTGGAGAAAAACAGAAACTGTTTGTACAATATTAGTGCAAATCTTATTCCTCACAAGGAGTTTCATTCCTGAACACCTAGGAAATCATAATTTTGTTATTAAAGATATCTTCCGAGATTCCAGCGATATGTCTATAGAATACTAGTTTTATACAAGGTATGCCTGGTTCTCATTGACCGTGTGGGCCGCCCCAGAAGCCATTATCTACGCATTCCACACAGGCTCTGCGCAGGTTTTAAGTTTACACGATACACCGGTTGGCAACACAACTTGTATTGTTGGCCCAAGCTGAAAACTGTTTAAATGCATCTGTGTAATGTTTGCTTTAATTCTATTTTGACAGTATGCTAAGTTTATAGTTCCGTTCCCCAATTTGGTTCATTAAACTTGGGTGGAATGTATTCTTGTAGAGTAAAACATGTGCTGAAAAAAAAAAAAAACAGGTAAGTCATACATCTTGTTGTAACATCTAATTTTAGAGATCAAACAGCTCTCTAATCGGTCTAAAAGTGCAAGACAAAGTCTTGATTAAATGTAGCGAACAGACAAGGGTTGAAGCTTAAAGACATTGGACAGGACAACGCAACTGAAGCAACAACTATCCCGGCATGCCCTCTTCTGGGTATGCAGAGTCCTGCATGAATTTAATGTGTTTTAAATATGTTTCTCTGTTAATTGTGGAGATAACTTGCTGGGTTGGTCTAAGAAGAAGTCTTTTAAAGCAAAAAAGTCAAACAAGTAGCTCAGGGTTACCAGCTTTGTACTCTTTCAGACCCAGAAGTATTGAACAAATACAAAGAAAATTAAACAAGACTTGTTCATTTAAAAAATCGTTAACTGTTGCAACTGTCTATGATTTTTTTAGTTAAATGATTATACAAACATTTTCAAGTATCATTCCTGTAGTTAATCAGTTGTTATAAGGTCATGAAACTACATGCATAATAATTATAAAAGATGTTTAATGTTTGAAATAGAGTTTAACATGACCTCTGTACATGTTAACCACCCATAGACCAGTTTAGCTTGTGTACATTGACATACGCTACCAGTCAAAAGTTTTTGAACAGTAAGATTTTTAATGTTTTTTTAAAGAAGTCTCTTCAGCTCACCAAGCCTGCATTTATTTGATCCAAAGTACAGCAAAAGCAGTATAATTGTGAAATATTTTTACTATTTAAAATAACTGCTTTCTATTTGAATATATTTTAAAATGTAATTTATTCCTGTTTTATCAAAGCCAACTTTTTAGCATCAATACTCTAGTGTTCAGTGTCACATGAACCTTTGAAAATCATTCTAATGTGCTGATTTGCTGTTCACGAAACATGTATTATTATCAAAATTCAAAACAGTTGAGTACAGTTAAGCAAGGACGCTCCAAATTGATCGAAAGTGATGGTATAAATATATTTATAATGTTAAAAAGATTTCTATTTCAGATAAATGATGTTCTTCTGACATTTCTATTTATCAAAGCATCCCGAAAACATTCTACTCAGCTGTAATTTCTAAAGGATCATGTGACACTGAAGACTGAGCAATGATGCTAAAAATTCTGATTTGAAATCGCAGTAGCTAATAAATTTCATTTTTAAATATATTTGTAAATAGAAATCAGTTATTTTAAATAGTAAACATATTTCAAAATGTTACTGTCTGCTGTACTGTTCAAAAACATTTTACTGGTAAATAGTGAAAGTATGGCCAAATTAAATGAGGGATTTTAGATGCTCATAACTAACTCAAATTTCAGTCTGAGGAGTTACTGATAGTTTCGTTCTTTCCACGTGAAGGGAAAAAAACGAACAAAAAAAATCGTCGCTTGAATGATGACGCATTTCCGGGTTTGTGTAGTTTATTGTAACACGTGGAAATCTCCAGTGGACTGAAGTTCAGTTATATTTCTTTATTTACAGTATTAGGACTGTCCCGGAATAATCGATCACAATGGTAAAGGCAAAATTCAAGGGGAAAAGCTCCATAAATCCCTCAAACTCCAGCACAAATCCCGGTAAGATTAAATAAACCGCTGGTCTGTCTGTGAACTGCTAACATTAGCCAGCTAAAGCTTTAGCCAACTCTTGTTGAGCAAATATAAAGAACGTTCTGTAGTTATTTTTTCACCGTTGCATTTGTTAGAGCATCATTATTGGTGTTATTTATTGGATGTTTAGGACGTCTGTCAAACCTTCAAGTGTCCCTTCAGAAGCTGCTAGCACTTGTGTTGTTAAGACTAATGATGTCTGTGTACCAAAGTGCTGTGTTTCTACATGACATTTAGATGTGTTTAAGAATATATTAATTACAAACTCATTTTAGCCGCTAAATATTGTTGCATTGAATCGGTATAAATTGTCAGTCTAAGCAATAATGGCTGTCACTTACAATAGCTGTCACATTAAGTTGGTCTTTTAGTGCCATTTTGCTCCAAACACTGATTAATTTCTTACACTGCTTATAATAAACAAAATATAGTCTTCCTAGAATATTTTTCGTATTGTGTTGATATGTTCTCTAAACTGACAAGACTTCTAAACTTAGTCTAAAGTTAACAAATGTTTTGAATGTAATCAATGATTATTTAAGGGGAAATGCTACAATTTGTACACTACCGTTCCAGTTTGGGGTCAGAAAGATTTTTATTTTATTCAGTAAGTACACAATAAATCGTGACAGATGTTTACAGTGTTACAAAATGGAGCAGTTGCTGCTGATAATTTGACTTTGCCATCACTGGAATAAATTACATTTTAAAATATATTCAAATAGAAAAGTTAACCTAAACTGTTAAATAAATGAAGCCATGGTGAGCATATTTTAAAACATTTTTTTTTTAAAGAAAAAAACTTTTGGTAGACTTTGGAAATGACAAAAGGGAACCCTGTTATTTGTGGCCCTTGTGTTTTGATTCAATGTCCTTCACAGTTACACAGTGTATATAAAATTGCAGTAATTGCACTATATGTCCATGTGCATAACAATGTTTGTCTTTTTTAATATTCTCTATTCCACAGACCGGGTCAAGGGAACTGGAGGGAACAACATGAGGGACCGTGCCACCATCAGACGCCTGAATATGTACAGGCAGAAGCAAAGATGGTAACAGCCTGACCTGTCATTTACAAAAGTACAAAATAACAATTCAGAATGCAATCAGAATGAGCTTTATTTGCCAAGTGAGCACAGACACACACAAATTTTATGATTTCCAGTATGTTAGGGTGCTTGCTTACATTTGTATGTAACAAATATAAAGAAAAAAATAAACACAATTTAATTAAAAACTAGTAATATACATCTAGATGGATAAATGTGCATTAAACACTAATCATAGAGAGCTTTTTATTTACTTATTTCAAACAAAAACAAATCCTAATCCTAACAAAAATTAATTAAATGAAATTGTAACAGATATCTTTTTTACTCATATGCCCACAGTAACAATCGAGGTAAGGTGATCAAGCCCTTGCAGTACCAGAACACAGTTGCTTCTGGAACTGTGGCCAGAGTTGAACCCAACATCAAGTGGTTTGGTAAGAGCAGTGTCTTTTATTCAGTTTAATCTTATTGTAATATTTTTATTGTAATCGTAATATTACAGTCCACTTATTCTGAGGTCATATGTCCATATTGCATTTGAATATTTCTTTGATTTTCCCACATGCTTCCTGTGCAGCCAATACACGTGTTATCAAGCAGTCATCCTTACAGAAATTCCAGGAAGAGATGAATTCTGTAAATAAAGATCCATACCGAGTAGTGATGAAACAGAGCAAGCTACCAATGTCTTTGCTGCATGACAGAATAAAAGCACATGTGAGTATGCACTCAAGTTACACATACATGCTGTTTCTATACTCCATGTGACCTGATGAGAGAAGATAAGTAGGCTAACTGTTTGCATACAGTTTGGTTTGTGATTTTTCAGAGCAGGGATCCAGTATTGTATTGTGATGAGCTAAGTAAAATAAATCGAATCAAGTAGCGTGCATCTCTTTAACTTTATTTTGTGTAATAGTTTTAGTCATTTTAGCACTTCAACTTATTTCATTCATTTGTGACACTGGACCACAAAACCAGTCATAAGAGTCATAAGAGTAAATTTTTGAAATTGAGATTCATTAATCATCTGAAAGCTCAATAAAGCTTTCCATTGATGTATGGTTTGTTAGGATAGGACAATATTTGGTCGAGATACAACTATTTGAGAGTGCAAATTAAGTTTTGATATACAAAATATCTTCATGGAGCATGATCTTTACTTAAAGGAACACTCCACTTTTTTTGGAAATAGGCTCATTCTCCAACTCCCCCCGAGTTAATAAGTTGATTTTTACCGTTTTGAAATCCATTCAGCCGTTCTCCTGTTCTGGCGATATCACTTTTAGCATAGCTTAGCATAGATCATTGAATCCTATTAGACCAATAGCATCACGTTCAAAAATGACCAACGAGTTTCCATATTTGTTGTATTTAAAACTTGACTCTTCTGTAGTTATATCGTGTACTAAGACCGGTGGAAATGCAAAGCTGCGAGTTTCTAGGCTGATAAGATTAGGAACTACACTTCCATTCCGGCGTAATAGTCAAGGAAGTTTGCTGCCGTAATATGTATGGCCGAAGCAGGCGGAGTATTATCAGAAATGAGTTCCCAGCTAGTTTAGCATTTGCGCATGTGCTGCGTGGTATTACTGCTCCTGCTTCAGCCTTATTACGGCAGCAAACTTCCTTGACTATTACGCCGGAATGGAAGTGTAGTTCCTAATCTTATCAGCCTAGAAACTCGCAGCTTTGCATTTCCACCGGTCTTAGTACACGATATAACTACAGAAGAGTCAAGTTTTAAATAGGACAAATATCGAAACTCGTTGGCCATTTTTGAACACGATGCTATTGGTCTAATAGGATTCAATGATCTATGCTAAGCTATGCTAAAAGTGATATCGCCAGAACAGGAGAACGGCTGAATGGATTTCAAAACGGTAAAACTCAACTTATTAACTCGGGGGGAGTTGGAGAATGAGCCTATTTCCAAAAAAAGTGGAGTGTTCCTTTAATATTCTAATGATTTTTGGCACAAAAGAAAAATCTATAATTCTGACCCACACAATGTATTTTTGGCTATTTCTACAAATATACCCGTGCTACTTAAGACTGTTTTTGTGGTCCAAGGTCACATTTTTTTTAAGGTTTTTATTTAGTAAGGTTTGTATTTTATTTTATGTGACCCCAGTTCAATTACCAAAAATTATTAGTAATACTTTTAGTTAATGGGACATTAGATTAGACCGTTTCTGTTTATGTAAATCGTTAAAATCGTAAAAAAAATATAGCCTCATTAAAGCAAAAATGTTTCTGACATTACACTCCAAAGGGAAAATTGCCTCTTCACAAAATTAATTTCTGACTTGAATGGCCAGCTGCTTATTTCTGGCAGTTTCCTGTGAACAACTGGCTGTTGCTCATGTGTATTTAAATAAATCTGGAAACCGAGGGTGCAAAAAAAATCTAAATATTGAGAAAATCACCTTTAAAGTTGTCCAAATGAAATTCTTAGCAATGCATATTACTGAGCAAAAATAAAGTTTGGATATATTTTGCAAAATGTTGTGAACTTTTTCTTCGAGACCAGGAGACGTTTGGATATCTTGAAGCAGAAGTTTCTCTTTATTGAGATACTAGCTGTGCGTCGCTGCAGTCATCAAAAGTCGTCCGACTAAGTCAGATACATTATAGTTTATATACATTTCCAAGGGGGAGGGATACATAGAGGTGGAGTCAATCTAAACAAAGCATGCAAATGCAGTACAGGAATCAGCCCGTTACCGGAGTCTCAGCCCTGATCTCATTATCATAACAGTGTCATTCAAAGGCATAGGTGCTAATCCAATCAGGCTGACAGTATTGCCCATACCTTCACATTACCATAGAGACAAAGGAATAGATGTACCTTGAGAACAAAAAGGTTAATGTCTCAGACACCTGGGCTGCCTGATTTGATCTTCTTCGAATGTCATCATCTGTAGCTCTATAAGCTAAATACAATGTACTTCACTTTAGATTTTCCTGTGATGCTGTGTAAGAATCTAGGTTCAGCATATCGTAAACAGATTCTTAAATTTGTAATCCCACAATATCTTAATGGAACATGATCTTTACTTTTTATTTCCAGTGATTTTTGGCATAAAAGAAAAAATGTATAATTTCTACCCATACAATGTATTTTTGGCTATTGCTACAAATATACCCATGCTACTTGAGACAGGTTTTGTGGTCCAGGGTCACATTTGTTTAAGGTTTTTATCCAATAAGGTTTGTATTAAATTTCAATTACCGAAAATGATTAGTAATACTTTTAGTTTTTGTAGATCATTAAAATCATAAAAACAAATAGCCTCATTAAAGCAAAACTGTTTCTGACATTAAACTCCAAAAGGAAAATTGCCTCTTCACAAAGTTAAGTTTAACTTGAATGGTCAGCTGCTAATTTCTGGCAGATTCCTGTGAACGAAAGCAGTTTTTCATAACACCTCTTGGCAAAGCATCTTGTAACTTGTAGACCTCATGTATTACATGCGGTACTAAAACAAGAACACAACAAGAATATTGTTGTGCTATGATAGCGGTACAGAGATTTTGTTATTCTGACGGCATTGCCTGACCTGCGATAGAACTTGCTCGTTGGCACCTAAGCACCTACCGTCTGCCAGTAGTGAAGAACAGAGCAAAAAAAAAAATGGGCTCAGAATAAAATGTAAGGGTTTGCTCTGTTCTTCATGTTCCTTCTGCAAATGTTGTTGATTTGCTTCAACATATAAACTGTTCCATGTGTGAGCAAAACCTTTTAGGACTATGTCCCAATGAACGTCCCAATCTACTTTTGTTTTCGCTGTCTCAGGACTATGACACACTCCTTATGCCGTCTCAGTTATTGATTTTTATCCTCTCTTTTTGATTTGTGGTGTTTGAGCTGCTCCTCCAGCATGTGCCATAATGCCCATTGTTTGCGCACATTTTTTTTTCTCTTTCTCAGAAATATTTAGAACATTTTGTGATGTGGCGGTTAGCCTCAAAGCAGGTTGTTTTTTTATCATCCATGTCAATTGTTCCGAAGAAATGCAATCTTACCAGAAGTACAATTTCTTACGAGAAATGTTACTGGCTTTGACAAGATCTGTAAATTGCTTGTTTTATTCCATCCTCTGTTGCAACAGTGGTATGGCTTCCCTTTTTGTTTTTAGGTCATTACAGATTGCAATTTGGCCTGGTTCAGTTTTAGACTTTAACTGTAAGAAGTTTTGCTCATTATTCTTTGGCTTTTGTATGATTTTTATCTTAAGGCATGTTCTTTAGTATTGACGCTATTAATTATTAAATTAGCTGCCTTTTCTTTAAATATTATGTTCTATATAAAAGTATCTTATGCCTCTAGGACTATTTATTTGATTATTTAATTAACTGTACTATTATTAAAGCAGCTATATTATTATACAGCAGCTATTCAAGGTTAAATGATCCTTCAGAAATCATATTAATATGCTGCTTTAGTGCTGAAGTAATTTCTTAAATTATTATCAGTGATAAACTGTTGTGCTGCTTATTTTTGTAGAAACCATATGTTGTTGTTTTTTTTTTTTCAGAATTTACAATGTAGATTAAAATGCACTTTTGATCAATTTAATGCATCCTTAATAAAAGATATTTATTCCTTTTAAAAAGGATTATTTTCTTCTAAAAAAAATAACCACTAAGCACAAGCTTGGGAACAGTACTGTATATAACATCCTATATATGTAAAAGAATGCATGAAAGCTGGTGTTTACAAACCTAATGTAAACCACATCTGCGTTTAGTTTGAGAACTGCAGATTACCATCTGATTTTTTTGGAATGTGTCTAAACAGTTAGATCGGATTTAAAGTTTTCCATGTTCGGGATTTGACAGTGTGCAGTGCTTTCTGGAGCTGTAGCCAAATACACACATTTACCCTCATTTAGTAAATTATGTCACTTGGCATCGTGTTCGGGCTTAAATCTTTACTATAGTAGATAAAGTGCAGACTATACTGTCTAAACAAACTGATTTCATCACTTCATCACACAGAAAGCGTCCTCAATCCTCAAGAGAAGTTAGGGAAACAAAATAGATTTGTCTAACGTGAACTGCCATGTTAATATATGCTTTATAGAAGAAGTCATGTTGTTTTGTGCGGCACAGAACTTTATGGCACACTCTCTTTAAGCCATAAAATGTGCAGAAGAGTACTCTCTGCTCTCCCATAAATCATCAGGGCTTCTCTTCCTAATAAAAATGGTAGCACAGATAGCTGTCAAAATGCTTGCATCAGCTGAAATATCAGATGCTTCACCAAAGAAGTTATAAAGATTGATGAAGAGGATAAAACGGTTCTCATGAAATATGTTTGTCAATTCTGCTGGTTCTTGTAGAACTCCAAGGTGCACATTCTGGACACAGAGACGTTTGAAACCACGTTTGGGCCAAAGGCACAAAGAAAGAGGCCCACCTTGTTTGCGGGAGAGCTGAAGGACTTTGCTGAACAGGCAGAGGTCTCTGCTCAGAGCTACAATGCTGAGAAAGACCGTGATTTGGTGACTGAGGACAGCGGAGTCAAGTGAGCGAGTGACTTCCTGGGATAATGAAAATATATAGTTGTACTTAGTACAGGAACAAACTGTAGCCTTGTTTGACGTGACTCGATAAATGACCTAAAGCCATTTTATTTCCCTGTCACTGCAGGGATGAGGCTCGGGAAGATATCTTCAAGAAGGGGCAGTCAAAGAGGATCTGGGGCGAGCTTTATAAGGTAGCTATTACCATCCCTCCCAGCACTTTACTCATCTTTAAATGACATGAGGCTAAGTAAGTAGTGACAGAATATTCATTTTTGGAAATGAATATTCTGTCACTAATTACTTAGCCTCATGTCGTCCAAACCCATAAGACCTTCATTCATCTGTAGAACACATTTTAGATGACATCTAAGAGCTTTCTCACCCTGCATAGACAGCAGTGCAACTACCATGTTCAAGGCCCAGAATGATAGTAAGGACATCGTTAAAATAGTTTTAGATGAAAATAATTTTATGAAGCTACAACAATGTTGATCCACTGATGTCACATGGACTGTTTTAACAATGTCCTTACTACCCTTCTGGGCCTTGAACGTGGTCGTTGAGTTGCTATGCTATCTATGCAGGGTTTAGAAACGGATTCTCGGATTTCATCAAACATATCTTAATTTGTGTTTCGAAAATGAACAAAGGTCTTACGGGTTTGGAACGGCATGAGAGTGAGTAATTAATGACTGATTTTTTTTTTCATTTTTGAGTGAACTCTTTTAGTTTTAACAAAAACCATAGTACTGACAAATGACGCCACATCTTAAAAAGAACCATGTTTTGCACAGGTGATCGACTCCTCAGATGTCATTATCCAGGTGTTAGATGCTCGGGACCCTACGGGCACTCGTTCACAGAGCATTGAGACCTATCTGAAGAAGGAGAAACCTTGGAAACACCTCATCTTTGTGCTCAATAAGTGTGACCTCATTCCCACATGGGTTACGGTAAGAAATGAAAGTGGAACACTGCAGTACCAGTTTTAAAAATCCTATACAGCCTATGTCAGCTGTATTTTAAGGACAACTGAGGGACTCATCTGCAATTATTACAGAAGGTTCAAATGCTCACTAATGCGCCAGAAGGAAAATTTTTTTTTTTTTTTTTTTCATTTAGTACTGCCCTCCAGTGACTACAAGATAGTTACATGTTTCCCAGAGACAATATAAGTTAAATTTACCCTCATCTTCAAAATCAAAAAGGATTTTATCCCCCGGGAGAATGAACAGAATTGAGTACATTTTTCTTATTTTGCCTAAATATCTTACAGCCCTTCAGAGGCTACAGAAGATAGTTACATGTTTCCCAGAAGACAAAATAAGACAATCTTCAAATTCAAAAAGTTTTCACCCCCTGGCTCTTAATGCAGTTTTTTTCCTTCTGGAGCATCAGTGAGCATTTGAACCTTCTGTAATAGTTGCATATGAGTCCCTCATTTGACATCAGTGTGAAAAAATGGATCTTTAAAAATAGTCATTGTTGGAAAGGGATCAAATACACACAAATGCTAAAAAAACAAAGAATTTGTGTGACCTAATAGATTTTTGTGAAGAACAGCGAGCAGTTTAACTGTTCAGCTGTGGATCATTCAGGTAAAAACACGGTATTAAGAATCAAGCTTACGTAAATACTATTATTTTCTTTAGTGGACTATATGCAAACGTCTTTTATGTGAAATATCTTATTCAGGTCAGTACTAAATAAAAAAAGAACATGCATTTTGTATGATCCCTCTTATTTTGGTAAAATTAACATTTTGCTGATGAAGGTGTATGTCAAATTTTGACTTGTACTTCAGTAGCGAAATTATTAATGATGTAAGGTACATTCACTTAGAAATGTCTTATATTGCCATAGAAATGGATAATTCTGAGGATGTGAATCGCTCCTAGTAGAACATCATGTGCTGTCATCTTGAAATTACAGGAATTATGACATTAGTTCAGTCTAATAAAAAAAAAAAAACCTAGAGTATCATGTTGTAAGCTTACCAAGTTCCTGCCAACATAATTGTTGATCCAGAAGAGTTAGGATGTATGGAACCACCTATGTAGGCAGTAGGTCGCAAGGCAGCTCACTAGGTTTCTGGAGCAAGGCCACTGTCTGCAATGTGTCCTGTCGTAGATTCAATTCTACCGTCTCTGGAGTCTGTTTCACTAACAGACAGGCATGTTTATCTTGGTTTGCCCAACATTTGTAATAGTTAACCAGTTAAAGGCTCCTTCCCTGACAGATATTTTTCCGTCTCTCACATCTATAATTCTTGTTTGTAATTGGTGTTATTGGTGATTCTGAAACGCAACAACAAGGAATGAGGGAGTTCCACCAGCTGTTTATAAGCTGCAGGCCTTTGCATTTAAGCCAAAAAAGAATTTGCCTACCTCCTCCAGATTTATGACTGAGGTCTTTTGTAAACCGAACAGGCAAATGATTGGGAAACCCATTAGTTTTGTTGTTGAAAGGGAATCACTTATCATTCTGCGGTGATTCTTGTTGGCCAGCGTGTGCCCTTTTTTTAATCTGTTCTCTCTTTTCAAAAACAATTTCATAGATCACTTTGAGTGTCTAGACCTAGTTCGAAATTTATAAACTGCAAATACGATCGGATTTTAATCGGAATTCCATGGATTTCATCCTATGTCAAAAGTGAGGATCAAATTAGATTTCTAAAGGAAGAAACTAACATAAAAATGTCATGTGTACAAATTATTTGTGCTCACATACCAGTAATAAAAGGAATAGTTCACCCGAAAATGAAAATTCTGTCATGAATTACTCACCCTCATGTCTCTCCAAACCTGTAAAACCTTCGTTTGCCTTCAGAACACAAATTAAGAAGTTTTTGATGAAATCCGAGACCTTTCTGACCCTGCATACACAGCAAGGGTCCTACCAAGTTCAATAGTCAGAAAGGTACCAATTTTACACCATTTTGGAGAGTACCACAACACAGACAAGGCCTTGCTAGGAGCCTTGCTGTCTGTGGAGGGTCAGAGAGCTCTTGGATATTTTTAAAAATATCTTAATTTGTGTTCTGAAGACGAACTAAGGTCTTAAATGTTTGGAATGACATGAGAGTGAGTATTTAATTCTATTTGGGTGAACTATCTTTTTAAAATAATCCAACATTAAGAAAATATTAGATGAAAAGTATGGAAGATAAATGGGCACATTATGCCCACCCTCATGATGTTCCAAACCTGTATGAATTTCATTCTTCTGTCGAACACATACTATGGAAGACAGTGGCAATGACTTATTGCAAAGGTGGCACATTAACTTTGCAGTGAATTTACTGAACTCTTCTAAATGACCAATTTTTCCCCCCACAAATGTTTGTAAGGGGCAGCCGTGGCCTAATGGTTAGAGAGTCGGACTTGTAACCCAAAGGTTGCAGGTTCGAGTCTCAGGTCCGGCAGGGATTGTAGGTGGGGAGAGTGAATTACCAGCGCTCTCTCCACCCTCAATACCACGACTGAGGTGAGTCCCTTGAGCAAGGCACCGTACCCCCAACTGCTCCCCGGGCGCCGCAGCAATGGCTGCCCACTGCTCCGGATGTGTGTTCACGGTGTGTGTGTGTGTTCACTACTGTGTGTGTGCACTTGTATGGGTTTTATGAATCATTCGTAGAACGTTTATGGTTACCAGAGCTGGGTTTTGACACCCATTTCACGATTCGATTTATTACTGGTTCCCAAGCGTGCAATTCGATTCAATCTCTGATTCGATTTGATATTGACTATTTTGTATATTTATAAGGTTCAGCACATGCCAAATTTTCCTAAAACAATGTCTCTCAACTAATTCTGTAAAATATTTTAATTTTATGCAGATATTTATAGTAACTGCATTACTATAATATTGAAGGCTAAAACTAATTGATTTGTATACAAATGCTTAAATTACACTCATTTAAGTTTTCAATTACATAATTATATTTCTACTCAAAGTTTTTTTTACAAATTTAACGTTAAATGGTGGCTGTCATAAAAATTGACGGATTTGTTCAAACATAAAGAACAGTAAAAAATTATAATGAATATGTTATAATAGTACATTTATTTAAAATCGTCCTCTCTAGAGTAAATTTTTAAGTTTATCACAACTATTTTACAAACTATTTGTTTAGTTTTTTTTTTCCGGAGGTAAATGTGACATTGTTTACAAGCTGTTATATTGACGCCTTTTCACGGTTTAAACACTAATTGAGCGATTTACATAAGACAGGATACAGATTTCGGTATGGTGAACTTTTTCTTTTAACATACATTTAGATGTTCATTCATTTCGTACTGAAACTGGTATTAAAGAACGGAGAGTCGGAGAGATCTGTCACACCACATTAAACAGCGGCAAAATGGCATTTATTGTTTGAATATTGTAATAAAATAAACAGAATTTGAAATGAGACTTTGTTTTCGATTTTAGGTATTAAAGAATCAATATTGTTTCGTAAAAATGAGAAATCACTATTTTTTTGCCCTGCCCTAATGATGATTTTTATATATGTGGCCCCTATTTTGTTTTTTAATTCTTGCTTATTCTTGTGTCTGTGTTGTAGAAACGCTGGGTTGCAATTCTTTCTCAGGAATACCCCACTTTGGCCTTTCACGCCAGCCTTACCAACTCCTTCGGCAAGGGCTCCCTCATCCAGCTCCTGCGGCAGTTTGGCAAGGTGAGGCTTTAAACATTCACAGCATGTTTTTATGCCCATACACATCATCATGCCTTGGAAACCAGGGGGCAACAGATTTGAAACGCAAAACAGTTTCGATCCACGTCGTTTATCTACTCAAGCTGCCGTTTCAGGACAAGGTCAAACTATTTTTTGGTCCGTAATGGCAACAGATGTAGAAAGTTGTTTGGTTGGGTACCAGATGCACCCCATACCCTCCCATGCGATTGGGCTCCTGTCCTGTCTTCACATCTGCCTCGGAGCTATTTTTGGGAGCTCAGCCGTAAACAAAAAATTGGAAATACTAAAAAGGAGAAAGGGCTTACTTAACATAAATTTTGTTGAGAGTTATATGACAAAACGCTCTTTTAGGAGTTAGAAAACAGCGGTGCAAAAATATCACGGTTGCCATGCAGGCAATATAAATCTGCAGGTGTAATGACATTTAAGAGGCCTTTGTAGGTTGTGTATCAAGTCTTTATTTCTTGAGCCCCCTTTTTAAAAGTCTATAATGAAATGTGAGCGGGAATTATTGGGGAAGGGTTGATCCAAGGTTGTCTTGTTTTTCTGACCTCGATACCATGAAACCGATAATACATCTTAACAGTATGTGTGTATTTCTTCTATTTAATTGCTGCTTTTCAAAATGAAATTTGCCGAGTATTAACATGTCCATATTGATTTTTGCTCAGCTCCACTCAGACAAAAAGCAGATCAGTGTTGGTTTCATCGGTTACCCCAATGTTGGAAAGAGCTCTGTTATCAATACCCTGCGCTCCAAAAAAGTCTGTAACGTGGCACCCCTTGCTGGTGAGACAAAGGTAAGACCTCAGAAGCTTTTTGGTTTCCATCTCAGGGATGTGATTTTTCCATGTTTAGATGGATTTCTGTATTTTCCTACTTCTGGAAAACCATGATGAGTTTTGTAACTGAAATTATACTTGTTCTTGTTATTGTTCTATAAAATAAAATAATTATTATTCTATATTACAATAGTATTTGTGTGTGCAATAGTAGCATATTTCTTTTCATATTTAAATAATAAAATAAAAATATATTTTTTGTAATTTTATTATATTTTAGGATTTTCGGATTAGGATTTTTAATGCTTTTTAATAAGTTCTCTTTTGCTCACTAAGCCTGCATTATTTGATCTCAAATACAACAAAAGCAGTAATATTGTGAAATATTTTTAAATTATTACCTGTGAATAAGTGAATATATTTTCAAATGTAATTTATTCCTG
The DNA here is from genome assembly GCF_049309525.1 of Garra rufa. Lineage (NCBI taxonomy): Eukaryota > Metazoa > Chordata > Actinopteri > Cypriniformes > Cyprinidae > Garra > Garra rufa. Next base: position 18,302,471 of record NC_133369.1, on the reverse strand, counting down.
TGATAAAAGCTGAATTTTCAGCAACATTACTTCAGCCTTCAATGTTACATGATCTTTTAGAAATCATTCTAATATGCTGATTGGCTGTTTAAGAAAAAAAAAAAAAAATATATATATATATATATATATATATATATATATATATATATATTATCATCAATATTTAAAACAGCTGAGTACATTTTTTTAGGATTCTTTTGATGAATAGAAATATCCAAAGATCAGTATTTATCTGAAATAAAAAGCTTTTGTAACATTATACACTATACCATTCAAAAGTTTGGAGTCAGTATTTTATGTATTCTTTATTTAGTAAGGATGCTTTAAATTGATTAAAAGTGATAAAGACATTTATAATGTTACAAAAGATTGCTATTTTAGATAAATGCTTTCTATTCATCAAAGAAACCTGAAAAAATTCTACTCAGCTGTTTTTAACACAAAAATAATAATATTTTTTGAGTAGCAAATCAGCATATTAGAGTGATTTCTGAAGGATCATGTGACTGAAGTAATGATGCTTAAAATTCAGCTTTGAAATCACAGGAATAAATTACAATTTAAAATACTTTCAAAAAGAAAATAATAAAAGAAAAATATTTCCAAATTATACTGTTTTTGCAGGCTTTATGTTAAAAAACATAAAAAATGTTACTGTTCAAAAACTGTTGACTGATAGTGTCTATTTTTTTATCAATTAGTTTTTTAATCAATTAGTTTCCTTCAACTTTTGCTATTAGCTGATCACGTGCCTTTATTTCTGTTTGGTGCTAATCTGAAAGTACTACATTCCTAAAGGCATAGTTTACCCAAAAATGAAAGTTCTGTGATCCGTTTGCTTACTCTAATGCTATTCCAAACCCCCTGTTGACACAAAAGGAAATTTAACACAAACTCTGTTATTTATTGACAAAAACTTTGAAGCAGGTGCCAAAATATGATGAAAAAGCACTATTAATAACCTATAACACTGTATTTCAAGTCATCTTCTGTTCAAGAGTTTAGTTTTTATTCAGCTCTTCCTATAACATACATGTGTTCATCATGTACTGATTATGAACATCAGGGGACTGAGTGATTCCTCTTGCATGTGACATTAAATGATTCTGAAATTTTTTTAGCGAGTGTAAGGTTACCTGCCAGCTCCTAACATGTGGTAACATTTTGAACGGCTTAAGTTTCCAGCATTTTGGTTTTGGCTGAAACGTTTGTGTATTCATGTTTTTGTGTGAAATGACTTTTTTATGTTGTCAAATTTTTCCTCTTATTTGACAAACATGGAACTGAGAAATGGTTTTCAGAGAGCGAGCGAATGTGCAAAGCAAAAGAAAAACATTACTGACGGAGGCCAGATTGAAATCAAATTCTAAACAAATCTGGACTTCCACGCTCTTCTGTTTATATTTTAAATGATAAATTGAATCGTTTAAAATTTCCCCTGTGTGCCCTGATTTGAGTGATTTTTCAATTAGTAGTCATTTTCTGTGTCCTATTTTCTTTTCCTTTTACAACAGTTTTTCTAGTTTGATTATGAGATTGATAGATAGGTTTGATTTTAATAGCTTAAAAAAATAGTTTAGCTTCCTTAACTAGTTTTTCCTATGCTGAAATTTGAAGTTTACCAGAATCACAAAACAGTCTATTTAGTTTTAGTTTTATAAATTTAAAGGTTAATTGACTGCTTGCTAACTTGCCAAAAGTTATTATGAATTGCATATATTTAAATGCAGTTCGTTATATTGAAATGTTTTCGGTCTATGGACTTTTTGTGGCTCAAGCTCAGCTCTTTCTTTCTGACAGGTCTGGCAGTATATCACACTAATGAGACGCATATTCCTCATCGACTGTCCTGGCGTTGTCTATCCCTCCGACGACAGCGAGACTGACATTGTGCTGAAGGGAGTGGTACGATGACCTTAATTCTCAAAGTCAACGATTCACATTTGGCAATCCCAGCAGCTTCATCCACTCACTTCGTATCCATTGCATTTAGGTTCAAGTGGAGAAGATCCGATGTCCAGAGGATCACATCGGAGCGGTGCTGGAGAGGGCCAAACCGGAGTACATCCAGAAGACATACCGCATTCCGTGTTGGAGCTCTGCCGAGGATTTCCTGGAAAAGCTTGCCTTTCGCACCGGAAAACTGCTCAAGGTCTGGCCTGATTGTGGAGTATCTGATAAAACGAACTGTCAGCTCGGTCCTCGCGGCACATTTGTTTATTCTTTCCTCTAGACTGTCCGATTGAGATGTGACGGTTTGCTTACTTTAAGCCAGTGGAAAACATTTAATTTTAAGTTCGCTTAGCCAATTTACAAAACTCTAATGCCAAAACCACTAAGATTTAGTACAGAATCAGATTTTTTTTTTAAGTAGTTTTTTAGTTCACATCTTTATCTCTGTCCAAATACTGTACATGTTGGACCTGTAATGATTGGTATGTTGTGTTGTTCCACTTACACAGGGTGGAGAGCCAGATCTGCCTACTGTGTCTAAAATGGTTTTGAATGATTGGCAGAGGGGACGCATCCCCTTTTTTGTGAAGCCCCCAGGATGCGAGAAGGATGAAGAGGTAAATTTGTTCTTTTTCCATGTTAAAAGGATTAGTTCACTTTCAGAACAAAAATTTACAGATAATTTACCCATCCCCGTGTCATCCAGGATGTTTGTGTCTTTCTTTCTTGAGCCGATTTCAGGATTTCTCTCCATATAATGGACTTCAATGGTGCCCCCAAGTTTAAACTTCCAAAATGCAGTTTAAATGCAGCTTCAAAGGGCTCTAAACGATCCCAGTCGAGGAAGAAGGGTCTTACCTAGCGAAACGTCATTTTTGAAACTCACTATTTATATACTTTCTAACCTCAAATGCTTGTCTTGTCTATGTCTGCGTGAACTCTGTTTTTTCAGGTTCAAGACAGTTAGGGTATGTTGAAAAACTCCCATCTCGTTTTCTTCCCCAACTTCAACATTGTACAGTACATTGCTGCAGAAGTACCGACCCAGTGTTTACAAAGTGAACATGCAAAGATGATCAAACGCCCTTTACAAATAAAAAAATGTAAAACAGCGATGTAAGACGATTTTGAAGTTGAAGACGACAACGAGATGGGAGTTTTTCTGACATTACACAGACCTGGATTAAACAGAATACACATCGCAGAGTAGTTCACTTTCAGAACAAACATTTACAGATAATGTACTCACCCCCTTGTCATCCAAGATGTTCATGTCTTTCTTTCTTCAGTCGTAAGGAAATTATGATTTGAGTAAAACATTTCAGGATTTCTCTCCATATAATGGACTTCTATGGTGCCCCTGAGTTTGAACTGAATTTGAATGCAGCTTCAAAGGGCTCTAAACGATCACAGGCAAGGAAAGAAGGGTCTTGTCTAGCAAAATGATGGGTTATTTCCCCCCAAAAAATTACAATTTATATACTTTTTAACCTGACCGTCTTGTCTAGCTCGGCAAGACGAGCATTTGAGATTAAAAAGTATATAAGTTTTTAGAAAATAACCGATTGTTTTGCTAGATAAGACCCTTCTTCCTCGGCTGGGATCATTTAGAGCCCTTTGAAGCTGCATTTAAACTGCATTTTGGAAGTGCAAACTCGGGGGCACCATAGAAGTCCATTATATGGAGAGAAATCTTGAAATGTTTTCCTCAAAAGACCATTTCAAAAAGGGCAACCCACTAACTTTGTGTTGGTAAGGTTTTTTTCTGCAAGCATGTAAACAAAGAAGCGCATTAGATTTCGCTCCCCCCGTGACGTAGGAGAGGGACCTTATTATAATATTACAGCCCCTTAATCCGCATGTTTCCACCAACAACAACGTCATTTAGTTGTCACAAGCGACAGCAGTGTACCAGTTGTAACGCCATGGCAAATGTTCAAGCAAAGCTTGCTAACCGTTCTTTCGTTGGCTGCACAAATGAGCACAGAACACTATTTATAGTTACTATTTAGATCTATTTACTGTATATTACACTGCTGCCACACAGATCTAATATAAACATGCTATTTCTTTCTCAGCTGTTTAGCTGACTGACTGACTGTTTTTGTAAATCCTGTGTGTTTTTAACATAAACTTCTGTGTATTTGCCAGTTTAAGCGCAATAAGACATGAAAGAGTAGTATTTAGTTTAATACTCACATGCCGTGTGACAGCCCCTTTAAAACTTATATGGCTTTAAAACGCATGATTTCAGCGCCATAGACATGATCATCAAAACCAAACAGATGTTTTGTGGCAGAGTATCTGAAGTATGAGCTGTAAAGGCAGACTTGTCCTAAAAAAGCAGTTCATTTGCATTTAAAGAGAGACGTATATTACATATTGTGAAAGGGGCATAATGTCTACTTTAATACCCTACATTGTTTGTTTTAGCCAGAACAACAAAATTTCACTTTAGTATTCAAAAATGGTTTCCAAGATCATCACTGCTGCATGTTTTGCTAAAATTAAGAGCTTTATGTAGTTTTAAAAAACGACAACATCGTTTATATGTAACTTCCTTAATGCATATTGAATTACTTGGTATAGCTCTTATTTTAAATCACTGTGGCCAACAAAATTACTTGAATTTTGCCAGTCTTTATACTGGCAGACCCTAATGCACTTTTAAACATTTAAATGGTCTTAAACTGACACTTGATCTTTCTACTCAGAACAAGGCACAACCAATGCTGGAAATGCCTGAGATGGAAACCAAAATTGAAGAGTTGGAAAACAGACTTGAAGCTCAGGATGTGGAGGAGGCTTCATCTAGCCAGCAGGAAGATCAAAAGCAACTGAGACAGAATAAGCAGGAGATGCAGAAAATCTTTAGCAACCTCAAGCAGAACTTCGGCAAAATAAACGTCGCTCCCGAGTTCAGCGAGGAGGACCTTGTGCCTGTTGAGATACCTGACATACTGGATCCCTCCTGGTCAGAAGATGAGCAAGACGAGGACAATGAGGAGGATGAGGAACAAGTGGAAGAGCAGATAGAAGAAGAACAACAACAAGAAGAAGAATCCTCAGTTTCTGGCTCCGCAACCAAAGCAGAGAAAAAGAGCACGCGTGACGCGAATGAAGAAATGGATGAGAAGATTAACAAACTGAAACATTTTCTCGATCGTGCCAAGTCAAAGCACTTCTCTGCAATACGGTTTGTTTAAGCTCATATTGATACAAAACACAAACTACAAACACAGAATTACTTCAAACTATAATTAGTCAAATTATTATAAGGTTATGAGAGGGTTCTTTGACTCTTACCCTATTACAGTAGCCTGTTTAACTGATTTAGGCAGATTTGTTTCACTGCTTAGCTCTGATCTATAAATATTATAATGCTGTCTTTTTTGTTTTTACAGAATTCCTAAAGGCCTTTCTGAAAGGGTGTTCAGTGAAACCATAGCAAAGCAGAATGGTGCAAAGAATCAGCAACAGAAAGGTACAACCAGCTAAACCAAGTTAATGCCTAATGTTTGTGTATCAAAAAACACGGTTGCTAGAACTGTGTATTTAATGCACACAAAGCACAATTATTATTATTGTTATGTGAATTAATGTTTGTATTATACAGTAGTCAGCATTTGAAGTGGATCAAAACCTTTCATCAAAGTTGTCCTAAAACCAAAACAATACTTGTTCTTGTCTTAGGACAACTTTGATTAACTTTTTTGATCCACTTCAAATGTTGACTACTGTATTCTGTTTATATTCTAATTATTCTATTATATTTTATATCATTTTTTTTTAAGAAAAAGAAATACTTACATTACTTTTTTTTAACATTTTCTTGTTTTAATTTGAAGAAATCTTTTGTGTTCACCAAGGCTGCCTTTATTTGATCAAAAATACAATAAAAACAGTAATACTCTGAAGTATAATTGCAATTTTTAAAATGAGTTTTCTGTTTTAATATATTTTAAAATTTAATTGATGTGATGGAAACGTTGGATTTCCTGCAGTTATTACTTCAGTCGTATATACACTACCAGTCAAAAGTTTATGAACATTAACATTAACTAACAAATTTTTTTTTTTTTTTAAAGAGGTCTCCTCTGCTCATTAGCCCTGCATTTACTTCAAAAGTACAGCAAAAACAGTAAAAATTTTAAACTTTTTACTATTTAAAGGACTGTTTTCTATTCAAATATATTTAAAAAATGTAATTTATTCCTGTGATTTCAAAGCTGAATTTTTAGCATCATTACTCCAGTCACATGATCTTTCAGAAATCATTATAATATTCTGATTTGCTGCTTAAAAACATTTTTATTATTGTTGAAAACAGCTAATTAAAATTTTATCAGGTTTCTTTGATGAATAGCAAGTTCAGAAGAACAACATTCATCTGAAACAGAAATCTTTTGTAAATCTTTTATAAATGTCTTTATCATCACTTTTGATCAATTTAAAGCATCCTTGCTAAATAATCAAAAATAATAATAATTATACTGCTTTTTACCATTACCAAAGCTTTTTATTTCAGATAAATGCTGATCTTTGGATCTTTCTATTCATCAAAGAATCCTGAAAAAATCTACTCAGCTGTTTAAAATATTGATGATAATAATAAAAATAATAAATGTTTTTTTGAACAGCTAATCGGCATATTAGAATGATTCCTGGAGGATTATGTGACATTAAAGACTGGAGTAATGATGCTGAACATTTAGATTTGATCACAGGAATAAATTTTTAAATGTATTCAAATAGAAAACAGTAATTTTAAATAATATTTTAATGCTTTTGCTGTATTTTGGATCAAATAAATGCAGGCTTGGTGAGCAGAAGAGAATTCTTAAAAAAAAAAAGAAAAAATCTTACCCACCCCAAACACTACATATTAATTATTGTGGTTGACAGCAATAGACAGAATATTTTCAGGGATGTGTCAGAGATTAGCCTGTGTCTGGTGCTTCAAATACGTGAGTAATGACACTCATCCTTTTTTGGTTTTCCAGCCGTGAATTTGGGTAAAAAGAGAAAAGCTCTGGAAGACGATGAGCCTGCACCACCTACCAAACTCACATCTAAAGAGGTATGTACTGTTCCCCTAACTCAATCATCTTGATTCCTCGATCCAGACATCTCACATAAATTAGAGACCAAGCTTATCATCATCTCTCTGTTGAACCTTTTCACCTCAACAGAAAAGAAGACTGGAGCGTGCCCAGAAAGTGAAGAAAGTGGGTGTCCGCTATTATGAGACACACAATGTCAAGAACAAGAACAAGAATAAAAAAATGCCCTTGGATGGCAAGAAAGCCAAACGAGCTAAGCGATAAAACCTGGCCAGATACCCAGTCCCAGTCACATCAATCCCAGTTTCCAAGGTCATGTCAGTGACTAGTTTGGAACATCTGGTGTGGAATTACAGTGATTTGTGAAAAAGTGAAGGTTTGGTTAATCGATGATACAATCGTTCCAATGCACTTTATTCATACTGTGGCACCAACCATCACCCTGAACAATAAGTCTGACAGCTAATTCATTTCAGAGCTTTTAACCTAAGACAAAGTCCTGATTCTGCAGTGTTGAAATGTGGATCTTGTATTTGTGTATCTATATGTGTTCTTTTTCTTCTGTTTAGAGACAAAAATAATAAATACTCAAAACAGATGCTTTAATAAATGTTTTATTCATTGAGAGAGTTAGTGTATTGTTATTGAAATAATATTTAGGCCTTATTCCTCAGGGTAATTATGCCTTCCATCTGTGTCTAAAAAAAGTAAACAGAAGCATGAGAGTCTGAATACTAATGTCAGAAATCATGATTATGATGATCTTTGCTTTACCTTGAGTTGCTGATTAGTTCGTTTAAGGAACTGGACCTCTTCTCCATGCTTCTTTTCTTCAATTTCCCGCTGTTCTGCTTCCTGTCTCTTGATGGCCTCACATTTAGCCTTCTGTTCGTTCAACAGCTTCTCCAAATCTCGTTTCTCAGTCTCTAACTTTAAAATCTACCAAGAGTTGTGTCTCAGCAAGCAGAAAATGTTTTTTTCTTTTTTTTTTTTTTATCCATACAGTCAAAGTTAATGGGGTCTAATATTGTGTTGGACACCATTGACTTTCACTGTAAGTTCAAAATATCATGTAATAGTTCTTGTTTTCTGTTACAAGAGCAAGATCACCATATATAAACATACTAAAATTGATGTTACATGACTTATATGTAGTATATTACTTTTATTTAATAGAAAATATAAGGTAAGATACAAGTTATTGTAATTGTCACTTTATTGATTCAGTTTTAGTAGATATAGCTTGATTTATAGTTAAAAGCTATTCTTTATGGTTACATTATTATTATGTTATGATATATAATATATATGTACACTACCAGTCAAAAGTTTTTGAACAGTAAGATTTTTAATGGGGTTTCTTTAGGTAAAGAAGTCTCTTCTGCTCACCAAGCAAGGAGCAAATCAGAATATCAGAATGATTTCTGAAGGATCATGTGACTGGAGTAATGATACTAAAAATTCAGCTTTGAAATCAGCAATAAATTATATTTAAACATATAATCAAAACCGTTATTTTAAATAGTAAAAATATTTCACATTTTTACTGTTTTTGCTGTACTTTGGATCAAATAAATGCAGGCTTGGTGAGTAGAAGAGAATTCTTTAAAAGACATTAAAAATCTTACTGTTTAAAAACTTTTGACTGGTGGTGTATATATAACTATTGTAGTTATTCTAGAATATGAGTAGAAAAAAGTTAAAATAATTGCTTTCAGCAATAATCTACCTTGTTCTCCATGTCAGTCATTCCATGCTCTGCTTGAAGTGCTTTCCTCATGCCAAAGGCCACACTGCTCTCGTACAGTGTTTGATAGGCAGCGATGGTCATGCGAATCTCGTCTCTTACTTGCAGCAGCAGGAGGCCCCGCTCGGCACAATTAATGGTGACCTGTCTGATTAACTCATCTAAGAGATTTGAAAGAGGGAATGCCATGTAAATCTCATAAGCTATTAATATGACACTTAATTGGCAACGTGTATTTATACCAAAGCACTGGGAGTAGAGCTCCCTGCGCACAGGACAGATGCCTGTCTCTCTGGCCTGCCTCGCCTGCAGACTTCTGTCCAGCTGTTCTTGCAAATTAATAACATCCATACGCGTGCACGGAGCGCTGGATACCGGCTGTACCCACAACTGGTTGTCCTCCATCCATTCCCTGCAACATAGCCATTTATAAGATTTACATGCTACCTTTCAAAAGTTGCATTTATTTCATTAAATTACAATATAAACGGTATTGTAAAATATTATTTCACTTTAAAACAACTGCTTTATATATTTACTTAAGTCTTAAAGGGATAGTTTATTAAAAAAGGAAAATTCTGTCATTAATTACTCACCCTTACATCGTTCAAAACCCATAAGACCTTCATTCATCTTTGGAACACAAATTAAGATGTTTTTGATAAAATTCAAAAGCTTTCTTACCCTCCATAGACAGCAATGCAACTGATACGTTCAAGGCCCAGAAAGGTAGTAAGGACATCATTAAAATAGTCCATGCTAAACGGTCAACCTTAATTTTTTAAAGCTATGAGAATGCTTTCTGTGCACAAAGAAAACAAAAATAATGACTTTATTCGACAATTTCTTCTTTTCCATGTCAGTCTTAAACGCCTGTTCACGAGAGTACCAAAACACATGTTGTGCTGTTTAGGCAGGAGCCGACATTTTAACATTGACCTTTCTGGGCCTTGACTGTGTCAGTTGTGTTGCTGTCTATGCAGGGTCAGAAAGCTCTTGGATTTAATCAAAAATATTTTAATCTGTGTTTTGAAGATAAACAAAGGTCTTATGGGTTTGGAACAACATGAGGGTTATTAATTAATGACAGAAATTTCATTTTTGGGTGAAAGTGTCTTTCAGAAATCATTCTAATAGGCTGATTTGGTGCTCAAACAATATTTTTTTTACATTGCTTAATATTTGTGTGGAAGTACATCAGCTTTCAGAAAATAAATTAGTCAAAAATCTTTTGAACGGTAGTGTGTGACGCGATTAAACAACAACAGCACCCAGTTAAAGAAAAATTTTAATAAATATGGTAATAAACCTCTCAGTTTATTTTACCTTGGTGGCAGAATGGCATTTAGGATCTCTTCGGTTTGCTGTTTGCTAGCATCCGCTGAGGGGCTCTTGGGTTTGGGTGGAGGTGGGACTGGGCCGCTCTCTACCATCTGTTGAGGACTCACTTTCAAAGGGCGACTCTGAGTAAAATGTGAAAGATATGAAAAATTAATGTTCAAGCTTCATTACAACAACAAGGTATACTTTACAGTGGTTGCAGGTTTGTTTATTTGTATAAGTTACTTCCAAGAAATGTGCTTGCTTACCCTTGGAGACTTCCTCTCTGTATTCTTGCTCACCAACACCGGATAATCATACTTCAGCAAAGAGTCAGTCGGGAGAATCATTATTGTAATGTGGAAGTGTCAAGAAGATGTAGAGGAATGTTTCAAAGCTTCCGAAGACTTCGAGTGCCCTTGATAGCGCTGCAAAAGTTTCGTTTTGTTGTTTCCCGTTGCTATAACAACCGCACTTTCCCATCAAGCAGAGCCGTTGAAAACATATACGGTCGAAAAGGTCTGAATACCTTCAGTCCATAAGAGTGAATCATTAAAAAAAAAAAATAGGGGAGAAATATTTTATATATATATATATATTTTAAAAAGTATTTTAAAATAATTTACGTACAAATATATAGTATTTCCCCCCTAATGTTTATGTTCTAAAACACGGGACAAAACTCGCCACTGGGTGGCACTAAATGTTAAACGAAGAAGGCTATCAGACCCTGCGTCCACTGAAGTGGACATTACATGATTTTTTGTTTAAACTAATAAAATTTTATGTTTTTATAATATGAGCAATGCCTGGTCACTGGTTGGTCCCTGATCAACCAATCACAACAAAGATATGACTCCTAACTTAATCTGATTGAGCTACAGGCATCACAAAAGAGAGACATGATAACTAGACAGGAAGAAGAGGAAGCCCATGTTTGACCTTTTATATGCAGAGTTATGTTAATGGTAGCCTCATCAACTTGCATCTATTATAAAATGAAAACTATTAAATAATAATATTCAAAGTAATCTGAAGATCTTTCAGATTTGCAGAACACAGGATTTTTTTCAAATGCAATGTCCATCACAATGGACACCAGGTCTTAAGTGATATCAGCAGGAACCTCATGAATTAATTGTAAAACAGGTAGAGAAATTTGTTGAAGCATTTCAAAGCTAAATACAGAGCTACAAAATCTAATGTTAATGTTTTATGAATTTTTATGTGAATGAATGAAATTAATATTATTATGATTTCATTTATGTCTTCAAATGGACTATAGCCCCTCAATCAATATTTCATTGATTTTAGTGAGGAACAGCTATAGTGGATGTGTGATCAGTGAATACAGTGTAATACTCACATTCACACCCCCTCCATGCACACTAATACCTTGATACTATAATGCACACAATCATATATTCATCAAAACAATCAGCAAGTACACATAAACCCATTCACACACACACAAAGACATTTATACATGTACTCCAATTCACCCACTTCAACCAAAAAAAAACGATCAAACAACCATTTTTTTAGATTTCATATCATCTTACCTTTTATCCACATTCTTACTGCATTGTTCATTGTTACAGTATGTGTTCTTTTCAAAATCTTAAACAGTATTTCAACTATAGTGCACAAACTCTATTTATTATGTATGGTTAAAAAATGAGAATTTTTGCTTTCCTTCAGACCCGGCGTCCATTGTAGTGGACATGAGAAAAATCTAATAAAAAATGAGTTGGCGAAGAGCAAATATCAAGTGGGTAAAAAAAAATTTTGTTCAGTGAAAAAAAATTCAGGTCTGAAGGGGTTAATGCTATTGATGTAATATTATTTTACGTTTACATTTACATTTAGACATTTAGCAGACGCTTTTATCCAAAGCGACTTACAAAAGAGAACAATGGAAGCAATCAAAATCAACAAAAGAGCAATAACAAGCAAGTGCTATGACAACTCTCATTTAGCCAAACGTAAATAAAAGAAAATAGATAGAATAAAAAATTAAAAAGCAAGCTAGTGTTAGAGTCCTGAAAATAGATAGATAGAATACTAAAAGAACAAAGAAGCTAGTGTGTTTTTTTTTTTAAGAAAACAAGCAGTAAATGAATAGAGTATAAGTCTAAAAGGGCAAGTTTTTTATATAAGGAATAGAATTGAAATAGAGGGTGCTAGAGTTTTTTATAATTATTATGCTCTGACACTTTCTTATTAATGTTAATTTCCCATTTCCGTTTTTATTTTGCTATTTACATAATTTAAACAGTTAAAATCTGTAGCATGTTGTTCATTGTATATTAATAACATTTACACTATAGATTTGTAATGCTTTTTTAAAGAATTCTCTTCTGCTCAGCTAGCCTGCATTTATCTGACCCAAAATACAGCAAAAGCATAATATTGTTAAATATTTTACTATTTAAAATAACTGCTTTCTATTTGAATTTATTTTCAAATGAAATGTATTCCTGTGATCAAAGCTAAATTTTCAGCATCATTACTCCAGTCTTCAATGTCACATGATCCTTTAGAAGCCATTCTAATATGGTCATTTGCTGTGCAAGTAACATTTTAATTATTATTAATATTATCAATATTTAAAACAGTTGAGTACATTTTTTCAGGATTCTTTGATTAATAGAAAGATTCAAAGATCAGCATTTATCTGAAATAAAAGGGTTTTGCAACATTATACACTATAACATTCAAAAGCTTGGAGTCAGTGTAATAAAATAAATTCTATAAAAGAAATGATAGAAATTAATACTTTTATTTAGCAAGGAAAAAAATCTACTCCGCTGTTTTCAACATAATAATAATAATACATTTCTGAGCAGCAAATCAGAATATTGGAATGATTTCTGAAGCATCATGTGACTGGAGTAATGATGCTATATAAGCTGTACTTTGGATCAAATAAATGCAGGCTTGGTGAGCAGAAAAAAATCTTTTTGTTAAAAGCTTTCGACTGCAGTGTATCTTGTTTCATTTATCTATAAACTATTACAAAATTGTACACTGAAGAAAACGGAACTAAATTGCTTTTCAACGAAGGAGGGACACGTTTCTTCAGCGTACGAGCTTCGAACCGGAAATGGTCATGGAAGTTTCGTAAATGCGGTTTGAATCTGTTTTTCAAGCTCCCTTTTGGTATGAACGACTCTTACTTTTTACGAAGCTAATAGGCGATCTTATTTCATAATGGATAACAGGAGACGACACAGAGAATCTCCTGTCCGGGATGTAAAGACAAAAATTAAACAAGAAAAAGTGAGTCCCGCGCGGCCTCCGCGGGTTCGCCGATCCAGTTCAGGCTCTAGCCGAGGCAGCAACAGCCCTCCACCGAGACGACGAGACAGCAGGTATGCGTCTCATACCTCACAGCCTGTTTATCTTCATGACAGCTCAGTCGAATAAAGAGATTGCTGCTATTTTTTAATCTGGACATTTCGTTAAAATTTTGTAGTGTGTGTGAATGATCAACAAGTCGCTATTTGTAGTCAGTTGTAGTTTCATACAAGATGATTTGTAAACTTTTATTTGTAGATCACCTGTCAGAAGAAAGGACAGATCGCCAGCGAGGAGAGATCGTCCATCGGGCAGACAACAAGAGAGGTCACCTCGGCCCCGGACAAGTAGAAGCCCGCAACGCAGCTCTGACTTCAGGATAAAGCGGGTGAGTTACATTGGTACATGCAGTCAAACCAAACATAGACACCTTCAACATTTCTCACGTTATCACAGTTTATTCGCTCTATATATATATATATATATATATTAGTAAAACTGTGTCAAAACTCATCTTGATAATCACAAATTAATTGCAGTCAAACCAAATTTTTGTCAGACACCATCAATTAGTGTAGAAAATGGCAATAACATATGAAAGGAACTCGAGTTAAACTGTGTCAGAACAAGTTAATTTTGATAATAAAGAAAACTTTGATACAAATCTATGTAACAAAACATTTTGGTCACAATTTTTTATAAATTTTACTGGTAGTCCACTGTGTGATGGATTTTTTTGGTATAGTATGTCACCGTTTACTTTGTTTTGCTTTCCTCACTTACATAAATGAAATATAGTGTCCTGCACCCACTAGTAAAAATATATTTAAAAAATATATCTGGTGTCTGAATAATTTTTGGTTTGACTATGTAAGTTTAAGCTAACAAGTTAGGCAATGTCATAAACTGACAAGAAAGATGAGGAAAGAAAAGAGGGCTTTGTCACAAAAACTTCATGGTCTTCATGGGGGGAAAATGTATTAGAACATGATTTAACCCTTGAATAGCAGACTAGACTATGTTATTTTAATAGGTATTGTAAAATAAAATAATTTTTACTGTTTCATTGTTGTTTACAAAATATGTTATGTCTGGTTACATTACAACATGAAATGTATACACTGCTGTTCAAAAGTTTGCGATCAATAAGATTCTTAGAGCCTTTTCTGCTCATCAAGGCTGTGTTTATTTGGTTAAAAATACAGAAAAAATAGTAATATTGTGAAATATTATTGCAATTTAAAATGGTGGTTTTCTATTTTAATATACTTTGAAATGTAATTTATTTTTGTGATGCAAAGCTAAATTTTTCAGCGTCATTACTGCAGCCCTTAGTGTCACATGATTCTTTAGAAATCATTCTAATATGCCGATTTATTATCAGTGCTTTTTTTTTAAACCTGTGATACTTTTTTTCAGGATTCTTTGATAAATAAAATGTTAACAAGAACAGCATTTATTCAAAATAGAAATATATTCTAACAATATACACTACCTTTCAAAAGTTTGGGGTCAGTACATTTTTATTTTCCCTTTTTTGAAAGAAATGAATACTTTTTTCAGCAAGAATGTGAAAGCAAAAAAGTGACAGTAAAGACTTATGATTTCTATTTTGATTAAACGCTGTTCTTTTTAACTTCTTATTCTTCAAAGAATCCTGAAAAAAAGTATCACAGGTTCCAAAAAATATTAAGCAGCAAAACTGTTTCCAACATTGATAATAAATCAGCATATTAAAATGATTACTGAGAGACTGTGTGACACTGAAAACTGACAATTCAGCTTTACATCACAGAAATACATTATATTTTATAATTTAGTATATTAAAATAGATAACTGTTATTTTAAATTACAATAATATTTCATAATATTACTTTTTTTGTATTTTTTGTCAAATAAATGGAACTTTGACAAGCATAAGAAAGAAATTGAGAAAAAAAAAAAAATTACTGATCCCAAACGTTTGTTACAGGAGAAATTTGATCAAATATAAACTTGTCTTAAGCTTACAAGATCATATAACATGATTCATATTTAGTATATTATTTTTATTTAGTAGAACATATAAGTTAAAATACTAGTTATTGTACGCATGTCTCCACATAGGCGCAGTTATGTAGGCTTGCTTTGTAGTTTTAATAAATAATGCAAATAAATGTTTACATTAAATATTATTCACAGTTACATTACAGGTCTATTTACAATTATTATTAATAACTATTTTAAATGTTATATATTATTATTCAGGTATGTATAAATATGAATGTTTTAAGAATATATAAAGTTTTATAAGATGTAAAAGTCTTATAATTGCTTTTAGTAATAATAAGTATTGTTGAACTAAAAAGACATACTAAGTGGAAGTTTTAACTAACAAGATTTTGTTTTCATTACAGGAGCAAGTTGATCAAAGAGGAACCGAAAGTCATCGGCATCGTGAGAGAAGGGATGATTCAAACGATCGCAGGATGAAAAGGGATGGAGAGCGGCCACGGCAAAGAGACCGAGACCGAGAACAAGACAGACATAGGGCGAGAGAACGGGATGCCCACCTACAACAGCAACAGCAGGCTGATAGGGAACGGCATAATGAACGGCGGCGGGAGAATCGCCTCGGACAGGAGGAGGCTCAGAGTGGCAGTGGTAACGAGGTGCAAGAGTTCGGCGGTACAGATAGTGGTGATTCTGAACCTGCAGTAGACAAGGAAAAGCCCAACTTTGAAC